>NC_133804.1:23157729-23507729 GCF_043250625.1 Sebastes fasciatus
CAGCTTTATCACCTGAGGAAAAAGCTTTATGTACATTTACATCATAAACAGACTGGAGGTGAGAACACGTGAACATGACGAGGCCTGAAGCGAAGGTCAAAGACTGAAGTTACAGATTGCTGAATGACAAAAATAACATTAGGATGGCTGATACCAGGCTCAGACTGCGCATTCCCCAAAAACCAGATCACTGTGACGTTGACCTCAGGTCTTTAAATTGACATGTGTATAAGCTTTTAAAACACCAAGTCTGCACTTACAAAGACATAATAGCGCACATTATAACATTACTTTTGTGGGGATTTTCACCAGGTTCTAACACAATACTCTTCCATGAGCTGACAAGCTGGTAGGGCTCATTGTTTTTGGTTTTTAATCATTCTTAAGAGTAGATCTGCTTAACTTTATGTTAAAAACACCAATTTCTGATGTTTTTTGTCTGTTTCTACTCATTAAAAGGTTCGCTGTTGCAAAATGCAATCACAATATTCACAGAAATAATCTGGAGAAATCATAACGACTCAAAAGTGATTGAAAATGCTGAATGTTTGTGCAGCAAATTATATTTTTATAACCAAATTTTCACTCTAGACCTGCAAGCAGGCAGGTATACCGACTCAGTTGCATTATTAAACCCATACGTTGCATGATTTTAGATACCAAAAATGTAAACCAAAAACAATGAACCCTTTACATACAGTAGGTTACTGGGCCTTAAACATAAAGGTTACCATAAGAAGAGGACGATCAAAGACTGCAGGAGGAGTTTTGGTTGAGCTGGTTCGGTACAGACCTGTAGGCTTTAAAAAACACACGTCATAGCTCCTTATGAGGCAGGGTTCCTACACATTTCTCCACTTCCAAATCCTAAATTCTCCAGATATCTTGGATTTAAGCATTATGATAGATATACAAATGGTGGACATAACCGACTTTGCTTTGAAGATCACGATACAAAACTGCAAATATCACAGTACTGGGTATGACCAGTGGATTTCCAACCGGCTTGTTAACCAATTTCAAGAAAATTGTCAAATTGGATATATTTTTCCAGACTGTTGGAGCCTAGTGATGCATAGGAACCCTGCATGTGAAACACACAGACAAAACAGCTTGTAGTGGGCAGATAGGGTAAATAATAGTTTAGTTACAGACAGGTCAGTGAGGTAATACTACTTGAGGTCTGACATGGCGTTCAGGGATCCAGTTGTGGTAACATTAAAGACCGTTTAGCAGTTTTCTTTGAATGCTGAGAGTTAAAGACATGTTGTTGTTGTTGTTGCTTAACAGAACAGTTTGTTTGCTGCATCACAGAGTTAAGAACAGCGTGTTTCTTGAGGAACAATCCTCCTCAAGATTAGAAACATACATGTATTATAAGCACCAAAATGACCAAAACAGTAGTCATTTTATTCAGTTTCATTATCAAAATGCTCAAAAAAACCTCCCTGTGTGAAACCTGAATTCGCGAGTTCTCAAAAATACTCGGACATTTGTGTCTTGCGGAGTCAACAACATTGAACACTGGCTATCCTGCAACAAAACAAATAATCCCAAGTTTTATACTGATTTTGTGACAAACATAATAATATCCACTTGACTTTCGGAAATGTCCTTAAACACAGTGCATATCTGCAACTCCAACTGGCAGTGAGAAGTAACTGAAAAATACCCCATAAACACAACAACGTCACGTCAGTAATCTACACTCATATCTTATCAAACCGGCCCGTCTGTCATGCTTCATACCGAGGAACAGAAAGCTTGTAGTTTATCAGATTTTGCTCTTTACTCACAAATGTTAATCCACTTCTTGTGGGAGAGAAAATGTCCATACTTTCAATTTAATTTGTCCAAATAGGATAACATGCTTTACGCTGTTGTAGCTCCACTTTGTCAATGACTGTTTACATGCACAAAATATTCAGTTTTTTTGCCCTTATTCCGAAAAAGACAATATTCCTAAACTACTGAAAATGAATATTCCACTAATATTCCTGTTTGCGTGCAGCCGTGCATTCTCTGATTAACGTAACCGATGGTGGACTTGTTTGACCGTGCCAACACAGCCTCCCTCTTTCATTCCTTCAACCACCTTCTTGAAAAGGTTGGCGTTGCGATATTTGCTTATATCCAAAATTCTGTTGATATCCAAGTCTTACATAATATTTAAAAGTAGCTGTGTTTCTCCTTCTGACCAGAAGTGTGGGCTTTTCTTTTGGGCATGCAATCTCTGCAAACTTTCGGCTAGTTGGTTTGTGTACAACCATGGATGTATAAAGAGAATACTGGATACAGCGTTTTGGAGGCGGGCTCCCGTTCATTCCTATGAAAGTTACTCAGTCGCGCGTAAAGCCAAAATGGCTCAAATGCCGAGTGATAAAGTGCCCGGATCATCCAGCGATCTTCCATATCTATCGGGCCCATAGAGCAGGCGCAGTAGCGTTTCCTTTAACGCTGTCTCCCAGCCTCGGTCTGGGTCTAATTGACATGAACGGAGGAAGAGAAATAACTCTGGATTCAGCTATTAGTGCATTTTACAACTTTTAGGACCTAATGATTTAAATAAGGGCTATTCCAGTGTTCATACTGGGAAGTTGATTTACCTCAAGCATCTCTTTCCCAATGTAAGTCTATGGGAAAAAGTATTTTTGGGCCCAATAGCATCACGTGACGGACACGGAAGTTGTAGTACCGCCGTTTGGCCACTACGAAAATTAGCTTCAAAGCCCAGCGCTCTTCCGGGGGGCATGTGTGCAACACACAGAGCTGGACGTAAACCGACCAAAGGCCGTGTGTCACAAACTGACGTAAAAAAAAAACACAATTGAGACGCATATTCTGAATGTGCTGTATACATGTCTAAAGAATGATCCTAAAACCGTAATAATATCGGCATATCCCACCTGTCTTAAAAGAAAATGCTCCATTAAAGAAGCCTAATTCAGAATATCCAAATGGAATAGGCCGTTTATAGTGGAGTATTGTCATATCTGGAATAATAGTGGAATATTAGTGTGCATGTAAACATGATCATTGAGGATGTTAAGACAAGAGAGACTGGTGTGTATTTTAAAAAGCTGCAAAAAATCAATTCTATTGCAGCCTCAGGGGAGTTTTGCAGTGAACACGTAGCAGAATGAAATGCATGGTATATGAGGGGTGCAGGGTGCAAACAACATCTGCTGCTAGCAGCTCAACCCAAAAGCTGTAAACATGTGGGAGTGTCGGTATTCGCCTGCTGCTGCTGCTGCTGAGAGACTGCAGGAACACAGGGATGGATGTTAATAAGGACTGCATGGTGTGAAACCTGTAAAAGGTTCTCTGCCCGAATATTGCATTTTTATGTCTTGCGGGCATGTTTGAGTGTTTTGTGTAGAATTATTAAGACAGAATTGGTTGATAATAATGTCCAAAAACAAAAAGACAACGTAATGACTCTGTAATGTATTCTATGGAGGCAGGTGAGATGAGGAGCATGGGGGGGTGGGGGGGGAAGCTTTCTCCTTAAAGTGTTGTAATGCTATGAGGGCAATGTAACATACACACACATGGCAGAGGATTTGATATATTTGTTTTGTGTCTTTCTCAGACATCATAAAGATGCATCTATATATTTTGATACTGATAGCGAGTCTGTCTTTAATTTATCGCCCCACATATATAGATAGCACTTCTGGGATCTACTCTCTTTTTTAACAGTCTAAAGTCTCTCTTACTCTCTTCAGTCTCTCTCTCTCTGTAATGACATTTTATGTACAATATTGGTATATAGAACATAAATTACTACACAAAATTGTTTAGCCTATTCACAATTGACAATCATCAAGAACCCAATAGCAAATTAGACAAAGCCAACGAAATGAAAATAAAAAAAGGACAATTTACTTGATAAACAGCTTAAACTTGATGCCTGTTATATAACTTTTTCCATATACTTTCTGTGCTCCCAAGACGTGTCGAGTGTATTGTTGAAGAAAAAAACCCCAAAAAAACACCTTTTATATAAAAAAAACATTCCTCCTTTTGTCTCAGTCATTGTCTCAGGAGGATGAAATCTGCATGAAGCTCAAAAAGACGGTCACGTGATTCCCGACATCTTGTTTGCGTGTAAACTGAGCACCAGTAGTGTCTTGGTTCCATGTGTCTCTTCTGTACAAAAGTATAAATATATGCTTTCTCTCCATTAGTTTTTTTTTTCTTTTTTGTTTTGTTCACATATCTAGGATGTAGCGGACAAAAAAAAGGTTGTTTTAGTTCCTAAAAACACGCCAGTGTTGCCGTATCTGTGCTGGAGGTTGCCAGTTTTTCTTGTAGTCGTCCCCGCCCTCCCCCTCTTTAGATCCCGATTTGCTGGCTTGTGTTGACTTTTACCGTCGTCGGGTGTTTGCTTGGTGTTGGTTGATCGTCTTTGCATAAATAAAAAAGGTTGCGGCACAGTCTGCGGCCACTGGGCCAAAACAAAAAACAAAAAAAAACAACCGTTGTGTCCGTTTTAGCTACAGCAGATCCATCTTGGGTCTGTAATGGAGCAGGAGGGGGGATTTCTGGAGGGGAAACAAAAACACAACCTCAGTATGAGCCGTTTGTGTGAGACCATGTTCGCTAAACCTCGCTACCACTGTATATAAAGATGTACGACGCGTCTCCGCCTCCTCCCACTGTAGAGCTGAAATGCCAACAATTCACAATTCACAACTACTAACTACCACATTACACGCATGACTTACCTTAAATCTCCATCTTGTCACAACAACAAATTTCAAAGTGTGGTCCTTTCCCAAGATTTCCTCGTTGCATAAAATGTCCAGCTGTGAAAAGACGACAAAAGAGAAAATTATTGAACAATTTCGGACCTCAAGAACGGTGAGCAACACGACTAAACTAAGATAAACACCCGTTGGAGGCCTCTGCTGTCTGATCAGCGTGAAGCAGAAATCAAAGTTGCACCACTTGACGCTGCCCTCTCTGCTCTTATGTTTTCGGTCTGAGTTATAACAATGGCTGTGGAGAGGTAGTTTATTTGGACATGTGGTTCTGGCTCTTGTGCAGCAGTGAGGCTGTTTGGGAGAACACACAAGTTCAATAGTGAACATGAGGCTGATTCCCCACATCTACCGCTCCCCCTGTGAAGTCAACATTGATATTCTGCTGAGCAGCACCTCGCATCTGCATCTGCCAATCAATACTGGAGAGGGAGAGGGAGAGAGAGAGAGAAGGCTGGGAGCGAACACTGCCACAGCGCCACCTGCTGGCTCTGACTAGATCAACACCAGCCAGCCTTTATCAGCACAGACAGAGCGGTGGAGACTGTCCAGGTCTGAGATTAGCAAGATACTAAAAATAATCCAGACGAAGAGCTGCAGAGCTGCGATTTCATCTTGAAAGGCAACGAGGGCTTTTGTGTAAAAATAAAAGAAATTTGAGGGGGAAAAAACACCCTGATCCTTTTTAATTTCCTTGTACAAACCAGAAAGTTGTTCATCACAGGAAAATAAACGCACAAAAGAAGAGTAATGACAATTTTTAAACAAAAACGCCCCCCAAAAAATCACTTATTTTAGCTTCTCAAATGTGAACGTCTGCTGGTTTTCTTTGTCTTCTGTGATAGTAAATTAAAGATCGTCAGGTTTTTGACTGTTGGTGGCACAAAACAAGAAATTCTCATTACATCCCAACAGCAATCAATAAAAGATCCAGTATCTGTGGCTGTCGCAGGACCTTAATAAACCTCCCTGCGTGCACTCATTGCAAGTCACCATCTTCCACCAGCTGCTAGATTGACAGCTGTGAGTACTAACAATAGCCATGCTTGCTGTTAACATTCACTGTGGTAATTTTGGGGGAGTGGCTTTGGAGGGAGGCCTGAAAGGACGGACTGTCAGTGTTGCCGACTTGGTGACTTACTCTCTAGATTTAGTGACTTTTGGATCTAGTGCTGATAGCAACTTTCATTGGAAAAGAGTTGGCAACACTGGGCTGGGTTTTTTGGCTGGATAATTTGTTTAAATCTAGCGTACTCTTGCTAGTTTCTCAAGATTACCGACCCTATCTTGAATCTTTTGATTGTTGTATTGAAAAAAATCAGTGGTTGCAGCCCTAAAAAGATTGATTGTATTTATATTAAGACAGAGATAGAGGCATTCTCTAGTTCCCAAACTAGGGTTCAGGATCCCCCAAGTGTGCATCAGGTGAATCTGAGGGCTCACAAGATGCTTAGCAAGAAAAGAAAGAGAAAGACAAAACATTCCTGCTACACAAAATGTAGTTAGTTTTTCTGACTTTCCAAAAATATTTGCTTGAGAGAGTTTAACCTCTTGAGGACTCTTCAAATGAATCAATGAAAGCAGGGATCATCAGTCTGTGATGTATCATAACTGTCTAAAAATATGACGGTTTTGAATTTTTCAGATAAACTTAAGGTTCCTTTATGAGTTGAGAAAATTCTTCTACATCTTAAGCTAATCAAACTTTTTAAAACTCTCGTTGATTTTCTGAAAAATTTATTTTACTGATTAGCTAAAAAGAGCCACGAGCCAAGAAGGTTGGAAACCACTGCTCCAAAATGTGAGGATCTTGCAGATCTTTACATAGTGTAGATTATAATTTTTACACTATCTCCCACACTTTACTGACATCAAGCTTTTTAAAGAGGCTGGGCGTTCCTTCTATTCATGTATTCACTTCCTGCAGAGACGTTTAGATGTGTGACAGGACGACAAACGTGTTGAATGAGTAAAAAGCGCACTGTTCTCTGACAAAGCCGAGTGTTGTAAAGCTCTGCGCTCGGCTCGCCGCTGAAAACAGAATCGGTGCGAACAACAGCTTTTAGATCGGACAACAATGGTGGTGCGATGGAGGCCGACGATATGATGGAGCCTACCCACTCATCTCTGTGACAGCCGGTAAAAAAACGGAGACGGAAAATAAAAAATAGAAGACGCGAAGGCGTCTGTGATGATTATTCACGGCGTTCTAAAAAAATCCATCTGTCAAATTTATCGCCCACCCTTCCCCCTGCTGCTCCGAACGGGGCGGCGAAGACAATAAATAGAAAAATTACCACATCTAGATATTATAAGGGCTCGTTTCCTGCTAAATATAACAAAACACAAAACGCCTTGTGTGAGTCAGTGCGGAAAAGTATAATTTATGTGATGAACTAAACTTTCTGATACACACCGGCCAGCTGGTGCGTCCAAACAAGTTAAAACAAACACCAAGAGTTACAAAGATTTGTTCCAAATTGCGACAAATACATGCAGTTTCTGTCAGGCTTTAATGAGCACAAATACGTTTGGTCACTCTCATCTTGTCCCACCGCCCACAGAGCCTTTGATTAAGAATAATTAATGATCTGAGGTGATTCTCTGATATTAAAATCATTCATTTCTTTTTGGTTAGTGAAGAAGAAACTTAAAAAATGCACTGTGCGGTTTGACCATTTCAGAATTGTAGCAGGTGTTATCTACCGGTTAATTTAAGGATTATTAACATGCACAGAACTGTAATTTAGCTGGAATATAATCCTTTAACGACAGAGGGAAAAAAACAAACATTTCCTCTTGAATAAGTTTCTTTATCTTTGTGATCTTTGTGGTTTTAAACCTTCACTAAAACTACATGCATCATGTGACGGATCTGGCCCTGGGTTTCCTGTTTCCTGCCCCGCTGTGTGTTGTTTTCTGTACCTCATTAAATGATGTCAGGTTAAGCTTTTTGGCGATGAACTTCTTGAGGTGGAGGACTGTGGCTTGTGCTGAACAGCGGATCCACTTGCGCTTCAGACCTCGTAGCTTGCTGCTGTTGCACTCCAAGCAGATGCTGACCTGTTAGAGGAAACACAAGCAGAGAGCAGACGATGAGCATCCTGCTGTGGGAAACAACAGCCCTTAAAACCAAATACAGCAGGGTTAGAGACATGAAAACACCAATAAGACTAGCGACGCACAATAAATTATCAGCTGATAATGGAAAAATAATATCATTATGTATTATTACGATAGTGAAATTACAGCAGATAAAATATCGGCTGATAATACAAGGCTAAATTGCTTTCATTGACTTAACAAGTGCAGCGTCCTCACACTCGACCCGCCAACAAACAGAGAAGAAGAACAACAACAAGCCATTGTAGTATTTGAGGATCTATGACTAGCAGTTGTCTCTCCATTTTTCATCCATTCAACACTTTTAATTTTTGATGTGTAATGAAATGTGCAGCCTCACGAGACCACTAGCTCGGCTCCCCACTTTTAGTCTCTTCTGAAACCAAAAAGTGGGGAAACAGCAGGAGCATTGCTGCTGTAGCTTGCAGCTAAACATAAGAGATGCAGTCGTCTGCTGTCAAAAATTGGCCCGAGAGTAACTTATCATTACCTCTAATCTTTCATGAAAACAGACTGAAGGATAATAAAAGTGTTATGATAGCTGGCACTGGTGCCGATTGTACCGCACGTCCCACTGAACCCCGTATTGTCTGTTTGTGTTTCGTTTATTGGCTTCTTTCATGCGGCGCTGCCATTGGCCCGTGCTCTTTGTTTTTCCCCCTGGGCTGACACGGTAGGTGGTTTTGGCAGTCGATGGTTGCAGGAGTCAGAATGCATTACTGCCACTGATCTCCTGCCCCCACATATCAAAAAACAGAAGAAGAGGACAGACGCTGTCACACTCCCTCTGTCTGTGTCTCTCTCTCTCTATTGAGACAGGAAAAACTATCACCGCCCAGGTTTCTGCTTAAACTCGGAAATCATCTTAAATAAACACCAGGTCTATAAGCAAAGAGCAGCGCCGTAATATATATGTGCTTTCCAGTGGCGCTGCCGATGAGGGAGGCTCCTAATGTGATCTGGACTCCACAGCGGCGGTTTCATTACATTACAGTACATTAGTGGTGTCTTTATGGAGCCAAAGAGTCCTGCTGCTACAGCTGATGCAATAGAGAGGCATATCAAGAAAACATCATATGTGCCTTTTTGGTGTCACGCAGAGAAAGCGTCGCTCTGCTTTACGGGCTCATTACTGAGTCCCGAAGGCTGGCAGAGGTCTGAGGCAACACGTCTACTGGTATTGTTCTTCTTAACTCTCGTGTGTAAAGGAAAAGCTTTGCGTGGGTGTTGAGTTTCGATCGCTGAATAAAATCAGGCTTTGCGAGTTCAAGACTTGAGTAATAATTTAGAGCAAAGCTGCGTTCTCCAATTTCTCCGAAGTCGGCTCTTAAACCCAAAATAGCTGTTTATTAAATTTACACAATCTGGTCTCACCACATGGAGATCTTATCAGGATTTTATAAGAGCCTGAAGGTGACCCTGTCTTGAAATTTCAAACCTCCAACTCTACTACTTCCTGCTGTGTTGATAAAGTAGCTTTCTCTGATTAATTGTGACTCTATTGTAATCCTTTTTTTGTTTGTTTTTAATGGTGTGTCGCTGCTTTCATTAGCTCTCTCTGGCACTGCCTCGCGCCCCAAGGTCACACTCCAAAAGGTCGTCCAGAAGACAGCGGGGAAGTGTCCTGGAAGTCGTCCATGCGTGCAGCTTCGCCTGCCGGTTCTTACATCCGAGTGGCTTCTACATCTCCACTGACATCATGATAGTGGAGGAGGCGGGATGCTTTCTGGGACAATTCTCTCCCTCTTCTTCATTCTTCGTCATTGCAGCCGATGCTATCGCTCCTCTGGACCATCTTGTTTTGTATTTTCCAATCTTCTCTCTTCACCAATCTCTGTTTTTCTAATAAAGTGCATAATAACATCCTCTGTTCTCTACTATCTAAACTAGACTACATTCTGGAAAATAAAATGGCTTTGAGGAGCTTAACAGCATTAAGTTATCTGTCCTCAATGGTCTGTTTACCATTTTACAGCTGAATGAAACCCACTATCAGGATATATGTCATTTGATGTTGGTGCAAATGATACAGCAACAACAAAACTCCCAACTCTACAATACCAACTCTGTGTCAGTGGCCCTCGACATCTGATACCAACACACCGAGGCATCCTTTACCGTCCATATTAGACGGTCAGAGCAACTGACGTAGTATAAAGAACAAAAAAGTCTGCGTAGGGCGGGCGGGAGGGAAGGCTGAACGGGTCAAACAAACACAGGACTTTCACCGAGGAGACCAATGACTTAGTTTCACAAGGGACACGACCAGCGTTGACTTATTTTACTGTAGTTTTGTAATGCAACTTCCATACTTTACAAACGCCAGTCACGTAAGAAACGTGCCCAAACCACAACCTTTTCCTAAGCCTACCCATGTACTTTTGTTGCCCGAACCTAACCAAGTAGTTTTGTTGCTCAAGTAAACCTAAAAACTCAGTAAATCTACGTTGGAAGTTTAATTTGAAGATAGACTGTATGCACGTAACAAGCGAAAACTGACATGCCATCCTTGATACGTCCAAAACGGACACTAGAGGGAAACCTAGAGGGTCATAGTTTGAGGCGTAGGGCCACTGACCAGGCTGCCGTATTTGACAAGTTGGGAGTGAGAATGTGTTGCTATATCGTCCGACCCTACTTGTTACCGGAGCATTTTCCTAAGTTCAAATTCTTCCAAAAAACATCTTTGTTCTGACAATAACCTGCAGCTTTAGTTTGGAGATTAAATAGTAAATGTGGGACTTCTGCAGTCGAAAAAATCTAAGGTAGTCTTCCCCTGGTACCCTGGTTTATATACGAGGTGCTGTAAACTGATGGCACCTCCACAAACCTTTTATTCTTACACAGAACGAGATGTTAATGACAGGATTTTACAACTCTGTGAGGTTTATCACAGCAGCAATCCTTTTTATGCTCCGTCTAGCTGACTGTGGGGGTGATCACACTCTTGCCCGAGGACGTTGCATTTCATTGTGGCACTTCATTCTCACTGTAATGAATGAGGACACGCAGTGCTATTGTCAGTTTCAACACAGTTTATGGAGGCTATTGTCTCCCTTTCGATCTCAAAGATCCCTTCTTTTATATGCTTTTATATCCGGCATACTGTATTGTATTCCATCACAGTCCTTTCTCTTCACCATCCTCTCATTTCAGTCATTTCCTTTCTGTCTGTTCTGATGGAACTCACCTTCTTAATGTTCACCACTCACTCCCACCTCATCACCCTGCAGTGCCTGGTGACTTTCTCCCTCTCAGTCCTGCAAATCTCTCATTTCCATCAGTCATCTTGTATTCCTCCCTCCTCCTCCTCCTCCCCCTCCTCCTCTCAGTGACATTTGACATGACTGCATTCAGCTCACACAGAGCACCGTATTAGTTATTCTGAACGCATTCTGCACCTCTGCTGAATATCCAAAGGGCAAGATCTCTACCCTCATCGGGGCAGCCTGCCTTTCACACATGGCAGTAAAGAGATGCTTGATTCAACACGACTGGCTTGTTTTTCAAATCTGCCTGTTGGGTTTTTGTCCTCTTAAAAAACGACTAAAAAACAAATTTTCTTCAGCAGCCTGTGCAACATTGCAGTGAAGACGCTTTGTGTTTCTGATCGCGTCTGTCCAGCACAACAATAACACTCGGTGCATTGTTAATATTAGTTTTCAGGGTTTGGGATTGAGCCAGAATACTAATGAAATCAAGAAAATGTCCCATTTCCATTTTAAACGTATTCAATGGACGGCAGTGGTGTGGCACTGTGTGTCTGTCACTAAGTGGATCTGTACAAATCAAACAACCACACAACACCGAAGACAAAAGACTCCAGTAATTGTAAAACAGCCTGCTTACTCACATGGGGGCCACTTTTATAAAGGCAATAATGGATGTTCAGGCTTTTAAGGCAACTGTACCCACAATTACCACCAACAGTATTTTTGTTCCTGACAGAAGGCTTTGTACCCAACAATTATTTTATCCAATTTGCTTCTTCTAATCTCTGCTGAAACACAAACCAGTGTGCACTGCCCCCCAAATCTCCTTCTATATTATAAAATTGGTTCATTATTAGAGGGTTAACCTAAATTACATAAAAAAAAACACATTCTCACTTAAATCTACCCATGCAGATAGTATTTATTTACTCTGAATAATCCTAAAACCTCACTGTCACCAGTTTTTTCATTGTAATTTTGGGAACCGTTAAAGGCACAATGAGTAGGATTTGTCAGTTGTGGTTTGTAATCACAACATTCAAAGTTGGCCCCTCCTCTCCGGCTCAACAAGTGTGACGGTGCGTGACTAAAGGGGTGGTTTTGGACGCAAGCGGTGACGTCGCTTCCCAGCATTGGACGCTTGATGGGCTGCTGTTCCCATCTTTGAAACCGGAAGCAACATGGCGGCTCGTTTCGAGACTTTTTTCTTGTAAAATTGTTCACTGAAATGTGTTTCTGAAAGCATTTGAGGCGTGAAATAAGTCATAAAGTTGCTGAATCTGTCTTCATTTTACATCAAAAATGGTTAGTTTAAAAGTTTTTTGAGAGTTTCCAGAGGCGGTGAGTTGCCGGACGCTCCCGATTTGTAGCCTAGACCTCAGCTTGACAATGAGGTGAGGTGAATATACGGTCCGTCTCTCAAAATGCAACGCTGCGCTACCAGACTGCTTACATAGACAATGAATGGGAAAAGTAGAAATGACGGATCCTATGGAAACGTACCATTAGGGTGCTCGCCAGCGGGTGAAAGCCAACCCCAGATTCTCTCTCATTTTGGAACGAGTTTTGTCTGCTTGGCATTTCGCCTCGCTATATTTGTGGGCATCCTCCTGGATGAGAGTTTACGATCTGGCACCTGGTTGCTATGTTTTTATAGAGGTTGACACTCATAAACGTCCCGAACACAGCAAAATGAGAAGAAAAGAGAAAATCCTGGCAGAGGGCTGCAGGGTCTCTGCAGATACAAACACCACCACACACTTCTAGTGGATGTTTCCTGAGGAAAATCCTACTCATTGTGCCTTTAAGCCAGGTTCAGCTTCTTTGATAAACGTTTTATATTTGCCAGAGTCCTTTTGCTTTTTTTGATTAAACACTAATGTCGGTTTGAAAACAGTTTAAGGTTCATAGGGACCTTTTTTATTTGGCAGAAAGTAGCTGCTGTTGACAGCCAGGATTAGTCAGCGTAGCGGGGAATAAAACACGCTGTTGAATTCCTTTAAAACCCAGGCAAAGAAAATCAAAACTATCTTCATGGTCACTAGGGGACGGTAATTTTTTTTGTCATCTAATTTAGGCAAACCAAGACATTTGAAGAGTCCCTCGAGAGAGGAAATGAGAAGCAGAAACTGCTGTCCATTATTAAGCGAGGGCTTACCTGCTCGTCGCTACGGTGATAGTCGTTGTCCTCTTCTGGTTTCTCCTCTCCTGCCTCCTTATTGGCCGTCTCCTCTGATTTCGCGTCACCTGTGCAGAAAACCAAAGAGAGGAGGAACGATGAGCTGCCATGTTGTAAATTCAGAATACAAATTAGTATTTGCTCCCCAGTAACAGATCTAAACATGATGCACATATACACAGTAAAAGCAAAATCACAAACAAGTCTTCAGTGTGTAGTTCAAGTGCACTTCATTAGTTTATGCTGCAGTCAGTCATGTGATCACGCAGCGTGTTTTTCTCATCGTGCTCATTAACTTAAGTCAGGAGGCTTGAGCTTAACTGACGTCCACAGTGCTGTTGAAAAAGAGACTTGTCAGATACATGTTTGTCTCTCTGCAGTATTTAAACAGCCTGTGCCTGTTGGAGCGTAAAAAACACCTCCTGCAGAGTTCCATTTATAAGGTAATTACATGTCCGAGGGTGTCACCGCATCCTTTATACGACTTATCCGCTGTCTGGGCACGTCTCTAATACGGGGCAACTTCTTACCAGAAAAAAAACAGTCATTCTCCACACTGATTACCCTACATGAGGGCTGGCATCAGCTCTGCCCTAATTGAGTTTGTCTGGTTTTGTGCCTTTTCAAGAAAATGGAGGCAGATGGAGGACATTAGAGAGAGCAGCAATCTCTGACGAACATACGTTTCTCACAGTCTCACGCTCTACTGAGGGTAATGTGTTCAGAGTAGTGCAAGAAAGGTGAGGTACTGTTTAATAATACAACACAGAGCTTCGGGGTTGGAGCTGGAATAAGCCTGAATGATGCAGTTCAGTACACCTCGAGGAGACTACTTTAAATGAGATTATGTGAAAAGAAAACAAGGTTGTGTACATTTTATAAGCCTGTTTTGCAATCTGAAAGTACCTTTAATTATTCAAGATGATCTCCAAAGCACCCCTGAGCCCCAACTACACACAGGTCACACATTATGCCCGACTTCCATTAACATACTGACTGCGCCACAAGGGGAATAAACACTCTGGATCATCACTAAACACCATTGAAAAACAACTACAGGGCAGAATTGCAGCTCTCTAATGTCAATAACGCTTCAATTTAACTGTAAGTATAAGATTTCACTTTGCTGGGTGTAATATATTTTTTTAATTAATTCAGATTTTGACTCTCACAAACCGTCGTTTTGGTCTCCAACCGGCAAAACGTAAATTACAGCTCATTGCGTCCGAATAGATGCATACGACTGTTTATTCACACAAAGTCATGTTGAACGATAGTACACATGTTGGGTATGTAGTGCATAGTAGGCAATTTTTGGACGAAGCCATTTGTGTGCAAAGGCCTTTAATATTTGAGTTTCCACAGCTGTCTCACTTTCTGCGTTAATCTGGCGTCTTGTGTGCACGTAAACGCAGTGGAAGACACCTAACCAACTTCTAAAACCCTATGAAGCAGCTGCTACAAAGTCCAGGACAAGTGTGGTTATATATATATATATATATATATATATATATATATATATATATATATATATATATATATATACGCATTTTATGGATTTTCTTGTTGGCTGTAATACTGCAGCAGTATTGAATTTTTAGATATGAAACTTAGTTATCAAAGTCCAAATTGCGGCGCTGTGACAAAATTGCGGCACAGACACGTATTGCTTTTCTGTAACCTTTAAAAACAAAGCGTCTATTCTTCCAGGATTCAGTGGATGTAATAACACGGTGTGTGTGTGTGTGTGTGTGTGTGTGTTAGTGTGTGTGTGTTAAGACTTCAGCACAGGGTACAGATGGGATTGCGTTCAGCCCTCTGTGACCATTTTCCGTTCGGGCTAACTGTCACCAATTCCACTGAGTGTTAGCGGGAGAGGTCTGGGCTCGCTCTCGTGTCTCCAGAGTCGGCCTCGCTGATTGCTTATCAAGAGGGGCTCGCTCTTATTGTCGCGGCTCACCTTCAAACAACCCTGGAGTATCTCAGCGACTCTAAACACAGATGAACACCCTGTTTGTGTTTGAGGGTAATGGGATGATTGCTCCAGTCCGGGGATTTTAAAAACTGAGCAGTCTCGTCTCCGAAAGACTTTCTTTCTGTCTCGCGATCGCATTTGGGATCTCTGACATACAAATCACAAAGGCACATACAATGACAAGTGAGGCTACATTGGGAAAGAGCTGTGTGTGGGAGTTTATATTGTCATGAAAGTGCACTCCGCAGACTCGTCGCGGCACCGTGTCCCTCCATTTTCTTGCGTTAAGTGCTCAGGAAATAAGGCAATTTAGAGGAATGAGTCTGTTGTGTGCTGGTGGAAACCTAGTTTTTGTTTTTGTAAGTGTCAAGTAGCTGGCAAGAAAACTCAGTGTATGAAAAGCAAAGTTGTTGTTGTTAATGTGATGTCACATCATTGGTTGAATGTCGGATCTAGGGTGTATTTTACTGTCTCTTTGTAACATCTTAGGGACACTCCAATCCTGTCATTTGAGTATCAAACGCTTGTAAGCCTGAAAGGTGGCTCTGAAAAGTTTGTTTGGGTGGTGATGGCTAATTTTTGCCAAAGGACTATCTAACACACATTTGATATAACTTCGCTATTATTTAAATACCATTTCAATTATTAAACATTTTCAGTTCCCTGTTGAATAAAAACAAAAGGGCTGTCCTCGGCCACCTCTTCCCAACATACAGCGAGCAAGCGAACGGAGCGTGAAAAATTGTCCAGATATACTACAAGCAATGTCACTTATATAGAGAGAGTGATATTGATTAACTGTCAGTTACTGTTAGCATCGATTTTAACCAATAAAATAGGTTACCAGAGATGTGCTAAGTCTCTTAGAAATAAGTCATTCAGCATGAAAAAATCATAATAAACAACTAATCCACTAAAGGAATCTTAGTCGTCTAAAAAGAGAGAATGCATTCTCACTAAGCTACAAGCAAAGTTGTTTGGTTTCCGTTCTTGAAAAGCACATGTTGGCATTTCTCTGCACGGAAGACTCCAGTAATTTTATCGGACTTTACATTAACAGCATTGACATTTCCGGTCCTGAACTCAGCTCTGAGGAATTAGGAGGTGCTGCTCTGTCCTGCGTGGTTAGCAATGTGCCACATGCAGATGTATTTAGAGAGGACCCAAGAGAAAGTTTCTATTTCCGAGGGATACTGGATAAATGAGACTGTAATTAAGTGTAATGAAGTTCAGCTCAGCTGGCAGGGGCAACATTAACAGAGTGCCCACTGTCGCCTGTAGTTAGTGTTGTGTGATCTCTGCTTTACCATGCGTTAACTTTAGTTTGCCGTTCTTAAATAAGACCTAATGAGGAGCATTAATTTCCTCTGACTGGAGAGCGAAAAGTTACTTAACCCCCCCGTGAGGATGCTGGATGCACAAACTCTCAATATAACCTGTCTGAAGTAATTCAATTCAAGAGATGCTTTTGGCCTGGTTAGTGAAAATCAGATCTATGTGGGAGAATATGCATTTTAGTGTCAGCTGGCATTAAACGGTCTTAGTTCCTGCAATTATGAAAGGACCGTTGTACTAAAGCGATGGTACCACATCAGCTTCGGCTCAATCTCTGAACCCAACAACTATCGGTGTGACAACGGATAAGCCTCTGGAGGCAATGGGCAATATTTCTGGGGTTCTGGTGTAGTCAGCAGATATCCGGGTTATGATTTCTCTTCCGTGCGGTGCTCATTGTTTACAGTCCGATTAGCAACTTGAGATGTGAGAGTGGAGTTGAGAGACAACGTCTTCAGCTAATTTCTATAAACTGATATCTGCATATGAATGCGGATACATTTTTAAACTACCTCCGCCAATCAGTCAAGTTGCAGTTTGTATCCAAAATGTCATCACAATGTTATTTTATCTTGTTAGACATGTGTTTGAAATTGTCATAAATAGCATATGAATTCTTGAGTTATGTCCAAAAACCTGTTTTGTGAGTCAGTGACCTTTGACCACCAAATTCTAATCAATTCATCGTTGAGTCCAAGTGGACGTTTGTGCCAAATTTGACTTGGGTCATATTATTCAGTCCAGACAGTGTCTTAAATCCTTTGGAACAAGTTATACTGCAGCTACTTTGGTCCATCTGTCATCATAAAACCAATGAAATCCTGTGATGTCTGAACAGGTGGCGTGTCACAATGCAGCAGCACCTTCAAATGAGGAGTATCATTCATTTTGAAGAAGGTCCCTCGCAATGCAAGCTTTCATCGGATGAACAACTGTGTTTTATAATGTTATTCCTACATGGATATATACTGTAGGTAAAGATAGGTGATGGTAATGTGACGTGGCATGTCATTTAGCTTCCGGTGTGAAGAGCTGGGAGGGGGAAGCCAACCCTTTAGACCAGCTTTGAGGTGGATCAGACGATTGACTTATTTTCTCAACAGCACTTGAGTTTGACGGCAGCTTTAACAACTCACAAAACACACAGAACTCAGTTATCAATACGAGTGAAATATGTCAAAAGGCTGATGGGAAAAAAAGCTTCAAATGCACAAAACTCTTTATTGATCCAGGAGAGAAAACATCCTGGTCAATGAGCCTCCAAATGAAATGAAACCACATTTTGATTTCCATACATTTTTTCTTGTGTGTCAAACATATTTGTATTGCTCCCCAAAGCTAGAGATATCTGTTTGTGTTTTAGCACACTGAACGGAAATCGACGTTGAAATGCAATCACTGGGTTTCTATTTCTGTTGGCGTCTGTGCAAAATGATCCTTAAAATGTGTGTGTGTGTGTGTGTGTGTGTGTGTGTGTGAGTGAATGTGTTTTTGTGTGTGCTGTAGCTAAACCTGACGTCAAGCATCGAGGCACGGGAAGCCGGAGAGCAGTTCCACTTCCATTTGAGCCTTAATTACCAAAATCAGAGAGGGGGATTAAGCGAGCGATTAGGCCTGCCGGCATGACAGCCCTCTGGGCACACATTTACGCCAGCCCCTTGGAAGTGAGCTGGGACGGAAAAGCCGTCGTGCACAACAAGCGAGCCAGGGACTCATTCTGATTGGCTAAATTACCTTCATTTTTACTGCTTAATGGCTTCTGCTGTTAGTTGTTGTCTAATGTGACTCATTATGATTCGGGGGCTTCAGTCCTTATATATATATAGTACAATGACGAGATGCTCACACTGTCGAGGGGACAACTTCTCCTTGAAACAAGCAGTTTTGTGACCGCACATCTACAGTGTTTAGTCCGAAAATGTGAAAATAGGATGTTTTTCCACCGGCACGGTTCAGCCAGCTTTAATCGTACCGAGCTGTGCCGAGCATGAACGCATGCGTTTCGAAATCGTACTAAGTATATTTGTGTAATTACTAGTCAAAATATTTCCTAACACTTAATATAAGACACAATCACCTAACAAGTAACCTTTCAGTGAGATATAGGGACCAGACATTACATTTGAGCATTACAGGCTTATTATGATACACAACACCTCCTAATACGAGAGAAATATAGCTCAAAATGAGGTTTCCCAGTTAATTTCTTTTTATCTTGAAAGACCTAAATATTACATCTTATTTCAAGAAATCTTACCAAGCAAATTTTTCTTGTTCCATTGGCAGATTTTTTACTTATTACAAACAAGATCTCCATCTCCCTGTGTTAATTGCTTCTTTACTTATTTTTGAAGTGGCCTTTTTTCCATTGAAAGATGGCGTTGCTGTTTGTGTTACCTTGTGAAAAAATATCAATCCCCTGGTTCACAGTCTTTGTATGAATCAAACCAAAAATCTGAGGAGGATTAAAGCAGGACGCTGATTAGAGGAAATGTTCTCCTTGAAGCCTTTTCAAAGGATCGACAAATCCATTACAGTGAGTCCGATAAATAAATCAAAACGTTCGCTGTAGATATCCACCCTTAACACTTTGCATCAAGTATAAACCAAGCTTTGGTGAGCCCACACTAAATCAGATATGAAATGTAGAAAAACAAACAAAAATGTGTGTTAAACTGTGTTCATCTCAGGAGCATTCCCTTTGTAGGACCTTAGTGTTTTCTTTTCTTCCTTGTTGGTTTGTTTGATCACCTCAGCCAAGTAGACTCCCACTGCTATTTGGAGGACCTTCAACACATAACTCATATCCCATAATAAAAGGTAAACAACACCTTTTGGCATGCTGTGGCCCACATGTCTGTTATGTACTACCTTAAGGTCATATTGAACAGCGGGACGTAAATAAATCAAGCTACTAAAGTTATTGGATCCACACAGCGGCTGTGCCTCACTGAAACAAGTATTTAATCCGATAGAACCAAGACAAAACAGCTGAAGGAGGATGTGTGTGCGGGGAGGACCGTACCATTACGTTGATCTAGATGAGTCTTCATGTTGCAGAGCTCTCCTTTAATGTCTCCAGGAACCTCCATCCCCAACTTCTGATAGAACTCCCGCTGCTTTTTTATCTCCGCTGTAGAAGAGAGAGAAACATTAGATATCATGGTGGCTTTACTCAAGGTCACTGTCACTGGGTCGTTAAAATTTAACGGTGTGTGTGCACTGAATCATGCTTCATTAGATCTCTAAGCCAAGTAATGACTGCAGGAATATATTATTCAAATGCATTTCTTTCTCAGCGATGCCAAGCCAGTTTGTGAACTCATACAGACATCAGTAGGTCACAGTGAAAGATCTCTCGTGGGTTGCATCATAAAGAGAGACGACACTTACCCTCTTGAAGTCCCGGTACCAACTTGTAGACAATGTCTTGCATTGTTCTGTCATGGCTGGAAAAGAACAAGAAATTGGTTAGTTACCTCATTAGTAGGGCTGCACAGTTAATCTAATATTACCACAATCACGATTTTGGCCTCCCACAATTAAATTAATATGATCGACTGCAAATAGTGGCATTTAAAATATGTGCTCAACTCGCTGCATATCAAATTAAGCACTTCATAAACTAAGAGCCAGCCACCAGGGTGTGATCGGGATGTGTTGGCTTCACTTTTGGGGGAGCTGTCATGCCGCTGTGCGCGCATCCTACAGCAGCAGCCTGTGAACAACTTTACTGAAAGTTGTGGCTGCAGTCCAGAGTAGAAGAGTAATAAACTGTATATAACTAACAGAATATTGCACCTATTTTTTAGATTGAAACAATGAAATGCCACCTGCTCTGAGAGGCCGGTGTGCAGCATATGCTCCGTCAGTCACAGTGTTAAATGTCTTTTCCCTGCTCGGCAGTGCAGGTGATACAGGTGCACAGTGTGGGGGCTCGGGTCTCGCCATCAACACGTTGGCGCCGTTTGACAACCGGCCAGCTAACGGACACGACACGTTGGGTTTGTTGCAATGTTATGGAAGAAAAACTCTCCTGTTTGTCTCCCCTGCTGTCCTCTGGGAGAGTCATTGTATCTGCTAGATGGTGCGGAGGCTCCAACAGGCAGCGAAACACTGACCCCTGCTGGACAGAGCTGGTAGTGTGTCCTCACAGTTTGGAGGTTTTAACACCATTACTAAGATCTGCTGTGTGCTAATGTGACACTGTTATGCTCTGTTGAATTAAGAGAAACCTTTAAACTCTGCTGGAGAGATGAACGCTGTTCCTTTTAAAGATGTTTCATTAACTGGGGTTTTAATGAAGGTGGTGGAGATCACTGTCTGACACATTGCTCCCATAGGTTTTCCTTTTTATTTGTCACCTGTCTCTAGGTTTATAGGTATAATATGGTCCTTTGTGTTACTGTTTAATTGGCATATGTGCTGTATCTGTGTTTCCTTTCTTACAATAACACTGAAAAGGAGATTTTAATCTCAGTGAGACTTTCACCAGGTTAAATAAAATGTACGACGACCTCTCCAGTCCACTAGGTGTCCCTGTGTCCCTGAGCCACACCTGGACTGGTGTGGTCCAGAGGATATAAAGCTCCCACAAAGCATCTCTCTTCTCTGGCTGACACAGCTGCTGTTTTGTTTTGTTTGTTACAGACATTTTCACACATCCATACACACTTACATGACCTGTTTGCTCTGTTCTTTTTATAAATAGATATGATTCATTTTTTAATCTCATACATTTTTAAACTTGTCTGGTCTCCAGACTTAGTTGCAGCTTTTGAGCCTGGCTGTGACAAAAACAGTCACTGTAAAGACGTGACAAGTTTACTTATAAAGCAGCTTTTAACAGTAAGGCAGTTCAATTTGCTTGCTAAAGCAAGAGTCGCTGAAATTAGTAGTCCCTTTAGGATTATAAAACAAGGAAATTACTTTTTTTTATGTATTCATCCAGCAGTGGTGCATCACTGCAGCAAAAACCCCAAACCAAAAAAATCAAGAATTAATAAAGAACTTGCTCGGTCATTTAGTTAAGTCATTAAATTAAATATTAACCATTTACAGACACCAGCTACTAGTGTTGTAGTACTCGAGATCGGTCTCAAGACTACTTTTTGAAGGTCTCTGTCTCGGAATCAACAGCATTTTTACTCGGTCTTGTCTCGGTCTCAGACAAAGAGGACTACTTCAAGACCAGTCAAGACCACAACTGTGGGGATTTCACTAAATGACCTGTTTATTGTCTGGTTTATTTGTTATCATCATTACTGTGGTTTGTTCATAGAAAACAAAGGAAAACTCCCACATAAAATTCCCCTTTGCAATGCCTTTTATCAGACATTTATCATGCTACACTTAGGCTAATACACACATATGTAGTATATATGGCAATAAAAGAGGTGAATGAAGAGGAATCTTCATTTGTGGTGTTTTTATGGGAATCTGTATTTTATCGTAAGTGTGTCATGTCTTGGTCTGAAAGAGGTCTAAATCCCTCAAAATGTCTCGTCTCTGTCTCGATCCACTCTAATCTTGGTCATGGCTTTGTCTCAATTTCGGTGGGTTTGCCTACAACACTGCCAGCTATATTAACTAATTTCCTTCCCAGAGCTAAAGAATACAAGGCTGTTCTTTGCAGAGTAACACGGAGTATGATTGTGAGGTGATTTTACTGTCTTATGTGTGTGAAGTAATAAAACGGATTAAAACCATCGAAGGAAAGCCACACTTGACAGTACGAGAAGCCGGATTAGTTCTGCTGAGCTGATTCTCTGTGAGGAGACGTCTCAGTGTGACTTTGAGTTCAATCTCAAACATCAACTTTGATCAGTCTTCCTGATGAGCAGATGGTTTTTATCTGTCATCTGACGGGTGTTTTGCCTTCAAATCACTTGTGATGTTTCCCAACAACTCCAATTTCCTACAAACAACGAGGCAATAAAAAACAAAAAACAGCTGTGCGGCGAGCTAATGTGTCTGAAATGGAGCATTTCCTGCAAAACAATGAGTGTGCAGACAGCGCAGTTTAGGCGGTAATGACTAAATTGCTGGTGCACATTAAGTTTGGGTGTCGCATTAATCAGACATTAATGCATGAGCGCTCAGAGGGGCACGAACGACAACATCAACATCCCTTAGAGAGGAGGATTCAGTCTGGAAGAGTGAACTTCACAAAAGCAATAAGAAGAAGACTTCACTTCCCAAAATGTCACATCTTCATTTCAACCTGAAATGATGAAATTCATCATTCAAAGTACAGACTGAAGTCTGTGTGGAAATTACAGGTAAGGAAACTTTTTTCATTTTAAGTGGTCAATTATTTCAAAGAGAAGGTGACATTTTTAATGTTTTTGAAGCAAAAATGTTCAAATATTTCCCAGTTGTGCTCTCTGAGGTCCACTACAGTTTCTCAATACTGTGACTGTGCTCAGTTGAAAGCTGTTTCACACCAAGCACAGATTTTTGTCTGATAAATTCACGCAAATTTATAAAAACTGATTTTGTGGGTTCTTATGAATGCTTGCACACCCCTGCAGGACATCAAATATTCAGACGGACCACAATGGGCCGTCCCCTTCTCAACAACCAATAATGTATGACAAACACTTCGACCTCAACAACCAAATTAAGGACAATATATGGCTTGAGATCGCCCAACAGCTGGGATACGATGAAGATGGTAATGTAACTGATATGCACTTGCTAATGTTTTATGTTGGTCACAGGACGAGGCTAGCCACAACAGCTAACGTTAGCATCACATTTAAGGTCCGATTAGTTTATGCATCATGTAATTAATGTTAGCCTCTTTGACATTCTCTGTCTGGACAGGTTTTTGTTGTGTGGAGTGGACACGGCACTGTTTAGGAGGAAACTCATAGACGAGTCTGGTGTGCAAAGCTGTCATGAGGAAAATATGCACTGGTGAGAAACGGCTCTTACCGTGCTCAGTACATCGAAGTGTGTTTACAGGTGTTGGGGAGTACGACCGCATATGTGAAAAAAGTTGTAAATAAAGCCTTTAGTGTCTCCGGGGGGGCGGTGTGAAAAATGCTAAATTACCTCAAGTAATGTAACTTGAGTCAGCATCGTTTGGGGCTGATGACTACACGTCTGAAAATAAAAAAAGCAATCTGGAGGTGTGAAGTTAGAAAGAAGTGAGGTTAACCAGACCTCTAGCTCATCTTCTCTACTCCAGGTTACATTAGCTACTACTAGCACAAAACACCTGAATCTCCAACCCAAACTGTCAGCAGTTGGGTTGCATTGTGGGTAGTGTAGGCACCAGGTTCAGTAAAATCCTGTTAATTAATGTTTGTTTAATAGGAAAATCTGCACACTCTCCATGATACGATCCACTATAAGATTCAATCCACGGATTGGGCAGGCCGGGTCATAAAATGAACATTTCTGATAAATAGCAGCTGGGTTGCCGGTGGGTGAAATAATACATTATTAATGAGGAAATATTAATTACATCCTCTAATATGTGGACATATTTTAAGCTTCATTTTTCGTAATGAGAATTGCTAAAAAAAGAAGAACTTTGACTTTAAATAAATGCTCATCTATTTAAAACCAGCCTACTTCAATGTAATATGTCATCACTCTTACATACATCCCACAGGGACCGGTATGGAGTGTCCATGCCGGGTGCACGTCTCTAAACTGGAGAACATTATTCCTTCGGGCGGGTGGCACATCTCTAGTGGCATTCACTTATTAATTGAACCTTCTTATGTTCATGTATCTATGCCTATAACAATACAGACACAGACACAGACCACTCTCAGCAGAGTGACCTCAGAGTGGACATAAGATGGTAAGAGGCGAGCAGCACTTTGTTCCTTGGTAGTTTATTGTTTACTGGCAGTGAACTGCTGATGCCCCCCAGAGGCAGCGAGCAGCTCCCTGCACACTGATGGAGCTCTGACAAAACCTCAGTGTGTGCGTGCATGTGTGTGCACGTATATGTTTGTGAGTGAGGAATGCAGAATGAAACCTAGAGAGAGGAGAGTGTTGTAGGTAGTGAAGGAAAATAGAAGAGGACTGAAAGACAGCAGCTCATTGTACCTGTGCGTGTGCGTGTGCGTGTGCGTGTGCGTGTGCGTGTGCGTGTGCGTGTGGTCTGCGGCGGCTCCCTCACTCACCCGATGTACTGCAGTGGATGGCTCTGATGAATAACAATCCTACACGTGGGGCACGTGTTGTTTTCTTCCAGATACTTCACTAGGCAGCTTCTACAGACTGGAGACACACACACACACACAGAGGAGATATTGTTACTCTCCATATACAGATATATTAATTAATTGGCCAACAATGCTACTGTGTATTTAGTACGTTATCAAATGTCACTGATCGCAGTCACTCTTGATGATTTCATGAATGACAATCACATATTCAGCATTTTAAAATCTCTCATCATTTCACTTTCAGCTGCAAAGAAAGCAAACTTTACCATCGATGGCTCGTAATTAGAGCCCCACTGACAAATTGGCCGGCTGATATCAGCATATCAAAGATCATATCGCGGTATATATCGGCTGATATGTAACAATAAATGTCAGTAAAGAAGAGCCAAACATATCTTTAGGGTCATTTAGAAACAATGTCTCCAATACCCTGTTTGTCCACCAGAGAGCACTGAAAGGCATGGGACGATGTGAAAATTTCATGCCAGGATTATTTTGGCCAAAATCATGGAGATTCAAGATATTATCCCAATAATCATCAAAATAAAACTCTGAAAATAGCACTTAAACATACTGGAATCATGTTACCTTACTTGTTGTTAAGAAACAAATATTTGTATTGCATCACAGCTAGGACTCATCTTCTTTTAGTGAACATACATAGTGAAAAAACAAACAATCATAAGGTCTCCCTGCACAAATAAAATAAAGGATACATTTTAAAAAAGCAACATTGTGACTCTGTTCTTTCTTACATGATAATTTCTGTATTTTTAAAACCTATTTTTCACTTCTCTACCATGATAGCGAGCTAGACAGCTTTTCCAAGTCCCTCGTGACAACATTCACGATCATCCCGACAGTGGAAATTCCCCACAATCAACTTATTGTGAGAGTTTTTTTTAATCAAAATCCGCAATAAAATCCTAGATCATCCCTTCCCTAATGACAAGTTTATTTTTACACTATATTCCAGATCATATTTTGGTCACAATTCGTTAATAAGCAAATTATCGTGCTTAAATTCTAAGCTATCTTGAGTTTTGGTGAGGATGGCTGAGCATGAGCAGCCGCAGAGGGATACAATCTGACGGGCACCCCCCTGGCTTAAAAGATTGCATATGGAAGCAACTAAGAAGTTGAAGGGAAAAGCGACGTGGACACAAGCCACACTGTGTGCTAGTTGTTATGTAATTATGGATCATTACAAATACGCTATGTTTTAGAAGTAGCAAGTAATCACACAGAGAGAAAAAATAAATCATGTATAGAAATCAAACATTTCAATGAGTCAAGATGCATCGATAATCGTTTTATAATCGCATCTTAGCCCTCTGAATTGAATCGAGATTCCCAACCTTAGTGGCGCTCTGCTTGTAATGTTGGTGATTTAAAAGTTGAATTTGAACCTATGATGATGAGAGCATCAGCTGAATTATTTAACTGTGAATGTTGCTGATAGGATCTGCGTTTCATCTTCAGGCGCCGTTTAAAAATAGTTGTATCAGGTGCAATGCTTGTTGTTTAAGAACATAGCTTTTATGTATTTACTGTACACTGATAGAACGATCACCACACACTTATTGATTAAAATGTCAACTCTTTCTCCTATTAATTAATTAATTAATCTATAAAATGCCCTTCACAATTTTCCACAGCCCAAAGTGACTCGTTCAAATTGATTGCTTTGTCTGACCAACGGTCCACACCTCAGGATATTCCACTTAAAATGATATAAAAAAGAGAAAAGCTGCGAAACTTCACATTTGAGAGGCTGGAACCAGGGAATGTTTGGGATATGGTGTTATTAAATTAATCTTCTGTCAATCAGTTAACTGATGAAACGACTACACAGTGAAAAAAAATAAAGCAATAAGAGTGTGAACGTGACAATCCTGCAGAAAAAGATGTCCACACTGATGTAATGAAAACAAACTGTTGACTGTCCAGATCACTGCTTTCAAAGCTGTTACAACATTTTGATGAATAATCTAACATCATAAATGATGTTTAAAGATAAATGACTTGACCTTTCACCTATGGAAACCTTCAAGTGTGACACATATTGAGAACCAGCACTGCCCACGTGCCTCCATTAGATCCTTCTCCACCTGACAGTCTGAGTTTTATTGCAGAGGTCTGTCTGAACAGCTGCAGTGGTGACGTGATGTGAATCTCTTTGTCTGATGGTGGAGCCCCTTTTTTCAAAGTGAGAGGGAGAATCAAAGCGTCTCGTCTACTCTGATGTTTTACAGCGAGCAGAACGGCTTCCATCTGTGGTAGAAGAGCTTCCTCTAGTGGACAGACGGGGTGTTACATCGTCTGGGCTCATCTTACACGTCTAATACAATTTGATCTTTCATAACGCTGCAGGCTCTCGTTAACCATGTAGGTGTTCGGTTCTGTATCTTGTTTAGAGCTAATTAGTGTTGATTTAATCTGCAAACAATAGCAGGAGGGAACAGCTTATTGTTTTGGTTTGTGAATCTAAAAGATGCAGTCAAATTTTCCACTTAAGTACTTGTTGTTTGGATTGATCTACAAGGTTTTTCTCACTTTAAATAAACAAAAAGGTTTCACGTTGGTCTGTTTCAGTCGGACCAGAGAGCGATTGATTGGTCCACACTCCAGTTTGATTAGATTAATCTCACCAACCCAAATTAACTGTACCAGGAGTTCGATTAAACAGCTCCCAACACAGTGATGGGTGGGGTGTAGGGGTCGTGAATGCCTTCAAGCTCAAAATCCAGACTCCGTTCATTATTTTGCAGCATTATTATTTCACAACAAGATGTTGGTTCATGGCCCAGAGCTCATATGAGCATGAAAGGGCACTTGAGGTAACAGATGAGGTAATCAGGCTGAGACTGTTAAAGCTGAAGTAGGCGACATTGGAGCAAATATGATTTAAAAAAAGATCTTTTAATAAAACGGTTGCTATATCGTGATATTAGTACATGAAACAGGTAACCTGAAAAAAATCATGTGCCTCAGGTGTCCTCAGGTGTCCTCAGGTGTCCTCCAGTGCTCCTAACGGCATCTGCAAGATTTTTCAGACCGGAGGCAGACAAGCAGTCAGAGCTGATCTGAGTACTGCTGTCCATCTGCTGTGAGAGCCGGCTGTCAATCACTCGTGAACGCCGACCAAACGGTCAAACTAGGCAGCGCAGATCAAATATGAATCAATATTATGTTACGTTAATGCCTATTTCTCGCCTCTAATGTTTTCAGAATCATCTTGTAGTGCACGGTTTAGCTCTAAAATGAGAAAGTTTGTGACGCCGCCACCATTGTGAAATCTGGTGAAGGAAGTTCCTGTCACATGACCGGAGCACAGCCAATAGGAACGCTCTCTCTCTCTCTCTCTCTCTGAAATGACCTGGGATTGGTGAAAGTCTCCCATCACAGATTTTTTAAAGCCTGAAAACAGCCATGAGGAGGTGCAGAACTGTAGTTATCTCTCAGAACACTTGCATTACAATATGCTGAAAGGTTATTATGGAATTTTTGCCCATTGATGCCAAAAACATATACTGCCTACTGAAGCTTTAACTCAGTGACGTCTTGAAAAATGCCATTAAAAGCCCTAGAAAGAGATCACATGACCACACTTGAGGCAGGGTGGTTGAAACATTCACTCCAGTCTGGAGAGGATCTGCCTCCCCTCAGGTGCAATCACTTCCACTGATGAGAGGTTATATATGCTGCCTTCCTCCTTTTGTTCTTTATTGTTGACCTCTGACATGATGTGTAAGCTAAAACCTCACACATAGACCGAAAGAACTAATAAGAAATCTGCCTCTGTAGAGTAACGTTAGATGTTCTGCATAAACTGAACCTGCTGCTGACTGCTTCTCATTCTGGTGCTCAAATCATGAAGTCAAGCCCTATTCCTGTCCAATGTGCTAATTCAAGGTCAGACTTCTGCTTTTGCACAATCTGACCAAGAAATACTGAGGCTGAAATATACGCGAGGCCTCGCTGGTTGTACAGGAAGTTTCTGGCTAGATGGGTGAGGGATCTGAAGAGGAAGCGCTGCCCTAAAACTTGTTTTGCAAGAGCAATGAAGAAAGTACCAAAATGCTGTGGTATGGTTTACATCTGCATTTTATAATGCATTTTCTACAACAAGCTGTTTTGTTTAAACCCAGATAATATGCATTATTACTCAACGGAAAACAAAAAACGTTTAAAAAGAATTAGTCATGTTCTAGATAAAATCCCTGGTTCAGTCGTGTCTTTCAACAAACAATGAAAAAGTCCTTCCTTCAAGCCTAAACCCCGAATAAAATCACCCATGCTTTTATCACATCACATCTCAACTAACTGAACTAATAACCAAACATTAAAGTTACTGCCTTTGTGAAAGCTTGTTGCTCCTTCAGATCAGTCTCTGCCAAGTGTGAAGCAAAAATCCGAGGCACATTTTTCAAATCATCTTTCCTTTGTCTTTTTCTTCATGTTAAAACGTGATATTTTTTAGTTTTGTTTCCTCTCTTTCTTTTCTCCTTTCTGTAAAGCGCTTCTGTTTTGAAAAGTGCAACATAAAGTATTCTTACTCGGTCATATTTAAAAAGGTGATTGGACACCAATACGCACGACTTCGAACAGTCTTCAATAACTTATCAGAATGCACGATCAAATTGGCTGCTGATTTAACTTTATAATCCCACTGAAAACACCTTTTAATTGTTAATTATGTTCATATTTCAAATGACGTTTCATTAAAAAAAAGGACTTTATAAGGCTTTGACATTTTAATTTGTGAACTGCTTCAACTGAAGCACAGTGAGCATTTGATTTGAATTTCTCTCTGCCTTTGAAGAATGTTGGATTTCTGTATTTGTTTGCTGAAAATCAGCAACAAAAGAAGCTATAAACTTGACTGAGAAAGAGGGTTTTACATGATAAAAACATTTTATGAATAGAATTTGTACCCTGTTGAGGATGCTTGCACAACAATTAACAGATTTTATTAAATTCATCACATTAGAAGATGAAAAGTCAGAAGTTATTTGAGGATGTAACCAAAGGAGAGTACTTGGAAGTAATTATGTGCACATTGCATTTTCTTCTAAAGTGTATTTTTAAGAGAAAATGCAATATAAAAAGCAGCTTTTAGGCTTGAGAAGTTTTATGTAGAGTGATAGCGACAGCTTTGACCAGACAGTTTAATGACTGTAATCCAAGATACAATGATGTGCCGCTGTGTGAATGAAAGATGACATCTTCTCACCTCCTATGAGGGCTAATAAATGTGCAAATTACCTGGTGGTGACAAGAATCTCATTCTGTTCACTTCAGGTTTAAGGCACTGACTTACAATATTTAAAAATGACGTTCATATAAACCATGAGTGTTTTATTTTATGGGTGAGATTGTTGTGAGCTGCGTGGATCACAGAGACATCTCTGCCTGCAGGATTCATCCCATCAGGAATAAATCCTGAAGGCAACACCTTTTAGAGCAGAAAAACCCCCTCAGAGACAAACACATCCAGCGTGTCAAATAAACAAGAGAGAATGACGAGACAGAAAGAGAAGCAGGAATAAAACAGAGAGCTGAGAAGCAGAAGTGAGAAAGTAAGAATATTGAAATCACAGACAGGAAGTGTGTGAGGAGGAGGAGGAGGGACTTACAGGTGTGTAAACACTCGGTGACGGTGGTGGCGTCGATCAGGTAGCCATCACACAGACGACATGTGATGTGGGCGTTGATGTGACACAGCTTTATCTTCCTCGTCAGCATGTCGGGGTTCTAGGGAGAAGGAAGAAAACGAAAAGTTGAAGTAAACACGGAGCTGCTGAGCGTGGAAACAAGCAAGCCTGCCTGTTAAAAGACTCTGATAAGAACCTGGAGGAGCACTGAGACTGCAAGATCCTTGAATGATCTTTTTTTTCTCCCTTTTGCTTCAAGTGGATGAGTGATAGTAGTAATACCATCGCTTATTCTCCAACCACTTTTTATACCTCGGGTTCCTGCTCCCACTTGAGATGACTTGTATAAAGAATGTATACGAAAGAAAGAAAGACTGTTGAATGCTGTTTCTGGCTCTGGGTGTCGCCCTTGCATGTTATTTGTATTGCTGATGTATTAATGTCTAATATATATTATATATATATTAATATTAATATTAATGCCTGAAAATGAACAATAAAAACTCTTAATCAGAGAAAATAAGAGAAAAAAACATTAAACTCCCACAAGCTACTGAACAACAACCAGCAGTAACTGCTGACACAAAGCAACACTGCAGCCACTGGAGAGCATAATTTTTATGATTTTAGGTCATGTTGAATCATTATGAGCATATTTTCTGTTACTGAAACTGAACATTTCAAAACATTTTTTGTGCTGCGCAAACATTTTCCTTCCTGCTATTTACGAGTATATTTCAGTGGAAAAACTACAATACCAAAACAGTTTTTACACATTAAAACATACTGTCATAATGTCTTTAGTCTGAGTAATCATTTGTTTGCCACAGAAGAACATTTAACTACATGCAACTAATACAAAAACGTCTGCAAAAATAATAAGACAGTGAAACTGCCACTTTAAAGGAAAAAGAAACAATCGGAAAAAGAAAAGATCCACAAGCAAACAAATATTAAAAAAACATACACAACATAAAAATATTTTGCCATTTGTCCTCATATATTAGCATACACTAAAGAGGTGCTACTTACATTATGTATGCACGTTCATTATTTAATTATTATTAAATTATATTATTAATATTATTAGAACTTGCATTGTGTCTTTTATACCATTGTTTTATACATTCACACCAAGAACGAAGCAAAATTTTCGCGCAGCGTGATTACATACAGTACAAAGTCAATGCAAAGGAGCGAGTAGACGTAAACTGGTGCTGGGCAACGCAAATGGTGCGACGCAAACATGTGAAACTTGCGCCATTCGCCCATTTCATGGGAGTTGAAATATTCAAGCAAGAAATACGCATAACGCTGTGTCGCAAAAGCCCTTCAGCGGTGAGATTCTACTGTCGTCACTGACGTTATTGAATCAGAAAATCGGGTATCTGTCTGTGGTCACCCAGAGCTACGATAGTACATCATATCTGTACAAAGACCGGACCAAACTCTGTGTATAAACCACAGACTGTCTATGGTATAAACAACAATGTCGCTGCTGTATTTATGCCTACATGACTTTATGTTGAGTGTTGATGGAGCAGCTGCATAGCCTGGCACTGATCCATCCAAACTCCATTCAGAAAACAAGCATTTTGCGGACGGACCTGACAAAGCATGAATTCAGACTTTTTACAAATCAACATCATTGTGTAGTTATTCCGGCTCCTCCTCCTCTCCAGTGCGTCTAGCACGAATGAACACAAATGATACCTGCAGTCCGACTTCGCTCTTGGTGTAAATGCGACATAAGAAGAAAACCCTGGAGGGTCACAGGTTCGGTCTGTTTTTCTTTAACTGGGAGGCAAACTGCCCTGCAGGTACCGAGGTGGTCCTTCACCAAAAGGTTTCAGGTTCAGTCCCTGCAGCTGCTAATCTATCCTACTAGTCTGCGGGCAACACTGCGTGCCACTTCCTGCTCACTCATCTACAATTATAGCTAAATGGTGTGAGAAAGTGTGTGTTGCATAACATCACAGATGCTCAAATAAAGAAAGTTGTAAGCGTTTTCGGAAAACACAGAGTGGCAAAGAGAGCAGACTGCAGCATGTGGGCAGGGAAATATTGAATCCTCGACGGTTTTAAACTTTAGCTGAACTTCATTTAGCCTCAATAACCAGGAAAATCATTAAGGTCATGCTCTTATTTTAAAAGAAACAAGCACACATAATGTGATTGATGCCCCGGCTGTTATCCAACTGTAGTTTCAGTCCAACCCGTGCCTTGTGTAGGCAGGTTGATATCTGTATTGCATCCATGCAATGTTACAACTCCAGGTTTTTCTTGTTATATGCATGAGTCTGTTTGATGCATTACATTTAACATTTGAGTGAGCGGGCCAGTGAGTATATCAGTCACTGATAAGCAAGTCCCATCTTTTTGTGACCAATCATTGTGTCACATTTTGGTTGATATAAACAAAACAGGGTATGCATGCTAGAGCTGCACAATTAATCAAAATGTTATCGAAATCTCAATGTGGCACACTGCAATTTTCAAATCGCAGGAGGCGCATTATTTGTTTACGGTGAAATATGTGTCAAAATACCATTTTAAATGAAATATTGTGGTGCAGCCCTAATCTATGCAAATATATAAATGCTAAATCATATAGAGGTTAATCAAACACAAAGCAGTATTAATACAATTCCTCCAAATACCCAGAATAACACCTCAGAGTACAGAAAGCTGAGCCAGTTTCACGAGATGCTTCACCACTAAAACCACTGAATAAAAGCCACTGCAAGTACAACACAGCCATAAATATATCCCACAATCACAACAAGGAACAATATGTTGGATATTACTGCAACATTTTATGTCAGCTAGCTGGGTGTCATTGTTCTCTATACCTGGTCTTATTGTACCCAATGACCTACTGTAGTTAACCATCATCCCTGCCAACCACAGCAACTGCATCTCTTGTGTTTTCATCGTCTGGTTGTCTCTTTTTTGAAGACAACTTTTAAGCATCTTTTGCAGCACTAGAGGCCTGTTTGATGCTGCTATTATAACACTGTGGTGCTCTGACACACTCTCAGGTACGGGTTCACTAGAACACTTCACAACATCTCCACAAAATACGCTATTCAAGCTGGAGGAGTCTATTTGAGAGGCAGTGCTCATCATTAATGAGGCAGGTTACATACAGATAGTGAACCAGGATCAGCTGTACTACACTACAGTCTTCAGTTCAACGTGTACCTGCAGGATCACGATGAGACGAGCAGCGCTGACAGGCAGCGACGGGGAGCTCACTTAGTGATTCATTCTTTTAAATAAGATGTAAATGAGAAGGATGTTGAAAGCAGTGATTTGTTCCACAGCAGAGTGCTGAGAAACTGAATGACTAACTGTGGTTTCACTCTGTCAGTAACATCAGCAACAAGTCACTGGGAGTCTTCACAGAGCTGAGGAAACACTCAGCTGAGGTGTGAACGGTCAACTAGTCAGCTCAGAAATATTCATCAATGGGCGCCACAGCAGATATGATTTCTGTGTCCTTATTTCAGTTATTACCAATGTGATTTTCTTTTACTAATGACATACTCCCTGATTAATTATAGTGCCCAGAAGTGGCTCCAAAAAGTGACCCCAGTTCCCCCGGTCATGTTTTCAAACTCAACACCAGCAATTTCATTTCATCAGGTGGTGTTAATGTCTCCCTCACTTATCAAAATCCCAGTTATGCAGTTTGAATGACTTGCTCATAGAAAACTGCACTTTAAAATGTATCATTTATTCTTTTTTTTTTTTAATTGGTGCTTTTTGTGTTCAGTTCAGTGTTCATTTTGTTCAATAAAATAATGTTTGAAAAAAGTTCCTTTTATTTTTTTAATTCAACAAGTCAATTTGCTGTATTTTAGCAGCATACTGAAAGCAGCAGAAAGGCAGAATCCTTTCCAATTTGTTTATTTATTGCAAGTAAAACACCTATCATTATCACGATACTCAACAATGTTATCGCATAACAAATATGTTCCTTACATCGTGCAACCCCTACCTCAAAGAGCCTGTCTGATGATGCAGCATGATATGCAGACACCAACAGCCCGGACACACCAGGAACGTCAGGAGCGCGTGGCGGCTGCGTTACCTGTTGTTTTTTATTTTGGCGTCCGTGTTAACAGATGAGAGCAGCCACACTGCCGTCTCACGCGCGTCTCAGCTGCGTCTCTTCTAGAGAATAGAGGTCTCGCCTATTTTTGACGCGTGCCGCGTGGACAGAATTCCTTAATTTTTTAACACGAGGCTTTTATTCTGAAATATGTGCCGGACAGTGTTCTAGAACATGCAGTGACTTGGGGAGCTCCATGAATGAATATAGTACGGAGTTTTAATTGTGGATTATTACTATTATTTACAAATTACCACACGTTTCTTAACCTTTCTCAGTCTAAAATAAATATAAGTGATATTTATAATGAAATGAAATGGCCATTAAAAGGCAAACTCTATGTAGAAATACAGGGCGGACAGCAGCAGCTGCAGCAGAAACGCAGCTGACACGCAGCTGAAATGCAGCTGGTGTGAATGCCCGACGTGTGAATCACGCAGCCACCACGCCACGCAGCCGCCACACGCTCCTGATGTTCCTGGTGTGTCCGGGCTGTAAGGGTTGAAAAAACATGCCCTCCTTTGGGTGTTTTTAGGGATTTACAGTTGATGTGTAGTTTTAACAAGAGACACTAGAACTGAAGATCAATCAAAGCTAAAGCAACAGAAGAATTGTCTTTCTTGGTCTTTGCATACTGTTTTTATCTTGTGTTATTGTGGCTTGTTGGTAAAGATGTGTATATACAACCTCATCTCCCAGAATAGGAGTAGCAATACACTTTTCCACTACTTACTGAACTTTTTAACTGGATAGAGTCTCTCTAAAAACTAAAAAAGTAAACGAACATGAAGGTAGGAATACCCTAACATGTCATGTCGATGGTAAATGTTAGTTTATAGAGACTCTTCAACCAAATTGCTGTTGACGGGCTAACTGACAGACTTTCCTATTAGGTTGATCCCACAGAGAATTTCTGTTCATCAACTATCAGGAATGACTTTTAAAATAACAAGAAATTCAAAGAGAATATCTGAGCTGCAGTTTTTTTTTTTTAAAAGACGTTTTCTTTTGGTGAAAGTAGACAGCCCTCTAGTAGAAGTTTGAGTATATAGAGAGAGACACCCTGAAAGAGACTGCTCAGCTGCCTGACTCTACTCGTTTTCTGACTCCTGAAGCATTAAAGATACCTTTGTGTCAGACTCAGACCATACATTAATCTTATTTGATGTTTTAGTCTATCCTACCTACGCTGAACCTGACTGATTCCGTCTCCACCATCCGTCAAATCAACCAGCAGTTAGTTTTCAGCGTACTTGTCAGCTACAACAGCTCCCCAAACAGCTGGCTTTAATAGGATAAAATGCAATTTAATGTGCAACTGCTACTATGTTTTTGTTCCAGTAAAAACACAGTGACGGATTGACCTCCTCACTGCCTTCAGTGTGTGACGGGCTGACCAACCAACAGACTACAACAGCAGGCAGTTGCAGCACAAAATCATTAGTTGTGAAATTACAGCCGGCTAGCAGTCAGATAATGGCTGGTTGTGCTGGTGAGTTAGACACCGAGACAGCTGACATCCATCATTTAGAGGCTCCAGTTGGCTCTGAAATCCTCCCTGACTGTTAAACAGTGGAAGCATCTGAACCCAGAGACAGATGTGAAGCAGATAAAGACACTGGACAAACTGAGACGTCTCCTGTGTCCAATTGTCCACTTTTTAAGAACTGAAAGAGCAACTTAGGTTTCAGATTGATGACGGTGCTTTTTGTCATCTCATGACTTTTTAAAAGGATTTCATGAACCTATAAATATGTGAAGGCATTTACACACCGGGGGCGTGACGAATAAAAGACACGAAAATGTGAAAGGTAAGAACAGAAGGAGTGGATCTGGTCTGCGCTGTCTTTGTGGAGTTGAAAGGAGTAATAGAGTTTGCCGTCCTGGTTCAGACTACGGAGCCTCCGTGTTGTTGTTTCATAAATAAAGGCGAAACTCAACCCGTTCCACACAACGTGATTGGTTGATGCCTTTATTTGCGGTGCGAAAGAAAAAGAAGTGCCGCTTTTTTCGCCACGTAATATTCACGTTCTGTGTGAAAGTATCCATGGCAAAACAATAGTTCGGAAAAAATATATTGACGTGAGAATTAATCGCATGAAAAAACACTGCCGACGTGGAAAGGCCTTTAGACAATTGTGAAGCTTTGCTACATTTTTTGTCTGTTATAGTAAATTGAATATCTTTGAGTTTTCAAGTGTTGGTCGAACAAAACCAGCAATTTGAAGACGTTGAATTGTGATGGGAATTTTTCACCATTTTCTAAGTATGTTTTACTATTTCTCCACAAAGAATTACAGAAAAGTAGCACTTTAAATCTTGTGTTTACCAGAGATGTGCTCATAAGTTTCAAGTTTCTCAGAAATAAGTCATCCAGCATGACAAAAGCATAAAAAATGGCGAATTGACTAAAGAAATCTTAGTTGACTATGACCAAAACAACCGATTAGTCAACTAATCAACTAAAAGGTGGCAGCCCTAATTTCCGGAATTTTATAAATCAAATAATAAATCAGTTACCTGAGAGAATAATCATCAAATTAATAAAAAATTAACATAACTGCTAGTTTAGAGTTAAAATCACTTTGGAGTAATACAGCTTCAGTTTCCAAGACCAGTATCTATCAAGCTATATTCAAATGTTAAACCTTTGTTTTGTCACCTATTAACTCATATATAATTCTTGAGTAACATGTTGGTACGCTACAGCATCAACATTTGGGATGCATATAAACAGGGAATTCCTCTGACTTAACAGCCAAACCTAATCGTAACCACCAGTGAGAAACTAACACAGTATTGACCCAAGATGTCCACTAAAGGTCTAAAACTGTTGGTCATCTAACTTTCATTTCTGGGACTAAGAAAACACGACAGGAACTCTCAGTACTGACAAAGACACGGGAGTAAACCAGACGATGTGGTTCTTACCCCTAATACCGCCATGCGTCGACTGTGGATGGTGCAGCAGCCACGTCTCTTCCTGCGGTTGTGCGGCCGACAGTGTTAGCTCCTCATCATGGAGAGCCTCTCATTGGAGCCTGCAACAGAGAAAGAAAGCAATAAGCTGTTAGTGAGATTCACTCTGAAATCTCAATGACGTTAAAATCAGAAACTACCTTTAACCAGGAGTAGTTCAACGATCTCGGGAAATATGCTTATTAGTTTTCTTGCTCAGAATTAGATGAGAAAATCGATACCACTCATGTCTGAAGCCTCCAGCAGCGGGTTAGCTTTGCTTATCTTAGCATAAAGACTGGACTAGCTTGGCTCTCTGTAAAAAATCTGCCAACCAGCACATCCAGAGCTCACCAATTAACACGTTAAATATAAACATCAATTCGCTGTTTTACGAGGGTAATGCGCGGGGCTATTTCTTGACTGTGCGGCCAGGCAAACAGCTGAGACTCCAAGAAGTTAGTATGTCATATAAAACGCCGGCAAAATGGCCAGTTGTTGCTTTTACAGTTCAGTTTTTGTACAAATTAAATACACAAGATATAGTGGATACTTTGGAGGTGCTCGTGGGTAGACTTTGTTACCTTTGGACAGAGCCCAGCCGGCTGTTTCCACCTGCTTCAAGTCCATTTCCCATATTTATTGTGATATGAGGCTACCATCAAGAAAGAGAACAAGGATTTCCAAACGTGTCGGACTATTCCTTTAATTAAAAGCTCTAAATCTGGTTTAACTGAGCAACCAAAGCAAAGAAAGCTACAGACAGAAACTGCAATGGAAACTCCAGGGAATCAAATATTCACTGTACCACCCACACTGTTTGATTGACGAGCCAAACGCCACAAACGCTTGGCAAGAGAGAGCAAACAAAGAGAAGATGATCTCACGTATCACCGCTTTTAACACACGCGTTTAATACTGTTGTACAGTGTTCTCCACAGAGGGCAACCACGACTTCTGTGCTGCCGTCACTTTGTGTGATTCATCGCTTAATTGTAGGAGTCGGACCACTCCAGTCACGATGGGAGAGGGAACGCCAGGCGGACACCCACCACTGTTTCATCCTCCTCCAAACACACATACACTTTAAAATAAATAAAAAACAGCGGTCAGAACAGTAAGTCTGCCAGCCTGCCTCCGTCTGTTCATCAGACTGTGAAATTAGCCCAGTTAGTCTACAGAGATGAGATGTGGCGGCGGGCTGCTGAGGACACACAGAGCCCATTAGAGAGCCGCCACGCGCCGACGGACTCCACACAGATGTTATCGTCACATGACGCTCGGCGACTCCTCTGTGATGTAATGTTTTATTTGCGCCTCGTTGGGGTTGAGCTGAGGTCATGTTCACACCGAGCACACTCAGGAGAGTTTCCTCTTTCTGTTAGGTTTACTTAGACAGGTGTGGGAACATAAATCTGTCTACACCGACAACATAAAACAACGGCAAAATGTTAAAAGGGCGAGAGGATAAGAAGACAGATGTTGACACCTGCTATCAAGCAGTTACTTATGCTTGAAAACATGCATGAAGGTCAGATGCCAAAATCAACAGAAGGTGAAATACAAGCTCTGGATCACAGTATGCCTCTAAATAAGGCAAATATCTCTGGTTTATTTATGACTTGGACAGAGTCAAAATAAAATAACATCAAACAAACATATTTGACACATTGTTAATATAAAACATAAGATATTTGTTCAGTTTCTGTCCTCTGCAGCAGCAGCAGTGGTGGATGACTAGAGGGATAACACTGGGGGCAAAAAAATATATATATAAGAGATAACAACCACCTCTGAGTTCAGTTCAGTTCAGAGCTGAGGCTGCGGCATTCTGGGTCATCTGAGGACACCAGTTCTCTGAAAGCCAGACGATACACTAAACTGACAGCCTGCATCCACCGCAATACACGGCCTGCTTTCTCCATCATACTGGAGACACTGTTATCTCTGTTCACAGTCCGACATTAGGGACGTCCTGATAGTCAAGTGGTTAAAAGAAATACCATTTAACTGTATCAGTCTAATTTCCTGCCTGTCTCACCTGTCAGCAATCTAATGAAGGCAAAAAAAACACTATAATCTATAGCAGATATTAGAACAGCAGCATATTCAAAGCACACTTTACTGCTCTGCAACTGTTCTGAAAACAGGAAAAGGTGCATTTTATAGCTGGCGGAGCAGCACATAAACACACACATATTTGTTTTCTCAGGGAGGAAGAGGCAATAACGTCCGTCGTCTCTCTCATCCACTTGTGAATATGTTCCTAAAATGATGCGATTGTTCAGCAACAACAAGCTTATTTACACTCTGTATTTGCTAGAATCATCTAGAGACATAGTCCACATTATTTCCACGTATCTATCGTCAAAACAGCTGAGAGTATGAAACAGGGTTATACCTGCATATTGTCTGGCTGGTCTATCTACTCTACTTGGCCAAGTCTGTAAACATCATTGGCTGATAATAAAGTTTAAAGACGGTGAAATGAACCCTCATTACTGTGTGTATTACTCACGTCTGCTTCCTGTTCCCTGTTAAATGACTGCACGCACATTCAAGCAGAATGTCAGATATTCATCGTGGTGGCAGCAGTACAGGGACTTTTTATCACAGTGACCAAAGTACTACACAATATACCGTCACAGAGGTACAGTTAACTACACAGTTTACTGTTTTAAGTCACACATGCGCGAATGCCGGAGTGACGATTGCCTGCCGAGGCAATATTTGACTGAAAGTTTGCCAAGATAGAACTAAACACTCAAATGCAAAGATGCACATTTGTTTGGCAACCGGAAGAGATAGTTTATTCACCCTTTCGCTCGCGATGAATGGAAGTGAATGGGAGGTGAATGTTAATTTTGCACATGCGTGACCGTGCCTTAAACAGCTCTCGCTGATACTGACAGCGGCAGTTTTTCTATAAAGACAACAAAAAAACAGTTTTAACACAGAGAAAGAAAGAAACTATCAATTATTGTCATTACAGATTGATCTGTTGATTTTTCTTTTGACTAATTACTTTATCATTTGGTCTGAACAATATCAGAAAGCAGTGAAAAGTCCAGGGTGACATCTTCAAATGTCTCGTTTTGTCCTAAACCCAAAGAATATTCAAAGTAAAATCGGTAGAAAAAGGAAACCAGCAAATATTCACATTTGAGAAACTGCAACCAGAGAGTTTTGCTTTGACTCAAACCAGACCAATCAGGTATTAAAAACTGTTGCAGATTCATTTTCTATTGATCAACTGATAAATAGTTGCAGCTGAGCTCTAAACAAATCTAAATCTAATAAAAAAGCAGAGGGAGAACAATTTAAACATCAGTCTACATTTATAAATCAAGAGCTCCAGAAGACTCTGACATTAGGTATAGCAATATCCGATGACAGTGAAGGTATCTGCTGATTTGTCATGCTGTAATAGTGTAGTGAACAGTAGCTGTAGTGATTCACTATGAAGCTGTGGGTTCATCATCACGCATCCTCCCACTCAAACCTGTCAGCCAGCAACTGTTTCCCACAAACCCACTGACAAACATTCAGAAATCAGCCTCTCTGCTTTTATCAATCATCTTCTATGACAACCGCAAATATCATATCACAGCTGCCTTATTTCCTCTTGTGTCGGTATCCTGAGCGTGGTTCACATGACATGTTACTTGATGTGAGGTTTGTTGGAGGAAACTACCATAGATAAATGCCGATGTTTAGTGTCCTTATGTCGTTCTTTTAACGGCTGCAAGAAAACACTTTAAGAAACACCAAAAATGTGCTCTGTTTCCATGTTTGATTTAGATGATTGAAGGGGTTAGAAAGAAAACAATCTGTTACAGGAAGTTTTTGCATATAGTTTTTGTGAAATAGTGGATACTTTCATCTCTTTGGACCTCTAAAAATCCACCAAATAAGACAAATATAAGAAAGAACAACTCTGTTCATTACTCGTTTAGACACTTAAGTTAACAGCAGATCCACCTGTGATGAGGCCGCGGGTCACAGAGTAGACGTGGCTTCATTTTTAAGGGTTCACAAGCCCAAAAAGTTGGGAAGCGCTGCCTTAACCCAACACCCCCAAGCTTCAAAATGTTCCTTAAGTAATCTGTGAGTGACATTGCAGATGCTATATGCATGTTTGGATAATATTTACCAGATATTATGCCCCTCTAGTCGCTTTATTAAAGTTAAGCTCATTAAGGAAATACAACAGTAGAAAGAAATCCAAACAATCACAAATGTTTCTAGCATCAGAAATGTTTCTATGACTACGAGAACTCCCCCACAGTAGGCTGAAGAGGATAACTGATAGTACTGGTGCTTATGAGTGGGACTGTACTGTCAAACACTGGAGTGATTCACTACAGTTAGTTAGCCCTGACCTAAAATATATATTTTTTTGAAGTCCACTTGAACTGAAACTGGTTTCTAGTTGTCTCTTTTATGTGATTATTCTGAGGTCAGAGCTAAATTGTCAGGACTGTGGCTCCGATCCACTCCTCAATAATAATAATAATAATAATAATAATAATAGCTTGGATTTATATAGCGCCTTTCATGAAACCCAAGGACGCTTAACAAAGACATAAATAAACACAACAAATGTAACAGTAGCTAGAGGCCATAGGCCTTGGTGAAGAGGTGGGTTTTGAGGAGTCTTTTGAAAGTGTCCAGAGATGGTGCGTTGCGGAGCTCTATGGGGAGAGAGTTCCAAAGTGTGGGGGCTGTCACACTGAAGGCTCTGTCCCCAAAAGTTCGCATTCTTGTGTGAGGGATGGAGAGCTGACCCGTGCCTGAGAATCTAAGGTTCCGGGGCTGTGTGTAAGGGTGGAGGAGGTCAGATAAATACTGAGGAGCCAGGGCATTGAGGGATTTGTAGGTGAGGAGGAGGATCTTGTAGGTGATGCAGGACTTGACCGGGAGCCAGTGGAGGTGGATGAGGGTGGGGGTGATGTGCTGCCAGGGCTTGGTGCGGGTGAGAACCCTGGCAGCCGAGTTTTGCACATACTGGAGCCTGTCCAGGGCTTTGCTGGGAACCCCGGACAGAACTCCATTGCAATAGTCCAAACGGGAGGTGACGAAAGCGTGGATGAGGGTTTCTGCCACAGAGTCAGAGAGTGATTGCCGGAGACGTGAGATGTTTTTGAGGTGGAAGAAGGCGGATTTGGTGATGGACCTGATATGAGATTGGAATGATAGTGTTGGGTCCAGGATGACACCCAGGTTGCGGACTTCCGAGGATGGGGAGAAGGAACAGCCGTCAACGTCCAGGTGGAGATCTCCAACCTTCCGGAGCAGGGCCTTGGGAGCCACAACCATGAGCTCGGTTTTGTTGCTGTTGAGTTTTAGGAAGTTTGATGACATCCAGATTTTTATTGCATGTAGGCAGTTTACAAGTGACTGTGGGGGTAGCTGGGTGGATGGTTTGGTGCTGAGATATAGTTGTGTGTCGTCAGCATATGAATGAAAGCTGAGACCGTGGTGGCGGATGATCTGACCAAGGGGGAGCATGTAGATGGTGAAGAGGAGGGGTCCCAGCACAGAGCCTTGAGGTACGCCATGGTTGACTGGGGCCGGGGTGGAACTGGAGTCTCTGATGGTGACAAACTGTTTTCTGTTTGTGAGGTAGGACTGAAACCAGGAGAGAGCTGAACCGGTGAGGCCAAGGTAGTCAGATAGGCGGGTGAGGAGGATGGTGTGGGAGACTGTGTCGAAGGCAGCTGAGAGGTCCAGGAGGACGAGGATGCTGATGTGACCAGAATCTGCAGCGATGAGGAGGTCATTTGTGATTTTGATGAGGGTGGTCTCTGTGCTGTGGTGTGGTCTGAAGCCAGATTGAAACGTTTCGTAGAGCTCATGGTTGGCCATATGTTGATGGAGTTGGGCGGCCACTGCTCTTTCCAGAATTTTGCTCAGGAAAGGGAGGTTGGAGATCGGTCGGTAGTTGTTGCTGTCATCCCGGTCCAGACCTGGCTTTTTGAGGATGGGAGTGACTGATGCCATCTTGAGGCTGTCGGGTACAAGACCAGATGCCAAGGAGGAGTTGATGATGTTCACCATAATGGGGCACAGGGCAGGTAGGCACGCCTTGACCAAGGCTGTGGGCATGGGGTCCAGAGAACAGGTGGAGGCTTTGGCCTTAGTGACCAACTTTGCGACCTGAGGAGCACATACAGGGGAGAAGAAGGAGAGAGAGCACTGAGGCAGGCGAACATCCAAGGGAGCCACGCCCAGTGGCTGAGGTGTGTGTGGAGGGAGGTGGGCAGGCACGGTTGCTTGTAATGCTGGTAATAACGGTTGCTTGTAATGCTGGTGAATGGAAGACTGTTGCACCAGTCACTCAAGATGAGAGGATCAGCTACATGTCTTAAATGTAAAACGTTTTGAGGGTCGATTTCATTACGTAACAAAGTGAAAGCAGAGCGGAGTCAGGAGGGCAGAGAGAGCAGCACGTGTGAAGGATGAGGGTTTCAGTGGTGTAACAGTTTCAGGGTCAGAGGTCAGCTGCCCTATTTGATCCCCGAGACGTGCAAACTGAGCATATCCATGACATTTCACAGCTCTTGGTTACAGTCTGCTAAGCACAATTGTATACCTCATAAGAATAAATTGTGTGCTATCATTTCACCTGGCAGCTTTCATTTCAAATGTGCTAAATAAATCAATGTAAACAGGTACAAGATGAACTGCGTAACTACGAATGGGAAGAGGAAGCTCTCCATCTGTCCACAAAGCTAAATATTTACTGGTCTATGATGAAGAAGCTATTTTATTCACAAGTAGCAATGTTTAAAATGCTGTACACACTATGTAGTTGGCAGCATTTCAGTGCTGGACAGGCTGAATCCTGTAAACTGGTTGTTGTAAACTGTGGCCTCAAAGTAACAACCTGAGCCATCAGGTACAGGAAACATTAGGCCAGAGACTCTAGTAAACACCAAAACTGACAGCTCAGTGCTTTATCAGGTTTTAGGATAGTGTAGTAGGAGCTCCAACGATTGCCATAGAGGTATGCAGACACAGCAACAGATTTAGCAGCATTGGCTTTTGGATGTCAACTTTCTTTAATGTGAGCAAATTGAAGCTGCTTGCAAAGACCTGCTATTATTGTATACAGTATACAGGAAGGGATGGACTTTGAAAACTACATTCCTGGTGACTACTAGAAGTAAGAAGTTGCTCTACTAGAGTTAACTTTTGCTGCTGTGGAAGTAGACACAACTTGTGAGACATGATACGATTTTTAAACATAATTACTGCCAGTAAAAGCCTTTATTTCATACCCAATAACAAATCAGCACACATTAGATTATGGCTGCAATTTCCAAGTCCAAAGTGATGTCTTTAAATATCTTGTTTTGTCCAAAACCAAAAGATATTCACTTTAATATGATATAAAATAGAGGAAAAACAGTAAATCTCCATATTTGAGAGGCTGAAAACAGCATTTTCTGTCATTTTTGCATGAACAGTTACTTTAACTATTAATCGATTATCAAAATAGATGATTATTTTTCTGTTGATGGACTAATCATTGCAGCTCTAAAACAGATCAAATCAAACTACAAATATGGCTGCTTCATTTTTGCATCAGATTGAGGTCCATGTAGCTATAAAACATATTGATTCTGGGTCTGAGAAGTGAAGCCAATGCTGAAGTGCCTTCAACTTGCATTCTTTCTAACAGCCAGCAGGGGGCGACTCCTCTGGTTGCAAAAAGGAAGTCTGATTGTATAGAAGTCTATGAGAAAATGATCCTACTTCTCTCTTGATTTATTACCTCAGTTAACATTGTGAACATGAGTTTATGGTCTCAACCGCAAATTTGTTTTCAGTTCATGAAAGTTAATTACATTACATTAGTAACATTTTTGCTCACCAAAAAATGTCTTATATACAGTCTATGTATAAACCCCAAGAGTGCTGGAAATGCATGTAACAGTTTAAAATATGCATTAAATCCAGGTAAAAATAATGGGGTGTGCCACAGGTGCAACATAGGAGAAACAAAAACAAAAACAAAACAAGGAAATTGAAATATTATCCGGCACTTCAGTCTTGACTACATGACCTTCCCTCTTTCTTTCACACCTCAGAATAAAATCTACATAATTTCCCCCCCACTTCTGGTAAGTCTCTAGTAACAGCCATTCGTTGTCTGAAAAAAATTCAATCTCTCTTGTAGCGCATGTTTACATATTTAAATACTGATATCAGAGGACAATGAATGCATTAGAAGCTGTTCGGCTTCCGGGTGGCAACTTTGAGCCACTAATATAATGTAATTCAAGCCATAACCAATGCAGAAACACTGATACAAGTCCTCTGGATACAGCTAAGTCTGGAGATTAACAACATTTGCAGTCAATCATGAGCTGAACAAGTCTCAGTAGCTGATAAGTACACACACAAAGACACACACACACACACACGCACACACACACTCTGGCATCATAAAGAGCCCCTGTTGGCGTGCCTGTGGGTATTGGAGTGTTTGGCCTCGGTATAAATTGGCTGCCAGCTGGAGCGACGGACACTGAAGGCCGGCATCAGTGGACGGAGCCAGGAGGAGAGGCCTCTTCTTGTTGTGGGAGCTTTTGGCTTCACTTCAAAACACACACACACACACACTCTCCTAGGCCACACACACCTCCGACACAAAAAAGTGCACAAAAATCTAAACATGCTCTTCTAGCCCAACTGTATACGTATTCACACATCCTCCGTCCGTCACACACACAGTTATTGTCTCCTCTTAATTCTGTTTGATGGCCCTCAATCCTCCAGCCAGGATTCGCTGCCTGTGGGGAAATCAGGCAGACAATAGACGCGATCCAAAGAGAAGCAGACTGCAGCGAGCCAGGAGGCCGGACGCGCTGCCAAGAAGCAGCAACACTTGAATAATTGAGCTTTGAGTTTGGGTTGTGAAGGCCAGGAGTGAAGTTAGTGAAGCTAATGTGGAATACGCCTCGCAGGTCAGACACAAACACAGAGAACAGACACAAAAACTGGAACTACTGGCTGTTTCTGCTTAAGTTCGTGTTTGGATTTACTTCTTAGGTCTAAATCAGTGGGCAACCTCCAGGGTCTGAAAAATGAAGCCAATGCAGAAGTGCCTTAAACTTGCATTCTTTCTAACAGCCAGCAGGGGGCGACTCCTCTGGTTGCAAAAAGAAGTCTGATTGTATAGAAGTCTATGAGAAAATGAGCCTACTTCTCACTTGATTTATTACATCAGTAAACATTTTAAACGTGAGTTTATGGTCTCAATCGCTGGTTTCAAGTCTTCTTCAATACAGCATGATGTTCATTTAGTAAACTATAGTCCCATTTAGAGTCAAACAGACCATAAAGCAGGGGATGCTTTAGGACGTGGCTACCTTGTGATTGACAGGTCGCTACCACGGCGTTGAACGATCTAGAAGTTGTTTGTCTTTTCGTCTTACAACTTTAACTCTTTCACAGTGTGTTTTCAGTTCATCAAAGATAACATTTTGGTCTTATTCAGCATTCAGTTGTACTTGACTCCGCTCTCTCGTGTCACTTCTTGTTGCAAAAAAACAAGATGAGATCGCCAAAAAAAACAAGATAGTGACGGCCAAAAAAAACAAGATGCCAACGGCAAAAAATGCCAAACTCGAGGCTTCATAACGATCCACAGTCCACAAACCAATGGATGATGTCACGGTGACTATATGTCCACTTCCTATATACAGTCTATGGTGTAAATGTAATTGTAGAGTAAGAAGGACATGTGGAAACCATTTAACAACAGTTTCATGTACTGTGCGATACCGAACTGGTAGCAAGTGCCAGAGATTGTGTCTCCTTCTTTGCTTCAAGCTAAGAGTGTATCAGAGTGAGCAGTGAGGAGGAAGAGTTGGTACATCGAGTACTTCTTTGTGTCACAAAGTGTCTCCCAGAGGCTGCAGACGAGAGACGCAAAGATTCAGAGATCTGATCACACTGACAAGATGACAAGGAAGTCAAACCACCAGATAAAAACTTGCATTTTATGTTAAGTTATTCTACACTCACTTTGCCAGGTAACCCGCCATCGATTGGAGGCATATTGACAACAGTTATTGACAGTGGGGGCAGCCCTCATGTCAGTCAAAATCAATTCTTTTGGAAAACAGAGAAAGTGGTTAGAAGAATTTTTTTTTTTATTCACCAGACAACGTAGGGAAACAAAACGTTTATTGTTCTGTCTTTTTTTCCACAAATGTGAAATGATCTTGGACAACGACTACACCTCGGGTGATTTTCCAGGAATAAAAACTGATTAATGTGTTCTTTGTAGCAGAATGAGTAAAGTTCCACATGTTTACTTCCTACTGGAGTTACTATTTATCTGAAGTCACGACAGCTGAAACAATTTGATTGACAGGCTAAGTGTTTTTTTCAAGCTAAACTGGCAAATATTCTCTGGTTACAGCTTCTCAAATGTGAGCATTTGCTGCTTTTCTTTGTCTTATGTTAGTCAACTAAACATATTTGGGTTTTTTGAAAAGACAAGCGATTCCAATAGGGCTGCACTAACGAACATTTTCATTGGCAATTAATTAGTTGATTATTTTCTTGATTAATCGATTAGTTGTTTGGTCTATAAAATGTAAGAAAATGTGGATGAGTGTTTCTCAAAGCCCAAGATGACGTCCTCAAATGTCTCGTTTGTCCACAACTCAAAGATATTCGGTTTACTGTCATAGAGGAGTAAAGAAACCAGAAACTATTCACATTTAAGAAGCTGGAAACAGAGAATTTTGAAACTGAGCAATTGATTATCAAAATAGTTGCCCATTATTTTAATAGTTGACAACAAATTGATTAATCAATTAATCTTTGCAGCTCTAGATTCCAATACGTCACTTTGGGCTCTGGGAAGTCACGACGGGCATTTTTCAGTATTTTCAGACATTTTATAGACAAAACTTTAATCAAGAAAACAGGGATTGTTCGTTACACACACTTTCACACGGATGTGACATAATGAGCACGATCCTTTTTGAACATTCATACGTCGTTGAAGCTTCATACAAGTTCTTTGAATGTAGTTCCAGACACATCATTTGCAAACTAACGGATGTCAAGAGTTGCTTTTTCTTTACTTGGTCACCTTAAGAGAAAGTTTTGCAACCACTATCAGTCTGCAATCAGCTTCCAGCTGTCACGACTTCAGGCAGATGATTAGGATCGATCCTAATCATTCACTTCACCTGCTCTGTGTTTAGACTAACTCTCCCCGTCATTACCGCCACTCCCTCCTGCAGTAACCTTTCCCACTGATTCCCATCACCTGACCATCTCCGCCCACTTACTCACCTGCTCCCCATTTCCCTGATTAGTGCAGCAGTTTATATACCGGCTCATCTCCACTCTCCAGTCTTTGCCAGACTGTCTAGATTGCATAAGGATTAGTTTGCCATCCTTTATTCTCCCTGTCTGACCCACAGTTTGATTTCTCTCTGCCTTGCTCCTTATTGGATTTGTCTGCCTGATCTACCTGATTTGCACCCTTTCCTGCCTTTCTTAACTGAGTAAACTTGGACTTTTATCTTAAGCCCCTTTCACACTAGACAAAAACCCACTAACACCTGGCTTTTGTCTTAAAAAGGAAAGGTTACAATCAGCATTCATTCTCAGAAAGAAATGACAGCAGTCGTCACGGGTATTTATCAGCTCCAGCTCCGATCAGCAGTGATGAAAACATGACACCCAGGTGGACACGTATTGAAGTTAAGATATAATAAATAAAGTCAACAGGGATTTGTACAATTATTCTAATTCATTAACGTACAAAACACAATTAATATGCTCTCCTCAAAGCCACCAGACTTCAGTCAGAAAACATACATTTTACCTCATTGAACATTGTAAAACACAGTTCAAACTCCACAGAAACTAAATAAAACTCATCAGAACCATCTTTGTTAGTCTTTCCACTGTTCCAACAATCACCAACTCTGGTTTGGTCAATATAAACCCCATACTTCACCGAGTTTGATGTGAAAAGAAACAGCCGTTATATGTGCTCATTAAAGCTACCAGACTCCATTCACAGAAACAGTCATTTTACCTTGCTGATAAAAATGCAAAATAAATCTCATCAAAACCATCTTTGTTAGTCTTTCCACTGTTCCAACAATCATCAACTCTGGTTTGAGAGTTTGAGAGACTGAACAGTCTATCATCTATTTTTAGCAGGCTTTCTCGTGTTTAAAAAACCTGCATACACGTACCAATTTTGGTGGGAAAACACAGGGTATTACCTGCCGTTCTGTGACTCGTGCTTCTGGGTTCAAGCTATTTTCTGAGCCTGAATTTATGTCTGAAAAGGCTAGAAGCCACTGTTAATTAAAAAACAGGGTTACTTTGGTCATTTTAGAGTTACCCATGAATTACTTTTGTAAACAGTATTCTTTCTAAAAAAGAGACACACTTTTTTTCGGAACGAAGGTCGATTTTCTGAGCTTTCACACAGCGAATAAAAGGCATCAACCAATCACGTTGAGTGGAGCGGTTTGAGTTTTGCCTATATTTATGAAACAACAACATGATGGCACTGTTGTCTGAACCAAAACGACAAACTTTATTACTCCTTTCAACCTTGACAAAGGCAGCGCAGACCAGATCCACTCCGTCTGTTCTTACCTTTCACAATAAAGGTAATAATAATTTTGTGACGTATATTTGTCATGCCCCCGGTGTGTAAAGGCCTTAAGTCCTTCAGTTTGTGCCCATCAAATGCACTGAACATTGACACCAAAAGGGTTTATGTTCTTTTCTTAATTTTATAAAAACTCAAACAAACGTTTCATGACTCAGACTCTTCGTTATCACCGACACAACCTATGTGTTCATGTTACGCATCCAAGGTCACAGCAATGACGCATCAGTTTTCGAACTACTCTGCTTGAGTGACTGTCCATGAAGGCCAGGATGATCCTGTTATTGATCTCAGGACCTGATTGTCTGATGAGAGTGGAGCAAGAAAAACAATCGCTACGCAGAATGTGGCGATCCCGTTTACCTACACGGACAAATTCAATACAGCGAGAGATTAGACGGTCAGAAAACAACCCGTTTAAAGACGACTCGGCGTGCTCATCTCTTTTGAAACATGTTATTGTGCTGCTGAAACCCAAGTGTGTCTGTCCCACATGCAACCAAGTGTGTGGACCAGTAGCGGTTTCCATCATGTACACCAGTTTGAGTCATGTGTAGCTCAAGGTGGGATGAGAAAAAAACTGAGGGGAAATTGGTCAGATTACAGCAGCAACACGGTTTCTTTCTGAGACAACAGCTCTCATGCTAAAAGGGTTGGGTATTCCCACCGGAGCCACTAGTACAAAGAAGCACATACTCCTGACACTGCAAGGAGCTTTGGATATACAGTATGTTTCCACTATTAGCATCACCAAATGGGCTTGTTATCCTTCCCGTTATTAAACACAGGCTCTGTTCTGGAGCACGGGGTGGTCCTACTGTGCAGACAGACAAAGACACAAACAGCGCCTGAACATAAGGAGAAGATATCAAAGAGTAAACAGTCCTAACAGCCAGAGGCTCAGGACACGTTGGCCACCCCGACGGCACGAAGACAAAAGAGATAAGCTTCAAATGAGGAAACGGAGGCTCTGGAGAAATCTCTTCAAACATGTTGTGCCTATTTCTTTCTATATCCCCATCTGCTAAAGAAGTACACTGAGTCCTGATAATTACATTTGCTTATAACAGCTCATAGGCTTCACTTATTTACTATTAATCCTGCCAGATATTTCTACTCTGTCTAGCTGCTAAATGCTCCACTATGTTCCCCAGCTTAGTCTTTAACTGTGTCTGTCTGCTGTCTGGTGCTGAGCAGGTAGGTTACAGTAGGTTTTTACTGCTTTTGAGAGCAGTGGGAATGAACCACAACAGTAAAGTAAGGGACCGGACGGCTATACAATGAGCTGAACTCACTATAAAGCTCCGTAAAGCCGAGGAGAGCTGCTGATTCATATGATAATTCTCTAGAGGTTCATCCCTCGGGCGACACCTCTCACATTGTGATATTGTTTCTCGAGCTTTAACGATTAATCAATTAGATGTCAACTATTAAATTAATCGCCAACTATTTTGATAATCGATTTTAATAATTCTTTCAGTAAGGAAAAAGTCTAAATTCTCTTGATTCCAGCTTCTTAAATGTGAATATTTTCTGGTTTCTTTACTCCTCTATGACAGTAAACTGAATATCTTTGAGTTGTGGACAAAACAAGACATTTGAGGACGTCATCAGGCTTTGGGAAACACTGATCTACATTTTTCAGCATTTTCTGTCATTTTATAAACAACCAATCAATTAATCAAGCAAATAATCAACGGATTAAATCGACAATGAAAATAATTAGTTGCAGCCCTAATGCCCCATTTGATATATTGTTATAAAAATAGAGAGTGGGGTGGCTGATGGGCGATATATAATGCAGATTTCTTTTTTGCATCTGATAAAATACAACAATTAAATAAATTCAACAAAATTGCTTAACTTAAATGACCATTTATTTAACATTGCATTATCTCTGTTTGCTTAAGTAGATACGCACTCTGTCTGTAGTGCACTTATTTTAAATTAGAAAAAATATAAACTAAACTAAAACTAAATTTTGTAAAATAAAAAATAGAGTTTTAGTGCACTTAACAACAGCATTCATCATCAGAGAGCATCATATCCTCGTTACTGAGTTTGAACACGCCAATTAGCTCAAAATGGCATTAACCGACTAACCGATTAATCAGTCTATCACTAATAAATATATTGATTATAGCTGCTTTAACAGCTTGTTTAAGTGACCTTTTGTTTTAATTTCAGTGACTTCTTTGGTGTTTGTAGCTGCGTTGTTTCTGCAGAACCCTTCAAAGATATCAATAGTTTGCACATGACTCCTCTTCAGTTTATTCCAAAACAAACAAGTGTTGTCAGTGGAAACATAAAATGCATCACATCCTCGGGGACGGGGTTGCTATTTTATTAGAAATATGTAGTACAACACGCTGGCCAAGAATTCACACAGCAAATGAAACAAGCTACAGCAACACTATAGAGGGATAGAAAAGACGTTTTTTCATATGAATACGGAAGATTGAGGATCTTTTTCTACACGTGATGGCCTGGACTGGTCGACATTGTTGATCATTAGAGTTCACAGCTCTGTTAAGCTCTTGATAACAGCTGGCCCTTGATCAACCACACCTACTGCAGCTACAGACATTCAACTGTAAACACTGATAACCTCTCCTGAACCCAACCAACCTTTGGTCCAGACAAGAAACCAGGAGGATTAATGTTGCTTGGCTTCATTAATACTCAGTGGTCGATTTGGCTTAAAAGCAGTCCACCAGACAGTACTGATACCAACAAAGAGTCAATCTGGACGAAGTCATTAAACACCAGTAATGAGCAGAGCTGACTGCTGCTCCCAGAGTGAAGGGAAACAAGGTGATAACGAGCATAACAGCTGTAAAAGTTGAAATTATTCAGAGAAATTCAGTGCTGGTATTAAAGGGACTGAAAATGTTCTTTGTCAACTGTCACACAATTGAAAGAAGCTGTCAAGATACCACAATACAAGGCTGTGTAATCTACAGAATATTCAGTATCACAGATATTAAAGCAGTCAGATTACACTGTATTACGACGCAGTGTGGCAGAAATATTATGAGTTTCTTGTGTTACAGTTCAGTGTTTACCGTGGCGTAGCAGATGGGTCGATAGCAGAAACTAAAAAGCTGATTGAAAAAACATAAATGAACCCGAGTCAACTACATCTCCGACCTCTAGACAGCCGATTGTGACGAGTGGATAAAATAAAAGGCTGTCAGAAGACTGAATGTGCCTGTTGTTTCCTCACAGAAATGTCAAATCCTCCCTTTCTTCTTCAGAGTCTCAGCAGTGATCCAGGCTTTGGTGCAACAGTGTAATCTCGGCTACATGTTGTCTCTTCTCTATCCCAGATAATCATCCTCAGGACCACCAGCAGTCGGCCAAATGGTGCTTTATTTTGGCGGGGGGCTGGTGCATTAGCCACGTGTAGCTCACCAGTCACACTGGAGGGGAACCAACTGGTCTCTTTTCTGTTCTAGAAAGCCTCTTGTCTGGTGAAATGTTTTGGCAGATGAAAATATGGATGAACTGGCAACTTTAGAAAGGTGAACAAATATTTCAAACCCTGACAGCTGCACGGAAGTAGTTAATTTACACTTCAAATAATGTACTTGTGTAAGTATTGCTATTAAGACAAAATATGAATATGACAACACAAATGTTTTGTAGCTCTGCGGCTTGCAGTATGATTCAGTTTGTATGTCTTTCTTATAAAATACACATACTGTTAACATTGTTTTTTTGCAACATAAGTTATATATCATTATCATTTGTGAAAACGCATTTACAAATCTTACATAAAATGAAAAATAAAGGCTTGGATTTTTGAGTTTGATTTTGCTTGTAATGAAGGAAACAGGAAATTAAACTTATTGCAGTGGCTCTGCAGACTGCATGACCGTGCTCTGCATGTCTGAGACACATTTTTGAGATCTGAGACAAAACCTCTTGGTTTCAACAATCAAACATTTCTGATTTCATTAAACAAAAACAAGATGCACCAGTAGGTGTAGCACCGAGGAGACGGGCCTGAGATGGGAGTAGTTTGTGCAACATGACACCTGTCTGGGAACAAAAATGTCTTGCAGGATTTTCTGCAGTGGTTTTTAGTAGAGATTAGAGATGGGTCATGATTTTTGATTTTTCAAATAATCGTTGTAAAAAAATCAAACAGTTTATGCAACTATTCTTCCCATCTTAAAAAATACATATTTCCCTTGTATTAACCGTTGCAGGCACTGCCTGAACGTGCCACACACGTTTTATTACCTGTAAAACGTGTGTGGCACGTTCAGTTAGGCTCTTTTCTGTCAGCACAGGGGTGTGTTCTTTCACAAACCCTCGTGCTCCCTCCGAAAGGAGAGGAGAGAGTTGGGTACCCGGAGGCGCACTTGGTTTAAGGTTCCGAATGACGGGCCAGGGATCTAGCAACCAACAACACAGGACACACTACATTTTGTTTTCCAAAGTTATTCCGGTTGTTTCACTGTCCAGGCTTATACAGGAAACCAATCTAAACGCCAATGATGTCATTACATTGTGTAATCTTCTTTTATTTACACTCGAGAGATCATTGAGGAGCTCATTTACAATGACATCGAGACAATTGCAAAAACAAAGAAAAGGAAAACAAAACAAAACAACATTGAGGTATACAAAAAGAGAAGCCATTATAAAAATGTTACTTAAAGAAAAAACTTAAAGAATTTGATAGATAAATCTGGATATTTAAGATGTAAAATACAGTATGAACTAAAGCCCTGGAATTTTGCATTACGATAATTTGACAGATTAAAATGTAAAATCAACTTTTATGTAGTAAATATACATTTACTTCCTGATGATAAGTCTATTGTCTGTTGCCACTTTAAGGCTTGAAGGGAAACAAGCAGTAGTGCTACATTAAACAGCAAAAGGCCAGGTGATTTATAGGTGGTCAGCACCTAAATTAATAATTAATAAAGAGATGAGATCCATCTGTCAGATTCAGCAGCTGATTGACGGATCAATCACTCCGTACGTCCGCTGTTAGCAGTTTATCAGAGCAGCACGTCACAATGTTGGGAACGTTATTAGAAAAAGTGGAGACAAAACAGCTCAATAAGGTGTTGATGTGTGAAGAAAAATCTCACCGCTGCACTGCAGGTGAGACAGCAGGCTATCAGCAGCGTTTTACCCAGTAGAGATTACTGGGACCAGTGGGCCAGAGACATGGACTACAAGTGTCTTTAAGCACGGCATTGAACATCCCAAATCCAGGATCACCGTTATAGCTGGATATCCCTGAGTCAGGTTGAGGAGTCGAGCAATTACAACCCAATGACACAACAAATAAAGATTGTGTTTGTGATAATGACAGCGCTGGCATTATCCAAGTCAGCGTTAGCGCGCTGCCTCTAAACTGTGGCTTGCTGGGAACATTTTTTACAGCCTCACAAACACAACTCACTTAAATTAACCGTCTGCCACGAGTTAGACTTTTACAGGCAGTTCTCTCGCTGTGACGGCGTCCTGAGGCTCAGCGCTCTTCCCCCTCCCGCCACGCTCAAAATAATCTGGATAAAAGCATGATTAGGACTCACACAAGCATTTGTCTGGTGGAGCAAAATCAAAGGATTAGCTTTTATCAGATAAAAGACAGTCTAGATATAGTTTGAAAGGCCATGCTTTTGTGACTTAATGCTGAGTATTATAATGAAATGTCATAGATTAAGTCATTATACTGTAGCAGCATGTGTGATTTAATGTAAATTAAAGAGAATTTGCTTCAGGCTGTGGTTTTATTGTTGCAATATACATTTCCTCCCCAGTTAGCCTACATGTCCGGCTCTGGTTAAAGTGACGTAGTTTCAATGTTGAAGTGTTATAATCACCGACCACATGTCACTTCAGTGTCACACTTCACCTAACGCAACCAGCCTGTCAGAAATGTCACTTCTTTAATGAACTGGGTGATGACAGCATGCAGGAGTCCACCACCTGCCACTTATCCTGACAATGCCTCAGTGATACACTATTTCAAACTTTTATTTACCCAGGGAGGGCTTGCTGAAAACACATTTTCTTTCAACATCTCTCTGCTTTATATTCTTAGTTACACCCAGTCAAACCACAGTCACCTACGTATATCTTAGCAGTTCCACTGGTGTGACTGGTGGGAGTTTTGTACTTTGCTTAAAGCCACATGAACAGTAGCAGGTCAGACAGGTGAAGGAGGGTGCTGGTCCTCTTTCCTGCCTTGGTTTTCCCAGCCAGAGGAGGAATTCACAGTAAAAGTATGACAATAACTTTTGGCCATTTAAGCCACAGCTTCTACATGCAGTATTTTATGTTTTTCAAATGAAGGCATGAATTCCCTTAAGACCTTTTACTTCCAGATATAAGGAGCATGCTGCTCTTCATTTCTCTGACACCACTGATTTTACAGCAGCAAGGAAACGATCTGATGACAGCCCGTGGTAGAGATAATGTGAAATTACAACCAGTAAGAATAGTATAATTTAGAGCTACGACTAAGGATTACTTTCAGTTTCAATTAATGTCGTTATTATTTCCATGATTAATCTTTCTTTTTTTACACCCTTATGAAATTGGTCCAATAGTCATTATTTGACTCGTGTGATTGGCTGGAGCTTAAAACACTAAATTTTGTGTATGTGCTGCACACACTTGGAGCATTTTGCAACGCACGTTAAAACTAAACACGATCGTACCTATAGTTCAATTTAAAGCCATAATTACAAACTACTCCGCTCTTGAATGTAACTGTTTTTAACTGTGTAATTATTCTGTTTTAATTGTACTCTTGATATCACTGAAAATGGGGGCATGCCCTCAATGATTCCTCGGGATTTAAATAAAGGTTGAAAGAATTAATAATCTTCTTTTTTTTCTATAAATTGCCCGAAAAACCCTGAAAAAAATGCTGATTATAATTTTCTTATAATCTTGAAATGACTTGATTTGCCGGCCAACAGTCCAAAAACTCAAAGATATTTAATTTACTATCATAGATGACAAAGATTACGATTAATTGACTATCAAAATAATTGACAATTAATTGGCTGTTGATCAACTAACAAACTCATTGACTGATAAAACTGATTCTCTTTTTTTGCTGTAGAGCAATTCAACAGATAAGCAGTGGAAAAAGAAACTTTTGCCTGTACGGTAACCTCTTGTTGGATTTCTGGGCGAATATAGTCGATGTATCGCCCACCCCTAGTATGACCTGTGAGCTTCTGTATGTGACATTTCCTCTTTTTATGTGTTCAGACATGATGGCTTTCACTCATCATGCCCACTTCACAAAACACAACAAAACTCACTTCCTGTGCACCAGAGAAAAACATACCAGGTGTTCAAACAAGGATCTGTAACCAATATATCATTAACTGGGGATATTAGCTAAAAGATGAATATACTGCAGATTATTACTAGTCCTAATACTGTAATATTGATGTTTAATCACATATTGACATGTTATCACGGAGAGTCTGACTCAGTACCTGTCACCTCTAATTAACACTTGTTACTGATGCAGAACACACACCGTTAAGAGGAAAATCCTCAGGTCAAAGTAGTCCTCTTGTGAAGCTCTTGGCCTACTGACCTCTATGATAATGACACCAGAGACCCTGAGGCCCAGAGAGGATTTGGGGGAGGGGAAAAGGTCCCAGTAACCACCGCCCTATACAGTGAGATCCGCCCTGCCAGGGGTCATTGGAGGACATTTTAAATGGTCACAGTGGCAGGAGGGAGAAGAGGAACTTAGAAAACCCCATTAGATTTCACCACCGATTTATCTGTTGACTGAATGTCTTATTTTTACATCCGAAGCTTCGATTGAGGAATTTGCTTTGAATGTCTGTCATCATCACCCTAAAAAAAAAAAAAAAATTCTCGAACAAAATCCTCAGTTTGAATAAAGTTATTCATCGGAATAAAATGAGTAAGCCTGAGTGTCCATATAGTGTTTTTTGTCTGAGCACTAGCGTCTTTTTTCAATTGTTACCAATGCGGAGAGCGTATGCAGCCGCTCTGTGCACGTAGTTGAAAATCTTTGAACTTTTCAGAAAGGCGCTGGTGTCTTCACTGTGGATGGATCGCTACCCAGCATCATGTCAGTGCTTTTCTGCCAAAAAACGCTATATGGACACTCTTTTTTTATTAAATCAAATGTCTTTTATATAACTCTTCAGTTTCGTCCACTTAAATACACGTAGGTGCGGTCTGACGACTACTGTGTGTGTGCTTGAGAGAGGGAGTGACAGGAGAAGAGAAGAAAGGCTATTACACGCACTGTTTCTGTAAGTTATTAATAAGTTAATCGGAACACGTCTTTGTCACCCGCCCACCCGAACCCGTGATGTTTAAGCTTACCCGAACCCACCCGTACCGGCTCGACCCGACCCGAGCATCACTACTACGCAGCCACCACTGGAATCTAATTCTACAAATAATATAATGGCGTACTAATACTAGTGCAGCCTCCTCTTTATCTGCAACTGTGCAGATACCGGGTTTAAACAGCATGAATAGACATGCCAAAAAAAAGCTGCACAGCATTCTAATGTCAATTTAGAATTTCAATGTCCTAATCCAATTACCTAAAACCCAAATTGAGGCCTTCAAATTGCTTCTTTTGTCCCAAATCAAACTAATTGAATTATACAACAATATAAAACGGAGAAAAGCAACAACCAAGACAAAAAAAAAAAAAAATTCAGAAGCGCACACCAGCAAATATTTGCTATTCTTTCCTTGAAAATGACTTGAATGGTGATCAATTGTCAGTTCATTTTCTGATTGATCAAGTAATCTATTAATCAACTTTCAACCTCCTCCACTGAATATCTGCGGTAAGGTAATACATCCTTATCTGTTGTCCACGTTAGACGTACATTGTGTAAAAACATGTACGGATGCATCATGTTCAATAGCTGTAAATCAAACTGTTACATTTTAGACTGAACAAATGGCAATCGTTTCCCATTTCTATTTCTCAAATGTAAACATATTCAAATGCACCATTCAATCTGCGGTGGAGAAGCTACTTGCTGCAACACGGAGGATGCAATGAGCCATTACGTGGGTTTGTTGGTTAACAGGCTTGCAGCCGTGTAGCGCTGTCTTGCTTTTCCAGTTTTAACCACAAACCGTGGGCTCCAGGCCGCAGGCAAAGACAGGGTGAGTCGCACACAGACCCAGAGATGACAGTTATTACCCATTTACTGTACAAGCTGGGCTCCAGCACGAGGCAAGCAAGTAATTAATTCCTCATTTGGCTCACCGACGTTCATTTACGATGGCTTTCTGGCCTCGTTAAACTGACAGAGATGCTAAATAGTACTGTCACTTGAGCGTCGCTGTGTTACACACTTTCATGAGATGTTGGTGTAAACGCAGACCTTCGCTGACCCTTGACCCGGTTTATCAAACAGCTGACAGACCACTAAATAAAAGCTGACCTGTGAAATTGTCTGTTTGGTTTCTTTTCATGAGAGCCTGAAATTGTGTAAATGTTGCCACACAACTGTCGTGGTGGTGGTGTGCTGATGAAATAATCAAGCATCTCAAATTCAATTTTATGAATCATATACCTCTTTCTCATGTCTTATTTGCTGGCAGTGAGAAGACGCTGAGCACTCTCTGTCCATAACACCCATCATTTGTTGGGTTTCCTGTGAATCATTCAACTGAAAGCTGAGTGGGCAGCAGGACTCTAGTAATCAGTGTTATCTAAAATGCACAATATGTATCTGGTCCGTCTTACAATTGTATCTGCACTATAAGAAGGCAGAAATGTTAAGAACGTAAAACAAAGAAAACTGTTTCAAGTTGTGTTTTTTACTTGTTAAACAACTTAATATATAATAGTAATAATAAGAGATTGTTTTCTTCTTGGAGCCATAAAGATAAGTTGAGTCATAAATGGCCACAATAACATTTACAGCATAGGAAGTGATATATCTTGGCCGTCAGTGAGAGCTGTTGGTGGAATAATGTGTAAATATAAGAAAAGTGGCCTATAAGAAGTAGGGCTGGGCAATATATCGATATTGTGATATGAAACTAGATATTGTCTTAGATTATTGGATATTGTAATATCGTAATATGGCATAAGTGTTGTCTTTTCCTGGTTTTAAAGGCTGCATTACAGTAAAGTGATGTAATTCTCTGAACTTACCAGATTCTTCTAGCTGTTCTATTATTTGCCTTTACACACTTAGTCACTATATCCACATTACTGATGATTGTCAAAAATCTCATTGTATAAATATTTGGTGAAAGCAACAAAAGACAACTCTACATATCGTTGCAATATCAATATCGAGGTATTTGGTCAAATATATCATGATATTTGAATTTCTCCATATCAGCCTTACTGAGGAGTAGGAGAAATATGACAGAAAGCCAATGTTTTAAAGATGATTAATGCATTCAGCAACATCCTTCTTGATTTTGGCTTTAGCTCTACCAACTACTCCAAAGACATGTGTCAAACAGCTGGGGGTTGGCGTTTTGGTGTGAATCATGAGGCAGAGCTGAAGTTATCGGTTACCAGTCAAGACCAGTGCAGAAAATAAACATGTGCAACTTTTGCTATTGAGATGGACAAGTCACAATTTTGAATACCTCCAATATGGCTGTTGATAGGGGTGTAACGATTCATCTACTACATCGATGTATCGATTTATATTCCTACGATCCAACTACATCGATAGGTACTCGGCAAGTTGTCCTTCATGGGAGACGTATGTCGATATAAAATCGATTTGAAATACAAAAATCGATTGTATCGATACTTACGATTTGCACCTTGTATTTAAGGATGACAAACGTTAAATTAAAGTGTTTTTTAGCACTTTTATTACTAAAGAAATGTTAAAAGTAACTCCGGTTTACTCTCCAGACATGCGCCAGCTTGCCAGCTCTGCCCTCTGCAGCACGAGAGCTCATCCATGTTGTGCATGCAGACGAACGGCTTACTATACTCCTCGCTCTCTCACCCGGTAATGGCGTGGAGGGAGGCGGGCACCGGTCTGCATGAGCTGCTGGCGCTGCGGTGCAGAGGAGCCGTCGGCAGAGTTTCATGCACCATCAATCCACTTGACGAGGGCGGCTTCACCCACAGGTGCTTTCCCCGTGTGCTGTAATTTTTTCATTCAGAGAAAATGACTTTCCTTTCCCCATTATGATATCAACTGTATGTGCATGCAGCATCAGCCTCATGTATCCAGCCGGAAAGCAGACGGTCCGCGAGGCAAATTATCAAGGGAGTAAAATGAAAAACAAAACAGAAATTCAACTAACGTTAGTCTAACATAGTTTTAAAATGTTTTTCCTTATGTTTTCATGTATGAAAAGACCCCAAATGAACCCTCTAGGTGGACTACTTGATTACTATATGCAAATTATTTAAACAACGTTAGTATAGGAATGATTCTGTCCCAAGCTTTTTGATCACTATAAGCGGTTGATCACTGTATTATTGCTCTACCGTTTATATTGAAAATGAGGACAGAAGCAGCGGGTTAAACCACTGTTCATTTAACTTGAATAGAAGTTGGTTTATTATATTTTTTGTTAGATATTGCACTGCCTTGTATCTTGAGAACTGAACCAGCAGGTCCTGCAGTTGCACTTTTTATTATTTTCAAATAAAAGGTGTATGTATTTGCCATTAATCGTTGTTTACTTGTTTATATCCATAATTAATTTATCCCCAATTCCCTTACAAGAAAAACTTTGAGGAATCCTGACCTGGGGTCTCATTTATAAAACAGTGCGTAGGATCCATACTAAAAATGTACGTGCGCACAAAAGCCGAAAATGGCGTACGCCAAAAAAAAATGAGATTTATAAACCGTGCGTACGCACACCTGCACGCAATGTTCCCTTTATAAATCACACTCCACCTGGAAATGTGCGCACGTGGATCCGCCTCATATTCCGCCCTCTACACGCCCACATTCAACCATAAATGGTCCATGCAAAACACCTAATTAATGTTTCTGCATGTGAATGAGCCTGTTTGATCTTTACGGTAAATCACGGCAACTACCGAGAGGAAGACCGAGAAAAGGGGTTTTTCTGACATAGAGATCAAGGGTGCTTGTAGTTGAAGAGGTCTCTGAACACTCGTTCCCTCTTAATTCTGTTATACACGTCATTTAGTCCTCAGTGCCGGTATATCCACCAGCACCATGCAGCATGTTACCAGTGTCACTGCAGTGTTTATATCTTTACAGCAATCGATTTCATCGATTCACAACTTGCCAAAATGATCAAGACAATCAGTGAAATCCAATCTAATAAAACATAAATAAATTAATAAGTCACGTCATCACTGCAGCGATTTTACACAACAACTTTATGAAAACGAATATGGTACTTGGTGATATCTGCACACTATTAGAAGATATTATTAAAACTATTGGCGCTCTGCTCTGCCATTCTTTAATGCTATTTGATATAATCTTGGATTTCTACAACCGATGATGAGGATTTCAACAGCTGCTCCACAGCTGACTGCGAGTGTCGGTAGTCAGCACCCTCTCCTCTGAGCTCCGGAGGTGGAGGGACTGTGATGGTGACACAGCGCTGATGAGATATTGAGCAGAATTTGATTTGAGTTGGCTGATATATTTTACATTTGTAAGGTGCTTGTAGAATAGTTATGGCTCAATAGCACAAATAACACTGCTTTTAAATGTTTATGATGAAGTGGATAGGGCCTATAAGTATGAAGTGAAGTTAAATGTGTGAGAGGCATCATTATACGTATAATGACATTTAATGTCTACAGTCTGGCTTCAATTCAACACCTCACCATCTGCGTCTCCAGTTTCCCCTGCCTCGGTGCCTCCATAATGTGCGTACGCACGGGTCAAAGTTTCCGTACCGGTGCGCACATTCTCCCGTCAAGTTTGTTTTTATAGATCACAACTATTGCGTGGGAAGTGGCGTACGCACATTTCAGGCCCCGTTTTGTGTGTACGCAACGGTTATAAATGAGACCCCTGCTCTGTCCAGTATCAGCTATTTATTTCACAGTCACACTGATTGAATCTTTGGCAAAAAAAGTTACTGTATCGATTTCAAATCATTGAATCGTATCCTATCGCTCTAAATGAGCCAAACATCATCCTTGAATCGTATCGGAACCATGAAAATCGTATCGTATCATTGTAAAAACGTATCGTTACACCCCTAGCTGTTGATGTATTCTCACACAACGGTTCGTATGATATCTTATGAAAAAGTTAGTCCTCCTTTTTCGTACGTTTTCCTACGAATGTCCAGCAACACGTGTCAATTTCCGCTCGTTACATGCATACAGTCTTTTCAAAATAAACTTCCGTCTTCACAGGAAACAACTTGGTTAGGTTTAGGAAAAGATTGTGGTTAGGTTTAAAATAACTCCGAAAGTGGCGTTACTTAAGTACGTCATTTACGTGACAAATAAATCAACGCTGACTTCTGGTTTCACACGGGACACGAACACCGGTCTCCTTGGTGAAAGTCTGGTGTTTTTAGACCCAGACATCCACCCTGACCTCCTCCCTACGCCGCTCTTTATATTTCTTGGTCTCTTGATTACATGAATTACACACAAATTGATTTTGTGGGACATACACATATTACTTTTCGTAGGAATTGCTACGAACGGTGTATGAGACCAGCCTGGATGGTTACATCATCTGAAAGCCAGAAGAGAAACCCTTCCAGAGCAGCTTTCAGCATTCATACACTTTATGTACACTGTCTTCATTAACCTGACTGAGCTAACAAGTGAGTCTGGAAGCCGCCCAGCTCCTGTTTCTTAGCCCGTCACTCCACTACATAACAAACAAGCTCAAAAATGAACCGCGGAGCACAACGTTTAAGAAAAACGTTGTTCCCCCTGAGTAAAAAAATCCTCCGGAATAAAGAGTAGCCTTCAGAAACACTTGACTGTTTTCTCTCCACCTCAACCTGTCTCAGTGTCTGTCAGCTGGTGTTTTAAATGTCAACATAAAAGCAAGTGAAACCATTTAAATTCACACATCCTGTTGGCGACCAGTTACACAAGATGTTGACATAAAACAGATAGGATCAGTGAAAGCAGAAGCAAGGCCGTGAATCTTATCTGCAGAGTCTGAACAGCCAGCGTGGCCCCACCTGACCCGAGGATATTATTCTGCTCTGATTTAATGTGTATTCTTGTGTCCTCTGTTCTTAATGCTGCTCCACATATTTATATATGCTCTGGCTACAAAGGAGTTATTCATCCCACTGCCGAAAGGACTAATTTTTCTTACCATTTTCTTCAGTGAGGGATTTCTATGTCCTCTGGTCTTAATAGTGACTCAGGAAAATGAATCATCAATATAGAGTGCTATTGCAGAACATAAGCCGTGTGTCATTTGTACGCCATGTGTCCTGTACTGACTGCAATGCTATGATAAGAGTTACTGACGTAGTATAAAAAGCAAGAAAGACCACTTTGAGGTGGATGGGTCCACCAACAAACGCCGGACTTTTACCCAGGAGAGCGGTGTTTCGAGACCGTTGTTTTGCCTTGAAAGTTGTGTTAGTGACATTTGTCGTGTAACAATTGTCACGTGTTTTCTGTAGTCGTGTTACGTTGTTTCCGTACATGTTTTACTATGTTTACTTACTTATCTTAAGCCAAACCATGACGTTTTCCCTTGCCCTAACCAAGTGGTTTTCTTGCCTAAACCTAACTGCGGACGTTTGTTTGGTGTACGTATTGCTTGTTGAATACAGCGACTGTAATCTACTTTACTTTTTCCGCAGAATTAATTCCTCAGTTCTTATCAAAGTGTTCAAAGAAACTGTGTTGAGGAGGAAGTGAGACCGAACGGTGCTGCCGAGGCTTTAAACTGCAGCCTGATTTGCAGGCGAGGGATTCTCCACAGTTGCTCAGTAGCTCATTTAGGAAGAGATAATTTCCTGTCACAAGAAAAAGACAAATGCATCTGCTGGAGGTTTTATCACTATTTTTTTCATTATCAAGCAGCCCTAAAGAGGCCACATCCTGCTTGCCTGTCCTGTAGGGCAGACAGTTTTATCTGACCGCCCAGCGGGACCATTAACAGTGTTTAAACAGAGCAGGGGACGCATGTTTCAGGGTAATGGGTCAAAATAAATGTTAATTTTTAGTCAATATGAGTTAGAAATCCTGCTATAGCTTTAAAAACAACCCATTAGATGTTATTCAATTACAGGTCAGAGGTCAGCTGTGCAGAGAAGCGGCGGGTCATTTGGGGTTTCCCTGCAAAGTGAGCAGAAACCTGACATGAGAGTTGACGCTTGGCCGGCATGTGCGGTGTTATGCAACAGCCATATCATATGGTATCGCTTGAGTAAGAGCCAAGTTACACTTGGGTGGCCAAGAAGCATCATTCAGGTCAGCGAGGTCCTTCAGGGGGTCGAGGTTCAGATTACAGCTATGAAAGGCCACATCTTTACGTAAGAATACAACAGTTTACATTAGAAAGTGAGGCTGCGGTAGAGAAGAGCATCCTTCACTTGTGATTGACGCTCTAAAAGTAAGCAAAATGAATCAAAAGAGTGAGTGAAAGCCTCATCGAGGGGACGCCGGACTCAGATCTCTTTCCTCTCTGATGGTATAAAGCATCAGAGAGCGGCTCAGCTCTTAAAACACGAGCACGCCCGGGTGCAGCTAGAAGCAGCATGTTGCAGGATTGAGGCTATTGAAGCTCAGAGAAAACACTTCTTGCACACTGTGTGTGTGTATCACAAATTGTATAATTAGCAGGTAAAACGTGAGTCAAGCGCTTTAATAATCAAGCACCCTGTTAGTCAGGTTATGGAGGTTCACGCATCTTTGTCAGTTACACTTCCACTCCTGTTTGAAGCTGCCAACGTGCACGATGACGAAGCCATGGGGGCGGCTTTAACGTCAATATACAGACGCTGCTGCCCTCGCCTGAACTCAACACAGAGATGGTTAACAATCGTAGGTTTCCCTGCTCAGTGTGAATGTCTGTGGTTCACAGTGCACGCAAGCATCGATGTGATGATGTGCAAATCACAAGATAGACGTCTATGCTACAATTAGGCTACATTTGGCTGAAAAGTCAAAGATTTTAGACATCTAGGTTGCATGTCGGGAGTTGTTTCAGCGTTTCAGTGAATACATTTAAATGTGAAGCAGGTCTTGACTACACATTGAAATTAACTCTCCATCTTATCAAGTAATTTGTGTCCTACAAACCTACCTACAAAAGTGCTGAAAGAATATTTCAACCTGATTTAGTGTCAATGAAGAAAGAATAAGGCAGGTCTCTGCACAACAATGAGGACAAATGTTCATGCGTTATAAGAAAATTAAACTTTAACAATTCCCAACATCCCTAACAAAGGTCCAAACTAGGGCTGTCCTGAATACCATTTTTTGGGCTTCGAAGCGTCGGGGAGAAATATTCAAACCTTCGGGTCAGTGTCGCTGCCGCACTACTGTACACACACACACCTCGACACATGACGAACAGCAATATCCATCTGAGAATAACCAATATTGTATATGAATAATGTTGTAGGATTAACCCTTATTTCATGGGCTATTTGGGGATTTCTACATTATTATTACATACTTCCATCTAGGGATGCACCGATACCACTTTTTTTCAAATCGAGTACGAGTACAAGTACTTACATTTGTGTACTCGCCGATACGAGTACTTCTATGTGCCAAAAAAACCTCGTTAACAGCCAGCTGGAGGGTGTGAGCGACACACAAGCTGAGGAGTCCCACATACGAGGTGGTGCGCCGCGACCGGCTCTAGGTCAGCTGGGAAAGGCTCGGGGCGAAAGTGGTTCGCGGCCACAGCTTACAGCGCTCCTCGCCCGGACCTCGCCGCGGCCCACGTAAAAGGCGCCAGGGTTCTGTGCCGTTGTCGGCAACCCACCCGACCCGTCTTGAAACATGGACCAAGGAGACTAACGCACGCGCGAGTTAGAGGGTGCAAGCAAAACCCCGTGGCGCAATGAAGGTAAGGGCCGGCGCGCGCCGAATGAGGTGGGATCCCGGCCCAGTGGAGTCGGGCGCACCACCGGCCCGTCTCGCCCGCACCGTCGGTGAGGTGGAGCGTGAGGACCCGAAAGATGGTGACAAGAGGTTAACGTCGCGCTGATGTAAAGTGGTATCGGAGCCGTTTTGCGAGTACGAGTATGAGTACATGAGCACTGGTTTCGGTATCGGTGCATCCCTACTTCCATCCATCCATTATCTGTAGCCGCTTATCCTATTCAGGGTGGCGGGGGAGCTGGAGCCTATCCCAGCTGACATAGCGCAAAAGCGGGGTACACCCTGGACAAGTTATTACATACTTATATATACATTAAGGTAGCATTCGAATACTGATTTGGAGGTCAATTACCATGGCAACGGTCAAATCTTTGAAGCATTGGGGTCAGCCCTCGTAGGAGCCATGTATTTTATTTGTGGTATTCTGTTTGTGTTTGGTGTAATATGCCTCCAAGCGCTAAAGGGGTATGGTGTAGGCAGAGGACGGCCTCAGGTAGCTCCTATAAGCCACATCATGCCATTTCCACAGGTGCAGCTGATTAGGAGAAGCAAATAGTTTTTGACTGTGCTTACTTAGGACAGAGTGTGTGTGCTCTATTGTGTTTCGTATGAGGTTATTTTGTGTGTATCAAAAGGACATCGTGTTCTGGTTTGTCTCAACCAAGAGATTAAAACTTATTAGAAGTGACGGACACGGACGGACGTGATGGGCAAATAAACGCCATGTTATAAAGTATTAGAAAACTGTATGTTCGGAGCACACATCTAAAACAACACTCACCAATCAGCAGCCAGTAGCGGCTAAAAGTATAGGAAGTTAGTCACTACAGCCGTAGACCAAACACGTTGGTCCAACATGTTTTAAAATAAAAACAAATACTCTGCTTCGAGTGATTATTTATGTCTGCCACAAAATAGTTATAATTTCCTTGATAAAAACTCTTTAAATGACATCTCCTCTTTCTCACTCATTGACCAAGATCTACGACAATGCAAGAAGTCAAATCACTGGACACAAAATGTTCCTTGTGTTTGAGCGCTGGATGCCTCAAACATCACATCACACTTTTTTGGGAACTATTTGGGATGTCACAAAAATCCTGCATTCACTTGGATCTAGTGTGAGCACACAGGGGAGAGAGTTTGCTTCTCGGATTTGTGCATACAGCATCCTGGTGTCAAAGGACTTAATGATCAGAGTGATTTTATACAGATGTGTCTGAGACCATGCATATATATATATATATATATATAGTCAACCACAACATTTAGCCCAGTTTCATCTAGTTTGACCTGCTAATCAGCCCCAACCAACCATGCTTCCTGTGTTGCAGAGTCTCTTGTTAGGAGAAGTAAGATATTTTAGCAGCAACAAACTGCACAGACTTGTTGGCTGCTCTCTGCATGCCTTTCCCCCCCCACCACAATGTCACACACAGGGCTCCTCGCTGCAGCAGCAGCAGTCTGGCGAGGGGCGACATCCACCCTGAAGAAGAAGGCAAAAATGCACCAACTTTTCTGTCTTGATTTAATCCAAACCTCATGTAGATCCTCTCTCACACACAAACACACACACAGACAGAGTGAACTTTGGACAGCAGTGAGGAAGAGAGAGGTTAATGGTGGAGACTCAATGGGGAAAGAGAGACTTGGTGTTTTGGCTGTAGAGAAACAACAGCATTTAAACATGACGAGACAGGCAGCCTCCTCCTCTCCTCTCTTCTCCTCTCCTCTCCGGCCCGGCTAACCGTGTGCATCCCGGCTACTAGCTCCACAAGCCGCCGTTCAGATGCATGTTTCCCCGTTAAAAACACCCCCATCCCCGGTGTGCTGCTGCAGGGCCCCGGCGCCGCCATCCACCACCACATAGACCCATAAAACAACACGTATATAGCAGCAGCATGCCTCCGTATAGCACCGAGCGGAAAGAGAGAGAGAGACATGCAGAGAAAAAGATATGAGGAGGAGGAGGAGAGGTGGGCAACAAACCAGAGGGTAAAAACCGGTGTTTGACCCACCGGGGACGGGACATGAAGAGGACCGAGTCCAGTTAGACGAACTAACCTGTTTGGGGAGCAGCACGGTCCGCTGGATATCGGGTTGAATCCGAGTTAAATCCACTAGCAGTACAACAAAGAGGCGAAAATGACCGAGCGGCCGCGGAACAGGCCGAAACAGCAACTCCTGGAGCAGCGAGGGCGCATGCGCAGAGCGAGGAGGAGGAGGAGGAGGAGAAGAAGAGGGGGTGAGGGGTAGATGAGTGCAACTCAGTTTAAAATTGATCCTCTGAGTGTGTCATTCATTATTCATTTTTTTTTTTTGAAGGAAATAGCTTCAGTTCGATGGTTGTTTTCATTGTGTGTGTGTGTGTGGGTGTGGGGGAAACCCAAAAGACAACACAAATACAGCTTTATTAGCCTCCCTCTGTCTGCACAAATCCAGTTATGAATGTGCCAAATATGCTCTATACATAGTCAAAAAAAAAATACAAAAATAGGAACCTATCAAACTGTGAAACGCAATGAAAATAAAAGTTGTAGATGTAGAAAGAAAATAGTGTAAAAGTCCATCCATCCACCCATTTTCATCCACTAGCCCCTCTGTCTGCACAAATACAGTCAATAAACCTTCATTCATTTAGTAAAAATCTGTATAGGACAACGAAAGTAAAACAGGTCTTATTGGAATTTCACAGGAAACAATATTTAAAAATTGATATTGTGACATATAGGTACAACACATGAGATGCTGTTAAAGAGGAAATCACATCCCGGTGATATATACACGTGTAAGAAGTTACAAACAGTCCCTTTAAAATGAATCACATAAGTCCACCTTTTTTTAACCAAGATTTTTGTTTTTACATCAGTTTCCACAATCAAGAATTAACCTTTAATCTCAACTTTAAGTGCTTAGAATAATGGAAATATGAACACGTACAATTTCCATGTCAAATGAGCAAACTCCCACCTACTGAGGAAGACAATGTGATGCGATCAAAAGCTGCAAAACAGCCACCTTGTGGTGAGACCGTCAACTAAATAAGATTAAGTCAGCTCAGCTTTATTTACCCATATTTATTAATGTGCCAAAATGCTCTGTATATAGTAAAATAAAAAAAATAGAAACCTATCAAAACGTAAATACAATGAAAATAAAAGTTGTAGAAAAAAAAAAAAAAGTGTAAAAGTCCATCCATCCACCCATTTTCATCTACTTATCACAGGGGCAGGAGGCTAAGCAGGGTATTCTAGACATCCCTCACAGCGTTTTCCAGCTCTTCCTGCATGGGAATCCAACAAATAACAAATCACTGTGCAACATAGGAAAGTGCAACAATACCAGTTTTATCATTTTTAAGCAAATCTAAAGAAAACATATAGGGTGTCTCTGTAACAGAAATGCTGCTGGCACTGCTGGAAACATCAGGGGATCATCGTTACAGCTGGGAACTAAGGACAACAAACTTGGCGTTTTTTGTCCATCTGACAAACTTTAAAAAAAAAAAAATGCAGATGAAGGTGACAAATCATTGAACTGTACCTGCAAATGTGGAGTTGTATAAAGGCTTACATGCTGGCAGCTTTTCCCCCGGGGATCAATAAAGTATTTGTGATTCTGATTCTTCAGATACAGGTAGGCAGGTGGGTCCAGGTCCAGGTCCAGGTAAAGGGGCAGTGTCAGGGTAAGGTTCCGGTTCCAGAAAAGTTCAAAGCTCATGTCGGTAGGTCTACATGAACTGAGCGGCTGATGAGGGAATGAGATGCAGGTGAGCGGTGAAGGCCAGGTAACTGATGAGGGAAGTAGGAACAGGTGTGTGGAAAATGGTAATGAATGGGGCATTCAGGGAACGTGAAATACAAACTGTGACAAAAAAAATTAACTAAAAAATCCCCGATACGAGTTGAAGACTGATGTATATGTATCATACCGTTAAAGTGCAACAGATGCAGCTTTTCAGCAGTGTTACAGTGACTTTTATTCTGTATTTTACCAGCTTATTATGCTGATGTGTTTTACCCTTTTTAATTTGCTTTTGTCACTTGTTGCATTTATGAAACGGTGGAAAATGTAAGATATAAAAGACAGAACTTTATTTATCCCGAGGGAAATTGTTGTGCAAATATAAAATATCGATAAAGGTGCAAGTATATCCAAAATATACAGGAATGAGAAGTGGATTTGCACCTTAAGTTGCCATCATCCAACTTAATATCAAATAGAAAATAACACTTTGTGTGAGTAAGTCCTTTATATGGTTAATTTAAAATCATGAACCTAAACATTACAGCTTCAAACTTATCTTTGAAGCTTTCAAAAGCTTTCTACACTCACCAATGGAGGAAACTGTAAATACTAACAGTGCAATTTCTTTCTGTGGTCGATGCACAAATAATAGATCCCAGCAGGTTTATGGCCAAAAATGCTATAATTGTCAAGGCAATTTTATTTATAGAGCACCATTTAGACACAAGACTATTCAAAGCGCCTTACAGGGGCATATCATATTAAATATATTACATTAAAGGTTCTTTATATGATATCCAGAGCATTAATATAGCAGCAAACAACTATTGTCTAAAGATAAAGAGGAGTAATGTCTACCTGAGCAGAGAAGTAGTAGCGTTTCCTTTAACTCCGCCTCCCAGCCCTCGGTCTGGGTCTCATTCACATGAACGGAGGATCTAATGATTTAAATAAGGACTATTCAAGTTGATTTACCTAAAAGAAAATTATCTGCCGAGTTACAGACGTCTCTTTCCCAATGTAAGTCTATAGGAAAAAGTATTTTTGGGCCCAATGGCATCACGTGACGGACACGGAAGTTGTAATTCCTCCTTGGGAAAAACTAGATATGCTCTGAATTTTGAACTTAGCACCTTTAAGATACATTAAAATTGCATTTAAAATAAAATAAAAACAAAAAGCAAGAAAAAGCAAATTAGTTGTTAAAGATAAAAAAGAAATTATATTTTACAAAGCAATAAAAACAAAAAGCAAGCAAATAAGATTAAAAAGTAAGTTATGTATCTAATTTACTGGAAAGCTGCAGTAAACAATAATGTTTTAAGCCAGCCGATTAGACTAATCGGGTGTTTAAGCCCTGATTTAAATGAGCTGACATTTTCAGCTGACCACAGGTTTTCAGGAAGCTTGTTCCACAGGTGGGGGAGCTTAGAAACTAAAAGCTGCTTCACCTTGTTTGGTGATGATCCTGGGAACCAACCAGGTCTCGCGGTAAGGCGTATAAATAGCATATAGGATGCATTTTAGTTTTTTTGTGTGACATTTGTAAGCTAGTAACGTCCGCAGTTAGGTTTAGGCAACAAAACCACTTAGTCAGATTTAGGAAAAACATCATGGTTGGGCTTAAAATAAGTACGTAAACTAAGTAAAATACGCACGGAAACAACGTAACATAAGTACGGAAATACATCACAAACGTCACTAATGTAAAAAAAAAACATCGGCCTCGAACGGCGGTCTCCCGTTATAAGTCCAGTCTTTCTCACTTTTTATTCTACGTCTCTAGCTCTGGGGGTAGCATATTTACACGGATGCGTTTACATTGCAGTCAGTACAGACTACATGGCGTACACATGACGCTCCAAAAGCATCCACACCCCTCAGGTCCCAGACGTATAAGTAAATCAGAGATGTATTTAGGCCCGAGACCATTTAGTGCTTTATAGACAAGTAACAGGATCCTTTAAAACACAGGAAGTCAATGCAGTGATTCAAGGAGCGGTGTAATGTGCTCCACTTTCATTGTGTTCATGCTCTGGCAGCAGAATTGGCACAATAATTAAAACTGATTATATTAAAGTTAGGTGTAAAGTTGAAACTCACCTCTGGTGAGGTTAGTGTTAGGGATGGTTGAGGTTAGGTAAAGATTTGGTGTGGATCTCATTGGGTAACAGTGTGGGTGGGACACATGCGGTTGAAACTGTTGTCATAAAATATGTCTGCACGCTCCTAACTGGAAATAATGATGTTGAAACCAAAAACAGCCACATTTGCCAAAATCTCTGTTTTTAGCATAACCACAGGCCAACATCTGCTTGACCCTCAGAGGTTTCAAATCTGTGACAGATGATTCAGCATCACGCTGCTGCATGCCATGTTTTTGTTAAAGAGTTGTAATAAAAAATGTCCCTCTTCAACTGTTCATCACAATACAGCATCTTTTTATTGTGCAGGATGTACAAGTAACTCAATTTAACCCTTCCGGGGCTGTGATTACAATAATTTAATCAAGTCTGAGTCCCTTCCAAGAGCCGGTAAGCTTTGGATAAAGAGGCTACAGTTAGTTAACGCTGACTGCAGTGACTTTAAACTAGGACTATTATGTCCTTCTTAAACACTGAATCAGCCAATAAAGGGCCTCTAAAGGGGACGAGTCATGCCTGCAGCACATTAGTCACGACGGCTTCATGTAAGACTTCCTCTCAGTGTATCAAGTATTAATATGCTTCAATACTGAAGCAATTAAGATGTTTCCCTCTAGAATTACATCGATAATATCAGATAAGCTGTTTGGGATATTGTTTATAAAAATCTTGAAGAAGTTAAAGAAGGATATATAAACCCTTTATGAGCGATAACTCTCTGCAGATTCCCTATAAAGTGAGTGTGTGAAATACATATTCCCTGTTATTGCTTTTCCCAAACAGATAACTCAGGGTTCAACCTAAAAAGTAAGAATTTCCATTAAAAAGTTTGCAGAAAATATTGACACCTCTTCACCTTTTTCTTTTTCACACTTTCTTACGTTGCAAAAATCATTAGATTTTTCCCTCTCATCAAGTCTACACTCAATACCCCATCATGACAAAGCCAAAGCAGGATTTTAGAAATCTTTTGACACAAGTATTCAGAAGTTTAGCTCAGGTGCCTCCCATTTCTCTTGATGATCTTTGAGATTTTTCACCTGGACTGGAGTCCACCTGCGGTGCATTCAACTGATTGGACATGATTTGGAGAAGCACAAACACACCTCTGTCTATATAAGGTCTCACAGCTGACTGCACATCAGAGCAAAGACTGAACCGTGAGAGACAGGATCGTATCTAGGCACAGATCTGAGGAAAGTCTACAAAATAGATTTCTGCTGCAATGACGGTTCAAACAGTACCAAACAATTTTAAATGGAAGTCAATTTAAATGTGTGTATTTAAGCTCTTCCTAGAGCATGAAAGTTTGCAAAAAGGACTCTCAGAATCAGAATCAGAATCAGAATCAGAATGGTGTTTATTGCCAGGTGTAAGGGGTATACACGAGGAATTTTCTTTGGCTTTGTTGGTGCGAGGCAAACAGTATAATAACAAAGAATAGATAAACGTTAGAATAAAATAAGAATAAAAAATGTACAATTTACAAAATAAGCTATAAAATAAACATGGTATAAACAGATAGTGCAAATATTGTGAGTAATGTGAGAAACAAGATTCTTTGGTCTGATGAAACCAAGATAATAACTTTATTTATAATGCACCCTTAAAAACAGAGTTTAAAAAGTGCTTTGACAGACAAAGCAAAGCAAAAGCAGGATACGAGCAATATAACAATAAAAAGTCAAACAGCGAGGCCAAACAAAAGCAAGACTAAAAAAAATAAGGTAAATTTAAAACACGAAGACAAAGGATACAATGACAAATGAGGATGAAAGATGAAAGAGTACAATAGATAAAAACATGTCAATGAAATTAAATTAAATTAGGGCACGGTCACACATACGCAAACGCAGGCAAATACCCATCGCTTGCCGAGAAAATATTCCTGCTGAATGTTCACCAAAGTTGAATTCCACACGAAGCAAATGTTTTTTTCAACCCTTCGCTCGCGTAGAATAGGAGTTAGCTGGGGGCGAATGTTAGTGCATGTGACCATGCCTTTTAAAAAGAAAAAAGCAATAAAAAGATGACATCACATGAACATGAACAGCAATCTCTTGGGTGAAAGTCCTGTGTTTGTTTGACCCGTATCCATGGTTTTCACAAATGTACTATGTCTACACATTTTCCTGCCGACTGGGCTGAAAAGCAAGTCTATAAAAACAGGTTTTAAAGAAGTGATTTAAAAGAGGTCAGGTTACTGATTCTGCAAGCCTTACCTCCTCAGACAGGTCGCTCCAAAGCCGAGGGGCCCTGTAAGGCTGCGAGCTGGCTCATATGGTGTCAACATTTACACTATGTAGCTTGGAGCCAGGCCCACACAAGCTTTAAAAGTGATCAGTAAAACCTAAAAATCAATTCTAAATCTAAAAGTGGGCCAGTGGAGAGAAGCCAGAATTGGGGCGATGTGATGTTGTCTGTTAAAACCAGTGAGAAGCCTAGCTGCTGCATTCTGAACCAGTTAGAAGTGAGAGAGTGACTTTTGGTTGATACCAGAAAGGAGGGAGTTCGACTGCATTCACACTAGATCCGGCGTTGCGTCGATTTGCCGCAGGGTTGTGTGGCGATGTGGGAGAGTCACTTTAATGGCTCATTGACTGTGACGATTAATGTCTTTCATTCCCTCGTGGCTTGGTTGTACAGCTTTGGATCAGCAGTTACGTGATTTGACACCGCAGCGTGTCTCCAAAAGTTGATTCTGTTTCTACTTTTCCACCACAGGCTGCAGCTTTTTTTTTTTTTTTTCAGCACCCCCTGCGGCCATCGCAGCACTACCCCCATTCAAAATGAATGGGAGGACTTGTGTTTTCGCCGCACCACAAGATCTGGTGTGAATGCAGCCTTACAGTAGTCAGGTCTCGAGAAGATGAATGCATGAATGACAATGACCCCTAAGCACACAGCCAAGACAATGCAGGAGTGGCTTAGGGTCCACTCTGTGAATGTCCTTGAGTGGCCCAGCCAAGCCAGACTTGAACCCAATCCAACATCTCTGGAGAGACCTGAAAATGTGCCCATCTAACCGGACAGAGCTGGAGAGGATCTGCAGAGAAGAATGGCAGAAAATCCTCAAATCCAAGTGTGCAAATTGCAAAGCTTGTAGCGTCACAGCCAAGAAGATGGAGGCTGCGATCGCTGCCAAAGATGCTTCAACTAAGTACTCAGTTAAGGGTCTGAATACCAATGTGATATTTCCGTTTTTTTCTTTTAAATAAAATTGCAACAAAATTGAATCCTGTTTTCACTTTGTCTTTATGGGGTTGGGATTGATGAGAGAATTTTTTTTTTTACCATTTTAGCATATAGTAAGTGAGTAAAACGTATTTATTTAGCGCTTTTCACAGATCACAAAGTGCTTAACAAGATCATTATGCAAACATACAAGAAAGAGCTCATATAAAAATGCGGTGACCACACGAGTCACATGATTATGAAATTAATAAATAAAAGACAGTCTGCAACATAACAAAATGTTTCTGAAAGCACTATATTATATTATATGTCCTTTAACTCTCACATAAAACAAACCTCACGGACTGCCTTCTTTCATCTACGTAACATTGCGAAGATCAGGCACATCCTGTGTCAAAATGATGCAGAAAAATTAGTCCATGCATTTGTTACCTCTAGACTCGATTACTGCAATTCCTTATTATCAGGCTGCTCCAATAAGTCTCTTAAGACTCTCCAGTTGATCCAGAATGCTGCAGCACGTGTACTGACTAGAACTAGAAAAAGAGATCATATTACGCCTGTATTAGCTTCTCTGCACTGGCTGCCTGTAAAATCCAGAATAGATTTTAAAATCGTCCTCCTCACCTACAAATCGCTAAACGGTCAGGCCCCATCATATCTTAAAGAGCTCATAGTACCCTACTACCCCACTAGAGCACTGCGCTCACAGAATGCAGGGTTACTTGAGGTTCCTAGAGTCTCCAAAAGTAGAATGGGAGTAAGAGCCTTCAGCTATCAAGCTCCTCTTCTCTGGAACCAGCTCCCAGTTTCAGTCCGGGAGGCAGACACCGTCTCTACATTTAAGAGTAGGCTAAAGACTTTCCTCTTTGATAACGCTTATACTTAAGCTGCTATAGGCATAGACTGCCGGGGGACTTCCTATGACACACTGAGCTCCCCTCTCCTTCTGTATATACTCATGTCCCATGTCCATGTTGTTACTAACTTCATTCCTTCCCGGGAGTCCTTGTGCCTCCTTGTCTCGCAGCTAACCGTGGAGCGGGGTCACACCTGGAGTGAGGTCATACCTGGAGCGGGATCACACCGGGAGCGAGGTTATACCTGGAGCATGGGTACACTTGGAGCAGGGTTTCACCTGGATCTTGGTGGTCTCCGGTATTGTGGCTGCATCTGCTGCCGCGTCGGTGCCTGCTTGACACCAACTGCTACCATCCCTAATTAACTACGTCTGTACGAGGGACTACCAATGCTAACGAGGGATTTCCAACACCTAGTGACAATGTGGCAGCCTGGAGAATAACACTTCTCAATCACTGCCAAAGACATCAAGAGCTCCCAGCAAGCATGCTGATGCTGCAGGAACCAACGCACGGGCATCGATCGCAGGGACGTCCCACACCAATACACATGGACGTACTGAGGACAGATGCTGGACAGTGCTGGCTTTCCGATAGTTGTATTATCACTCTTTCCATCCACCACTATTGGTTTTGTGTTATCAGTCCTACTTGTATTAGCTATTACAGCTGCTAGACTGCTATTGTGGCTGCTTCTCTATCTCTCTCTCTCTATCTATCTCTCTCTCTCTCTCTCACTCTCTCTCTATCTATCTATCTATCCCCCCAGCCGGTCTCGGCAGATGGCCGCCCGCCCTGCGCCCGGTTCTGCTCCAGGTTTCTTCCCAGTAATCGGGGAGTTTTTCCTGGCCACAGTGCGCTTGGTGGATCCTGTTGGGTCTCTAAACTATGGTGTACGGTCATAGACCTGCTCTATATATAAAGCGTCTTGAGATAACTTCTGTTGTGATTTGACGCTATACAAAAATAAATTGATTTGATTTGATTTGATTTGACTATATTAACCTTCTTGAGGATTAACTATCTGGATTCCCTCGAAATTGAATGTGAAATACATGATAAAGATCATATATTAACTGTAATTGCTTTTCCAAAATGGAGAACACTGGGGTCAATCTAAAAAATAAGCGTTTCCATAAAATTTTTTGCTGTCAAATTAATTATTTAACCAATAGATGAATATTTGTTGTAGCTCTTTAGAATTATTGTACTTCTTGGCCAAATATTAATGCACCTTTTATCATTTCAGTGCTCACACTAACATGTGAGCATTTTATTATATTCATGCTGAATCCATCATGTTATGAATTTGATTATCCAATTTTTCATGTGACTTTTTTTTAATCAACTTATTATCATAACATGGTCTATCATATGGTTTGTAATATACAGAAGACAAAATAAAAGAAAGTAGACCAGTTTGATAAACAAACATGAAGTGAAGTCGTGATTCAATTTTGTTTATTTCACTTAGTATCACTTTATTTTCAAGTGAAAGTGAAACCTAAACACAAAAGCGACTAAAGATGCTCATAAAGGGTTAAAGAGAGGGAGGAGTTTGACGTCATTCTGCTCAGTGCACTCAAAGAAGTTAAAAAAGTGAAGATCTATCACTCTGCTCCTATTACCAGTTACAAGAAAGCGAAATCACCAGTAGGAGGACAACTCTCAACACAATTATTTAACAATGCTGGCGACAGTGATGCACAAATATATATAGGACATTAGAGTTCAGTATAGCAGGTATGATTATGTCAAAAATAAAGAGTGCATAACTGTAACAGGCAGTGATTTATGATCTCTGAGTCACCACACACTAACTCACTTTTGGGTTATAATGCTTTAGTAAGAGTTTTAATTTACTATTTTACTTTATCTTATTTAATTGTAGATCTAAGTTTGATATAAAAACACAAAAAAAGCAACCAGAAATCACCTCTGTATATTCAATTCAATTCAAGGTGGCTTTATTGGCATGAAAGGTTCAAATAACAATGTTGTCAAAGCATCAAAATACAAAACACAAATACACAATAGTATTAATATGAATATTAACAGAACATTACAATTGTTATATATTTATATATACTTGTACTTTACTGGAGAATTTCCATTTTATGCTATTTATACTTCCACTTCACTGCATTTCAGAGGGAAATATTTTACTTTTTAGTCCACTATATTTATTTGATAACTTTAGTTACATGTTTCTTGCAGATTCAAATTAATCGTTACAAATATAATAATACATTATGATGTAATATTATAGATTAAGATGAAACTTTATTGATCACTAGGGGAAATTCACAAGCTACCCAGCAGTGTATAAGCTAAACCTTTTACCAGCTGCAACAGGTGGTGTAAACATTAATACATCAATGATTATAATCCAATAATATAATAGGCCATTTTGCATAATGATCATTTTACTTTTGATATATTTTGATGCTAATAGTACTTAAGTAAAAGTTTTGAATGCTGGACTTTTACTTGTAACAGAGTGTTTTTACACTGTGGTATTACTACTTTTACTTAAAGGGGACTTTTTCAGTGCTTGTGCTCATACATTTGGGTATCTGGAGTGCCTACCAACCCACAAACTGTGAAATAAGACAACCCAGTCAGTTTTTTATGGGCTGCTTGGATCAGAAAACATGTGATTCAACAAGCTGTTCAAATTTGGATCCCCTTCCTATGTCACATGCAGGCTCATTAGAATATACCGCACACAGCTTAAGCCAATCAGAGCAGACTGTGCTTTTTAAAAAGACAGGCGCTCAAACGGAGCGTTTCAGACAGAGTGTGAATATATTCAGACACACAGTATGAGAAAAGTAATGTGTTTTTTGAACATTAAAGCATGTAAACATGTTCTAGTAGAAACCCAGAATACAAGTATGAACCTGAAAATGAGCATGATATGTCAACAGAATACGTCAACAGATTATGTCAACAGAATTGCATTGCTAGGCAACAGTTTGGGTCCATGTTTACTTCCTATCAGCTGATATCATTCACATACACTGCAACAGAAAATAAACTGGGACACATTTAGAATGTTTACTTTTAAACCCGTGTAATGGTCTAAATATTGTATATTTGTGACATCACAAATGGACAGAAATCCTAACGTGCTTGTTTCAAACGCACAATTTCTCAATACGGGCTGTGTGTATTTCTCTGTATATTGAGCGCCTCGATACTTTCACAGTATTTATAAAGCACTTAAACCTGCTTTATAATACAAAAGACTTGAAAATCTTACTTTTTACAATATGTCCCCTTTAAGCAGCCTATAACATGATCTTCCACCTCTGCCTACACACCTGTCTCTTTACTCTCTTCACACCAAGGACAACAAAGCCTGACTTTATAATGTCATCCTTGACATTGTGTGTGTGTGTGTGTGTGTGTGTGTGTGTGTGTGAAATAATGTCCCTAAAAATCAATACTAAATGGCTTGACTGTCATAGACATGAACGTGTGTACATCCCAGGCGGTTATTTTTAACGACAGAGTGGTTCATTGTGGTTTGTAGAAGATCTTTGGTGATACTCCCGGCGGTGTTTCTGTGATTCATGAAGAAGCGGTGTCTGTCGACTTCTTCCAGCCGTCAAACTGCTCTCCCGGTCCATTTATGAGATAAAATGACTTTATAACCCACCTCAAGACAACACAATGGATGTACAGCTTCTCTTCTAACGGATTTACACCAGTGTTTTTGGTTTTTATCGAACATAAACGTTACATGCTTCGGATATTTGTACAGTGTTATCTGACGTCAGTTAGCTGTGAGTTAGCTACAGTAGCGAGGCTATTAGCGGTTACTTTAACCGGTAAACTAGTCAACTACCGTGAATCCTAATGGAGGATGATGGAGAAGCCTCCATCAAAGAGATTCAGACTGTCTCCGCCAAGGTGTCCTATGATGATGATGTCCCGAGGACACCGAAACCAGAGCTGAAGAAACTTTTGTTTTTTAAAGTTTACAAGAGGAGGTGGTTTGTTCTGCTGGTGCTGTGTCTGCTGAACTGCTCCAACGCGACGGTGAGTTACCTGAGGGGTTACCTGAGGGGGTTACCTGACGGGTTACCTGAGGGGTTACCTGACGGGTTACCATTAAATGAATAAATAAACAAACCAATCTTCCATTAAAAAACAACAACAGGTTTTTATGGTCGAAAAGACAGAAGATACCAGTTAAAGTATGAGAAGATACTTTAATTGATTTCATATATTTTGAACTCAGAAATACTCGTTAAAAGTAGTAATACCACAGTGTAAAACACTGTAATACAAGTAAAAGTTGCATTTCAAATTATATAAGTATCAGCATTCGGGCTGCAACTCAAAGATATTCAGTTTACTGTCATAGAGGAGTAAAGAAACCAGAAAATATTCACATTTAAGAAGCTGGAATCAGACAGTTTGTTCTAATAACTTAATGCAGCTTGTGTTCTACAAAAAGTTCCAGTTATTTGGTTTTCATTGACTCAAAAATTGACAGCTTCCATCAAATAAATAAATGAACAAACCACTCTTCCATTTAAAAAAACAACAACATGTTTTTATGGTCGAAAAGACCCCGAATCAGAAGATACTTTAATTGATTTCATACATTTTGAACTCTAAAATGTTATGGTATGGAGGACCATTTGTGCCAAAAACAGAGATGACAGAAATACTCGTTAAAAGTAGTAAAACCACAGTGTAAAAAAAACAATGTGCTCCAAGTAAAAGTTGCAATTCAAAACTTACTTAAAGTTATGGTCATGAGGGTTGGGTCATGACCGAAAGAACGAGGTCGCGGGTGCAAGCGGCCGAAATGGGTTTCCTCAGGAGGGTGGCTGGCGTCTCCCTTAGAGATAGGGTAAGAAGCTCAGTCATCCGTGAGGGACTCGGAGTAGAGTCCTTGCTCCTTTGCGTCGAAAGGAGCCAGTTGAGGTGGTTCGGGCATCTAGCACGGATGCCTCCTGGGCGCCTCCCTTGGGAGGTGTTCCAGGCACGACCAGCTGGGAGGAGACCACGGGGAAGACCCAGGACTAGGTGGAGAGATTATATCTCTACTCTGGCCTGGGAACGCCTCGGGATCCCCCAGTCAGAGCTGGTTAATGTGGCCCGGGAAAGGGAAGTTTGGGGTCCCCTGCTGGAGCTGTTGCCCCCGCGACCCGATCCCGGATAAGCGGTTGAAGATGGATGGATGGAACTTACTTAAAGTAAAATTACAAAAGTATAGGCATTGGGGCTGATACTTTAACTATTATTACCACTGGATTATAATTAGTGATGCATTAATGTGTAATCATCACTGATGTTGCAGCTGCCGGGTTACTTAATTCATAATAAAGCATCATTATTTATTTGTTGATTTATTTTTTGTATAGGGCTGTCAATCGATTAAAATATTTAATCGCGATTAATCGCACGGTTGTCCATAGTTGATCGCACATTTTTTATCTGTTCAAAATGTACCTTAAAGGGAGTTTTGTCAAGTATTTAACACTCTCGTCAACATAGGAGTTGGCAAATATGCGTGCTTTATGCAAACATATGTATATATTTATCATTGGAAATCAATTAACAACACAAAATAATGACAAATATTGTTCAGAAACCCTCACAGGTACTGCATTTAGCATACAAAATATGCTCAAATCATAACATGGTAAACTCAAGCCCAACAGGCAACAACAGCTGTCAGTGTGTCAGTGTGCTGACTTGACTATGACTTGCCCCAAACTGCATTTGATTATCATAAAGTGGGCATGTCTGTAAAGGGGAGACTCGTGGGTACCCATAGAACCCATTCACATATCTTGAGGTCAGAGGTCAAGGGACCCCTTTGAAAATGACCATGCTAGTTTCTTCTCCCCAAAATTTAGTGCAAGTTTTGAGCGTTATTTAGCCTCCTTCGTGACAAGCTAGTATGACATGGTTGGTACCAATGGATTCTAGCTTTGAAATTTAGCCAACTACAACCTAAAAATCGCAAGTTGCGTCAATACGTTAAAGAAATTAGTGGCGTCAAAACAAATTTGCGTTGACGCAATATTGTGTTATCGCGTTAACTTTGACAGCCCTAATTTTGTATTAATAAACTGAATCTGCAAGTAGCTAGTCACAAATATTGTCAAATAAATATAGTGGAGTAAAAAGTAAAGTATTGGCTTCCAAAATGCAGTGAAGTAGAAGAATAAAGCAGCAGAAAATGGAAAAACTAGTAAAGCAGAAGTACCCCAAAGTTGTAAAAATCACAGTACGAAAATGTCTCATTAATATTCAAATAATCGAGTCAAACCTGCCATTAAGCCCCAGCCCAGCATTCTGGTTCATGCAGAAACATAAAAAATCCTGCAAAAAAAATTACAAATTCAAAACCACGGGACGTTTAAAGGTGGAGTTAAAATGCCTCCACTTCAAGATCTCTTGAAAGTCTCTGCAACTTGAATTACTGCTTTTGATTAAGAGCTGGTGGTTCTTTTATTAGATATCTGAAAGTCTTTGAGCTCTTTCTCGAGTTAAATAGCAGCTGTGGCTAGATGACATGTGGTGCCTCCTTCTGTTTGCTGGAACTTGATCTAATTCCCCGGGGATGCTGTCATTGAAAAGCAGAGTGTGCCTGGAGGCAAGTGATCCCCTCCCGTCACCTATTTCCAGCTCCCGTGGGACTCGTCCTCTCTATGGGAGCTATTGTTTCCACAGGGCTGGTGTTCCCACTCACAAAAGATGCTCAGGTGGCGGAGAGTCATTCATGATGTGGCAAATAACAGCTGATGAGCAAGTTAGACATCAATCAGGCTGACATTAGTAGCCCTACTGAGGGTTCAGGGTGGGATTTACAAAAAAACTGTGGTCAGCCTTTGATTTTTGTCTTGTAAATTGATTTTGAGAACCATGCATGTTAGTGTTCAACCACAGAAAGTGTGTTGGTCATGTGGAAAGACTTGTGAAACTGCATGCAGAACATAAAACACCAGATGTTTAATTTGAAAGAAATAAAGATAAAACTGTTGAGGTGGAGAAACGCCAATTTAGCTACTTCCCTTTAGCGTTGGGTATCGAAGCCAGTAGTAAAAAAAACTGTAAAATACAAAGCCCAGGTGAGTTATCCAGACATCCAGAAAATATATCAGGCACTGCTCACTGATGACAAACCTGGCGGTGAAGCAGACTCCGGTTTTGTCATTTTGGAGGATACGGTTTACAGGAAAACCAAACATCCTGACCGTGGTGACCTATACCAGGTATATGTACCACAGTCACTTCGGCCAGTCGTCTTGCATGCATACCACGATAATCCTTTGAGTGGTCATTTTGGACGATATAAGACCCAGCAAAGGATTCGTGAAGTTGCCTACTGGCCGAAAATATGGACAGATGTCGCGGAATATGTAGGATCTTGTACTATTTGTCAGAAATATAAACCTGAGTCCAGGAAGCCTGCTGGCTTGCTCCAGCAGACAAAGGTAACGGAGCCATGGGAAATGCTTGGTTTGGACCTCATGGGCCCTCTGCCTCGTAGTTCCCTGGGAAACACCCAATTACTTGTTGTGGTAGACTATTATAGTCGTTGGGTTGAGTTGTTTCCTTTACGTAATGCTACTGCTTCCACAATCAGCAAGTGTCTGCGGAAGGACATCTTTACATGTTGGGGTGTCCCAAAAAATGTCTTATCAGATCGGGGACCTCAGTTCACATCAGGTTTTCAAAGAGCTGTGTGATAGCTGGGGGGTTGTCCATAAACTCACAACTGCCTATCATCCACAGACTAACATGACTGAGCGTATTAACCGCTCGCTAAAAAGCATGATAGCTTCGTATGTTGGAGAGAAGCATAAGAGTTGGGATCGTTTCATACCGGAGTTGCGTTTTGCCCTGAACTCCGCAGTCAATGAAGCCACCGGCTTTTCCCCAGCTGAGCTGCTGCTTAGAGAGTCTTTGAAGGGACCTTTTGCCAGAGCTCTTGAGCCCTCTTCTCAGGTCCCACGTGCTCTGAAAAATGTCCAAGGTCTGGTAGAGTCTAATCTGGCACAGGCAAAAAGGAAACAGGCTCATACCTACAACAAAAACAGGCGACATGTCACATATGAAATGAAGGATAGGGTCTGGATGAAAGCCATCCCGTCTCCAAGGCTTCCAAAAATTATACAGCTAAACTGGCCCCACGATGGATTGGTCCGTACCGCATTGTTGAGCAGGTAGGCCCTGTGAATTACAGGATTGTGCGTGAGGACACCGGACAGGATCTAAGGGTGTGATTTGAAGGAGTGTCGCCCAACCTTTGTTGAGGTGGAGGCTCAGGAGAGAGAGGCGGTCATGCACATTTTTCTGGACAGTGACACTAGTGATGAGGATGAATTTATGTTTTTTTTGTGACATTGTATTAAAGGTAAATAACTGTCAAAAGGATGTGTGTGAAACACCTTGGAGGTGGTGTTTATTATACGGGGGAGGGAGTGTGGCAGCTGCCAATTCTCTGGTGCTTGCTGTTGTTTCCCTTTTCCCTGGTGTTTTTTTGGTTGAATTGCTGAGTGATTAGAGGGTTATTCAGTTCACCTGTTGAGCAGGGTGTGGGGACTGGCTCTTAAATGATAGTTGAGAACAGCTTGGTGCATTCCCCTATTGGCCAATCAGGGTGTAACGATGCCCTTTGTGTAGGGCTTAAAAGAGGAGAGAAACTGTACACCCAGTGTCATTCTGATCTCTCCTTCACTAAATGCAACATGTGTCATTAGCCAAACCAGAAACTGGTCTATTTTAGGCCCTTTTGAGATTCTGTGCTCTTTGTGTTTTGTTTATTGAGAGTGTGACTATCCTAGTTGGGGAAACAAAATAAATACCAATCAATTGGGTTACCTGCACTGGGACGTTTAGGTGCTATTTGTGCAAGAATCTGGCTTGCCTCACGATAGCCTAACGCCTGCAGGCTGTGTTTTGTTATTCTATTCATTTGTTGATTTTCAATGAAACCCTTTATACCCATTTCTTTTAGTGTATTTTATTTGGGAAAACTTTAAAGGAGGGTAAGAGGAAAAATAAAAACAATATTTCAGTTTCCTTAATTGTTTGTTATTGTAGAGGCATTTGTTCATTATTATTATTAAGGAGGCATTTTATTTTATATTATTATGTGGATGGGAACGGTTTTTCAGTCTTTTGCCTGAACAACTAAAGTCTGGGGAAATCAGTACCGCCACAGTATGCAGTATACAGTATACAGTATACAGTACATACTGCGTTCGTCAGTAGTATGTAGTAGGCGGTTTCAGATACAGCCATAGTCTTGATTGCTAGTTTTTTTATCAAATATTTCCTGATTTTAATAATAGTTTTGCAAATTTTAGACTGCATTTTATTTAAGCAACATTATTGTGTGGTTGCTTTGTGTTTCAGACAAAATCCAACACTGATATGTTTGAGACGTTTGGCTTTATTTTTATTTTGTTAAATAGAAAAAGTGCACAACATTTTTATATTCCTCAATGTGAGGTATTTAAAAAATGAGTGTACTAAAACACAAGTATTTTATTGCCACTTGTTCCAACAATAGCAATAAACAAATTTTGATAATCAATTAATCGGTTTGAGTATTTTTTAAGAAAAAAAGTCCAAATTCTCTGATTTCAGCTTCTTAAATATGAACATTTATGGTTACTAAGACAGTAAACTGAATATCTTTGAATTGTGGACAAAACAAGACATTTGAGGACGTCATCTTGGGCTTTGGGAAACGCTGATCGACATTTTTCACCATTTTCTGACATTTTATAAACCAAACAACTAATTCATTGAGAAAATAATCCACAGATTAATCAACAGTGAAAATAATTGTTAGTTGCAGCCCTTAAATTATATGTGATATTCAAAGTACATTTTAGAGTTAAGCAATTTATCATTTCATATTAAGGCCACAAAAGGAAGACAGTGATACGGAAGAAAAAAAAACAAGTTTTGTTCATTTGAATTGAAGTAACTTGTGTGAGTTTCCTTCGACGGTTGTAAACCATCTGATTTATTTATAGGTGTCTGCAGCATGAAGCATTGTGGTTTCAGTACAATATGAAACTCCATTAGTGGAAACTAGAAATGTTGTGGTAATGAATATTGTTCAGTTCAAGCCAAGATGCATTCAAGTTTTGTCAAAAGCAGTACAGACAGAGGTATACAAAGCATCACTGACAACCTGACGTTCTTGACAGTCAACCATTTCCTCTGCAAAGAGATAACGGTCTCTAGAATAAGAAAGTCAACCCCTTCCTCTGCAAACAGAAACCGGTCTCTAGAATAAGAAAGTCAACCCCTTCCTCTGCAAACAGAAACCGGTCTCTAGAATAAGAAAAGCAGGAATGTGTGAAAATGTAAAATCCCAAGCATTTCACCCTGTAGGAGACAGGACTGGCATTGTGTGTTCGGTTCAGCTGACCAGCTTATGTTAACTCGGCGGCATAAATTAGGTTTTCTTCATTGTCCACCAAACAGAGAGTTGTACTGGTGCTGCCTTTGTGGTCTCAGTGTTTAGTTTACAGGTCAGATTCATTCAGTCGGTTCAGATATAGTGTATACACTTTTGTTGCCGTTTTACATGCAGCTCTCCAGACTGGTGTATGAGAATGCCATACTCTTTATAAATACTGGGTTAATATATAAGCACCGGTCACACACACACATTTATGGTTGTAGTGTGTAACTTACCTTTACTTGCATGAAACAAGCAGAATTCATGGAAAGATCCTGATTATGACAGTAATTTGGATGCGTTTACATGCACTGCAGTAACATGGTTACTGTATAATCTGTGTTTACAAGATTCTTTATGGGCTCTTTAGTGAAAGAGATAACATAGATTTTCAGTATAGTTTGAGTGTGTCTGAATTTAAAGGGGTTCACTGTTAAGCAGTAAAACAAACATCAACTTATTTAGGCTTCTAGGGATCAGCCCGAGGTGACGTCCTCAAATGTCTTGTTTTGTCCAAAACTCAAAGATATTCAGTTTACTGTCATAGAGGAGTAAAGAAACCAGAAAATATTCACATTTAAGAAGCTGGAATCAGAGAATTTTGACTTTTTTTTCTTAAAAAAATACTCAAACTGATTAATCGATTATCATAATTTAATAGTTGACAACTAATTGATTAATCTTTGCAGCTCTAAACTATTGATGGTAGTATTGTCACTTTCACCCAGTTTGTCCAGTAGCATAAAAAATGTCCTGTTGTACCTTCATTGGCTGAACGGCATCATGCATGTTAACTGGTGTCATATGAGAGCCGATTGAGGAAATCCTAGAGACCATTTCTCTCTCACATGAGCAAGTCTTTCCATTTCCTCTTTGTGTCCCCGTCACATGACTACAACAAGATACTTCATCATCACTAAAATACAACTGTTTTTTTAGGGTTGCCCACTAAGAAGATCAAACTGGGGTTGACAGCTGTAACTTCAGAGATCAAACAAATGAAACATTGTGTTTGATCAGTTCTCTTATATATTATCACATTTGGCACACTTCAAATTACTGTACATGAAGACTGTAGACATCCTTTCATCTATTATCTACAGCATACTTTAAACACAATATAATCAACAGTATGATTTAAGTAAAATGATTGCTGTACACTCATTTAATGGATTTGCTGCTGAGATGAACTTGTAATAAATACAATTTATCAAATTAATAAACATCTGTGGCATAAATCGACTCGCAGCACTGAACTGAGAGCAAATACAGAAACTAAAGTGTTGGTATTCTACTAAAATCTGAGAACTAAAAAGCTGGCTGGTGTCAACTCAAACCTTTACACTCTGCAGATTTACAAAAGACCAATCGGGCTTTTTTTCTGCTTGGTTTGCTACTTATACTACTACTACTACTACTACTCAGTTATATTTCCTAATTTTTCTTCTTTTAATACCTTCTATTATCATATATTTCTCTTTTTTTATATTCTTTGAGATATGTTATTGTTTTGTATCATGTCTATATTGAAACATTGTCATATCTCAGTCTAAGAGCTGATCCAATCCTTTGAACAAATCCCTTCATGTGTCTTCCCAGATATGGATCACCTTTGCACCAGTAGCGGACCAGTCTGCCAAGTTTCTGAATGTCACTCTGGAGCAAATCAACCAGTTGTCACTGGTCTACATGTTGGTGGCCATACCGCTCAGCTTTGCGACCACATGGATGCTGGACAGCGTCGGGCTGCGGAGCACGGTACGAACCTCACTCTGAAAACTCTGAAAGTCTCTTGTCTTATTTGTCTTGTAGGCTACAACTGTTTTGCTTGATTCAGTATAATGGACCTGCAATTAGAGGGAAATTAGTTGTCACTCTACTGTTCCTTTAGTTTAGTTTTTTACTGGGAGATCTCTTTCAGTGTGAGCCAGTTCAAACAGTGGGATCTGGGGTTTGTTTTTTATGACAACAACTACAAGGGGCAAATGATTTTTAAATTTCGTATTAAATTCGTTGCAGCATTTTGACCTTATGCCATCTCGACTTTGCAGATGATTCTGGGAGCCTGGCTGAACATGCTCGGAGGCCTGATGCGTTTCATTGGGGCAGTGGCCCCCCCGAGCAATGATCATACAGACAAGTTCTATGTAGTGATGTTGGGTCAGACCCTTGGTGCCCTGGCTCAGCCCCTCATCATCTTCGCCCCCACCAAGCTGGCAGCTCTCTGGTTCCCTGAGAACCAGCGCGCCACCGCTAACATGATCGCCTCGATGGGTGAGTGATTTAGTACTACTGAGAGCTGGGCGGGAATTAGCTAATACAGCTTTCACAGTTTCAATACAGCTGTTACCAATGTAAGCGCACAATCTTAAAGGCTTTCCTCCCGGGTAATAATCATATATACTTTAAAAAGAGAGCAACACATCAGCCAAAACAATTTTATATATTGAGTTTTTTTTTTTTTTTAGCTTATTGTGAACTACTTATGCCCCCAAGTGACGAAAAAATATATTGTTGCAGCTTTAATGAATAACACTTTCACCACATTTTGCTGTTGAAGCACCCCTGATCAATATATTTGAATTTAGAGGATTAGAGGATTTTATTCTAAAATGTAAAAAGAGGAAAGAAAAGTTATTATCAGCTTTATTTAAACCACCTGATACATCGTTGATGAGCAGACTACTTAGGCAAAAGTAACAACCTTATGGTTTTGGACCAGCTGTCGGCCAATTGCCAGCGCATTTTCACCATCTGTCATCCATATTAGCAGGTAATAAACTGTCCTTTTCAAGGTCCTAAAGCTATCTTAAATATTTAGTTGAGTGTAAAGTGACAACCGAAGACAGCAACTTGTAAATTTAGATAAAATTGGTCTAAATTTCAGAAGAAATACAGCCAACAACATGTAGACTTAAGGCCTCTGTCAAAAAGAAAAAAGAAATTTCGTTATAAAATATTTCAACTTTTATTGGGGGAAAAAACCTTGTTGCATGATTTTTAATTAGTATTTCTATATTTTTAAAGTAAAATTATACTTTGTGTTGGTGCCTCATATCATGTTGTTTTTTGTGCTCTTTGTATCAAATAATAAGTAGGAGCTGATTCAGTTTCAGCACGTGCTGTAAAGTGTGGGGAAGCACTTACAGTTTTGCGTGTCAGCAAATATGTGTACACAGCAAAAAAGGCATGTGTCCAGAGATAAATTACCAGTGTAAAATATACATTTTTTTTTTATTGTAATTTTTATGCTTTAAAGAAAAGGAAATATGAGATATTTATTGACGATTGACAGTTTTCATATATTCCATGTCGTCACCAATACAACTGAGACGACTGAAACAGGAAATAACATTGATTCTTAATAGACAGAAATTAGAATAACCCTCAATTACACTTCTCTTTTCCCTCCTCAGCCAATCCCATGGGCATCCTGCTTGCTAGCATCATCTCTCCCTCGGTGGCTAAAACATCTGCACATATCCCAGACCTGGTGAGCTGAACTAAGAGAGAGTCTTAGTCTTTTAGTTTGACTGTTATGATGCTGATCAGTAGCTGGCTGAACATTTCAAGGGTTAGGGTTAGGTATCACTACAACTACAAGTAGTAAGCTACTTGTTCAGCCCCAAATGGTTGGCAGACAAGGTTAGCAACTAGCTGGTGGAGAAGGTGGATCATCTAGCAGCTGAAGAGTCAGATCTTTTTCTCAAGAGTTGGTGGACTTACATTCATTAGTTAATCATTACTCCAAATTAATGCTAATGTTGATGAATGGTGGATGTGTAAATAGGCATCGGCAATGTCCCTGGATTGAGTCTTATTTACTTTGTGCCATATAAACCCTCTTCTCTCCCCCTTGTTTCCTGTAACTCTCTATTGTGAACCATCCAGTAATGACAAAATTGTAAAAAAAAAAAGAGACATCAGTTGGCCTAGAATCAGAGGATTCCCAGAGGGCATTGTGGGATTTCAGCTGCTTATACAGAAAACTGCAGCATCTGAACTGTGTGGCTCTGTGGCACCTCACCTGCTAATGATGATAAATTGTCTTTGATTTCAGGTGCTAACATCCATTTATCATCACATTATGTGTGTTTCATCCCTCCTCTAGTTGATTGTCTATGCGGTCCCGGCATGCATCATCTGTTTCCTAGCAACAGTGGGGATACGGAGCAGCTTTCCCCCGACGCCGCCGTCAGCCAGTGCCGAGTCCTCCTGCTCCGAGCCGTACATACAGGGGATCAAACTGGTGAGGACACGAGGAGGGTGGAAAAGACAAACATGCCCGTCAAATCACCAAGTCAGAATCACACTTGGATCTATATTAGGCAGATCATTAGGCGGCGGTAGACTGTATTCGTCATTCAAAAAGGGAAACCGAAGACCAAGGACGGCGGATATACAAGCAGTTGTTATGATTTGTACAGGAAACGAAGCAGCGTTTGCCGACCATTTTCACACCACTCTCACCCTTACTTAGCTTCATTCCAGATGGCCATGTCGTTGTGAAAATATCGGTGTATTAGAGTGATCAGATGAGATGAAAAGGAAAAATTAGAAGAGCCTTCTGTGTTTTTCCTCTTGACTTTACTCGTTGACTTGCTTTCCTCACTTCCGTTTCTCCTCTCGTGTACTGATTCGTTTAAACTGAACAGCCAATCAGAGTTATTTCTCACCGACGGGCTCCGCCGCCGATTCAACATGCTGAATCGGCCGAAAAACCTCCGACACAGGGAGACTAGAGCCGACGATGCGGGACACATCACAAAAATCTAGGCTGACAGATGCTCACCGACGGCCTCAAACTGTCTGACAGCCGACCATCGGCTTGGTGTGTCAGGGCCTTTATAATAATACAAACTGCGGCACCCGGCTAAACGGGTTTGTCAAGCTTGTCTGACCTAGCAGTAACTCAGTAACTAAGGGCGCGGGACTTAGGATCAGCTAATTGCTGAGATCTCGGAACACAGCGACATCGCCAAGAAGAGGTTCTACGGGGAAAGAATAGTGGTCAGATAATCAGGCTTTAAACAAACAAAGTGAAGCTGAACGTTACTCAAACTGACCAAATCCATCATTTTTCAAAGACCAACTTGATTTAGGTGTGATGAAACACAGAAATCCTTGGCTTGTCATAATCTCAACCATACATAACAATTATTGGTCCAGCATGCTCTTTTCTAGCGACATTCACATCAACCAGAAGCTCCACAGATCTTCTATTGGTGTTTAGAGCAGCTGTTGACATGTACTTTTCACACTTTGATGCTGTTACATTTGCATGTAACAGCTGTTTAGTGGATGTAATAATTCTCTTGAATATAAACTGCCCACCCTTACAGCTTTATTTTGTTTTAAGTAACTTCATTCTGTTTACCACTTTATTTATTTTCAGTTCTTTTTGTTCATTATATGTTCTCTGTGCGCGCTGATATTTAGTTTCTCTGGTTGAATGCTGTTGCTGCAGTGACCTTATTTTCCCGTGAAGTTTTTCTTACAAATCTTTTTTTATCGGTTTCCTCTGTAGTTACTGAGGAACAAAGCCTACCTCGTCCTGCTGCTGTGCTTCGGTTCGGGCATCGCTGTTTTCACCTGCTTCTCCACGCTGCTGGAACAGATCCTGTGTGTGCAGGGATACACCAATGTAAGTACACTGGGAGGATGAGACAACACATTGATTTCCATGAGGAACAGTTAGGTGTTAATTGGATCAATTTATATGAATTGGGCAATAAAAGCAACACAGACAGCATATTTGATAATAAATGTTGGTGGATTTACAGTCTAAAAACATGACACAGTGATGTAAAAGTGGGAAAATTGGGAATAAAGTTTAAATAAATTGATTATTTACTTTATAAATGCACAAATATAGGTATTGGCAGAACACAAATGATCTTAAGTAACTGATGTAACAAAAGGAAAGAAACCATCCCTGGTCTTTTACATACTGGATTAAAAGTTTAATAATAAACGTGCAACATCTTATTGCTGCAGGAATTCGCCGGCATTTGTGGCGCTCTCTTCATCGTGTTTGGCATCATTGGCGCCGCTGGCCTCGGCGTCTTCGTCGACAAGACCAAGAAGTTCATCGAAGCCACGAAGATCAACATGAGCTTCACTGCTATTTCATGCATCGCCTTCTCAGTGGTGAGGACATAAGACAGGACACCTGTATGTGTTTCTAGTTTATTCAAGGAGAGTGGATACTCCTCGTCCTTCCACTACACTGAGTGGTTCATTAAGGTTGTGAAGGCTGATAGAGAAATACAGGAGGAAATGCTCTGGCTAGATGTGAAAGAGTTTGAGAAGGATAGTAGTTAGTTTACTCCGTACATTTATTTAAATAGTGAGTAGTTTTTTTATGTAAAGTTCATCTTAGTTTAAAGTAACTTGGTACCGTCACATTACTTTCAGAAAATGCCTTTAAAATCTTTCCTTTAATAACTTTAAATGTACAGAAGTAAACATTTATAATAGAATTCACGGCTATCTAAAGAAAACCTCTCAGATGAAATTCCGGTAGATTCCAGCTTATTGATGCTGCTCGTGTTTGATGTGCAAACACTTGGCTTTTGTTTTGACAGTTTGTTTTGCTGTAATGTAAATGCAGCAGTTCAGTGAAGTACATTATAAATAAAATCACTACGCGAGGTTATCCAGAGGACAACAAAAACAAAAAGAAGACTTTCTTTGTTTTTCCCTTCCAGAAGCCCGGGATATATTTACAGTAGAGTAAAGACACTTTCTGAAGTTAAAGGAAAAAAAATGTGGATATTTAAATATGCCAACACATCATCAAGGTTCAGTGTAGAATATTTGTTGTCATTCTCTCCATAGACAGTACTCAGTAGTATTCAGGGATAGGGATGGGGCGATATAGGATTTTATTGCAGATCGCTGTCTAGCTCGCTATCGTGGTAGAGAAGTTTAAAATAAACAAACTAAACAAATAACTAGCAAAAGAAAACTATCAAAAATCGAGAATAATAAAACAAACATTACTACTTATTATTAGTAAAACAAAAACTAAATACTAATGACAACTAAATAGCTCCAACAAGGAGTAAAGCTGGACCAGTGATACTGAGCTGCCAAATGGACACTATATGAAAATAATATTATGTATATTTATACATTTATGTCAAAGTTATTGGGTAAGAAAGGGACACAGAGAGATCCCACTTCTTAACAAAGCAACGTTTGATTTCATATTGAATGTTTTCCTGCCCTGTTGATATTCAGAGCTGCTCTCGTCCTCTCAGGTGTCTCTGATGCCGCATCAGAAAGTCGTCGTGGCTGTCGTCTGCTCTCTTTTTGGCTTTTTTGGTTTCTCCATTTACCCGGTGGCCATGGAGCTGTCTGTGGAGTGTTCGTATCCCGTCGGAGAAGCCACATCAGCCGGACTCGTCTTCGTATCGGGGTACTACTAGTTTAAAACACATTTTCTACCCAGATGTTTTCCCCACATTTCTGTATTTCTGCTCAAAGAAAATCAGTTTGCAGTTAAATGCTGTCCTTTTACAGCCAGCACAGCTCAGAATATGTTCATGTAATAGAAAGTAAATGCTTGTTCCACAAATGGTATTTTTAAAATCCAATTCCCCCCCCAGATTTTATATATATATATACAGTATGTACTTTATGTGAAATTCCTATTAATCACGACTGTTTCCTGATCTCTTCCAGACAGATTCAGTCTGTTCTCTACATCCTCCTCCTTCAGGGTTTAACCAAACGCATCGCAGACTCCCCGGTGTCGACCTGCGGGGACGCAGTCCGGAGCTGGAAGGGTAGGTCACATGATGTTACACCACCATGATGATGGTGGTTGTTTGGATTTAAAAGCGTCACAGTCCTGCATGTCTTATGACCTTAAATTTACATTTCCTGTTACCATGATTAACACATCTTTGGACTGTGGGAGGAAGCCGGTGAACCCGGAGAAAACCCACGCTAACACGGGGAGAACATGCAAACTGCACATAGAAGGGCCCTAAGCCGGGTTTGAACCTGCGATCCTCTGAGGTGGCGGTGCTAACCACTGCAAAAATAAAACATTTACTTATATTAAATTCCCACTAATGGAGTTCCTCTATTTCCCTGTTGACATGATGCTTTATCAGCCTCACACGTCCTCCTGGACTTTAACTTTACAAAGAACTTGTAAACTTTGGCGACTGAAGATGTTGAGATCGCAACTAAAGAACTACATTTTAACCTGGAGGTTTCTCCCCCTCAGTGCCGATGATGGTGTTGGCGGGACTGTGCACTTTCTTCACATGCTGCTTCGTGATCTTCTTCCACACGCGATACAGACGACTGGAGGCCGAGGAACAAGCGACTTACGGGACCAAAGAAAGAAAAGCCTCGACCACCTCCTCCGAGCAACCTCCGAGTGTGGAGAAGTGAACCTGTTGGTACTGAACCCTTAAGTCAACACATTCATATTCCCACTGATGCTTTTGTCCAACACTGGGGCCAAACTTTTGTGTACGTGGAGTTACGATAACGTACATGAAATCCTCAGAATATTATAAAACGGTATCTGCATCAGTAAACTCTGCAGATTGTCTTAATCATTCCATTTCTGAAAATTAAGAATATAACGATACTTTGCAAGACAGTAAATTCACGATACAAATATGTGACGATTCAAATCTCTGAGATGAAAAATGAATCGCGATACTATTTTTAAACAGCAGAGGGCCATATCTACTGTTGTCTTCGCATCAGTAGCTGGATTGATGAGTAAAGACGTGGCGGCCGCAGGTGAAGATTACAAAATTGACGATGCACCAAACTGTTTAAAATCTCTGAGTTGCGGTACCATTTTGGCTCCCTAAGTCAGAAAATGAAATAGGTGATTTGGGATTTGTTTTAAAGTTCAATTAATTTATTTTTTTTGTATTTTCAGTTTCACTTTTACAAAGAAAATTTTGCAAATTTTATACTTTACCTCAGAAATAATTAAGGATTCTTTAATTTGATAAAGAAAACATGAGAGCAAATCTACTTTGTAGAATATTTTGTCTCATTTTGTAAAAACAATTTAGAGAAAATCACCTATCAAATAGTGACTTGAGTTACATCCCTACTAAAAATGAAAAATGGATTCTTGTAATGTTTTGAAATATTTACGCAAAAAAGTCGTTTTTAGGGAGGAAATCTATTAAAATGATTGTTTTCTAGCCTCTTTGTTCTCAGTTAGCTGGGAAAACAGTTCTCTGACAGGAAGCAAAACCTTTACGTTCTTACACTGAACATGTGTATTTAAATGATTTTTCTTTTCTTCCTGGGTCTTGAGAGGAAGGTCATTTTTTTACAAAACCTTTGATTGTAGTAATAGGAGAGAAAATGAACACAAACCAAAACCACGATGCACCTGCTCTGGAAAAATGCACATTTTCTGTTAAGGGCAAATGTATTTCCTTGAAAACGTTCCCTCAATGCACCCACTCTACTTCTGCTTCGGTGTTTTGTTTTCTTCCAGCTGTCACCGAACACGTTGACTATTTAAAACACAGCAGGTCTATTTTCTGCCACTGAGCAGAGAAGAACTGTGGATTCAACAAAAACCTGATGTTTACTGCTGATGTGTTGGATCACGGAAACATTTTCTGCCATCAGACTCCACACGGAGCTGCTCGAAATAACTCACTGTCACATCATCATCGGCACATTTTGTATCTCTTCCTATCAAACTAAAACCACTGGGAAAGTTACTGTTTACTGACATACTCTGAATAGTCTGCAGGTTCTCTGACAGACTACCGAGAACTGAAACCACTGTTTCCTATTTTGTGTTAATGAGCAGATAAACCAAAACAGAATAATACTGTTGTACCAATAATCATGTTCTGTGTTAACTGTCATTGTGTTGTGGAAAAATACCCCTAATAACAGCATTTAACTACTTGTTAATGCCTTACATTTGTACAAATGCTTCCAGTTTGAGGACTGCAAAACAGGTTTAAAGGATGTTGAAGCCTTGTAGACGGTTGTGGGTTTTGTGCAATAAAGGGGAATAAATTCAGTACTGATTCTGTATATTTTAAATAAGCCTGACATAACATTGTACTGACTGTTGTTGTTGTTTTTACTTTTTTGTACTCGCAAAGAGAAGAAGAGATTAATAGTTTTGTATTTTAAGAGGCAATGTGAGCAACACGTGTAAATACAAATATCATATATCCTTTTCACTCGAGTGGGTTTCTGAAGGCCAAGGCCTGAAAGCCTGTTTTATTGCCTTAAAATGCCAAATAAAATGTTACCTAAAAGATTCAGTTCCTCCTCCCAGTCTGATTCTTATCATGGAGGAGACTACGTTAAGTCTAAGTAGACTGGAAAAACATTTAGTGTCAGCAGTTGTTTAAGGCAGACCTTTTTCACAGTGTATAATATGACAGACGGGAAAGCACAGGTATAACTTCTAACATTAATGATGGCTCCGTTCCAGCCATTCAACCATTATAATTAATGCCAGAATCCCAGCACAGTCTGGCGCACCTAAACTGAATGGAGACATCGTTGCACCTGTTGCTGTCCCAGGGTTAGTTACTACAAATGATCTAAATCAAAACCTCTGAGACACACTGCCCCCTTTTAAATAAAGACGATTCACTCAGCAACGTATCTGAGCAATTATAAGTACATTTTGTTAAAACAAAATTACATTTAATGATATTTAAATTCATGTAGCCGATTTCTGGGCGAGCAGTGGGAAACAGACTGGCTTACATTTGATATTTAAAGCAAGCCTGTGTAACTTTTAATGGGAAGCAGACTGTGTTCCCAGGGTCCTATGTTCTTGATATAAACTAACATTGTAAGAGGGCTATCTTCACATTTCAAATTGCAAAGGAGTGAAGGGAGATGGATGTTTCAAATACAGTTTGAATAGTAAAAATCCGTTCAGCCACTGTGGAGATATTGCATCTAAAGAAAAGAAAGAATTTTTTCTAGGAGTATGAGATGTGTTGCTGCTTGTGCTTTCAAAGTGTTTAAGCGACACCTACAGTCTCAGCAACCTGCTTTAGCCAGAGATGACATGGTTTCTAGAGAGCACAAGAAAACTGCCTATGCATTCTGCCTATTTTTGTTATATTTGTATCTACACTTTTTTACGCAGCATAACTTCAATTTACTTAATTTAAAAATTGTCTGAGAAACCATGACCATTTGGGGCAAATAAAAAAAGCATGCATTTAACATAAATAATTACCAAAGCAATGATTGAACAAAAAAAGGATAAAATCACATTTTTATAAAAACAAGTACACAAACACACAAAATAAGCTTTTCACAAAATGCATGTAATAAAACTCATTTAAAATATACTGGGCACCCTCCAAAAATTATAGTTGTACATTGTGATTAATACCCCTGTCAGCATTTTTCATGTGGCTGCGAGCACCGATGTCCAACCGTAACCCGACCGCTACGCATCCTGAGGGATTCTGGGACGTCCATCGGTGCACTCGCACTCCTCTTTGTGATGCGGAGTGGCGGAGGACGTCTCGCTCTGAGCCGGTCCTTTGGTTTGACAGGTGATGCAGCAGGCGGTGTGTCCGCCCTGTCTGCAGCCGGGACACGACAGAACCAGCTGACAGCACAACTGGGTGGAACAGAGTTTGTACTGGTCCCAGGGACGGCCGCAGTACCTGCAGTCTGAACGGAGACACTGAAGTATGTATGGTTGACACGTTTAACACAAAGACTAACATTAGACAATGTTAGTGATACTGTTGACAATTTCTTTAAACTATTCGTTATGCTGATAAGGGCCTTTGTGCACAAACTAACCTGAGATGACGTCATTGTTGGAGGAGATGGCGTAGCGTTCATCAAACACAAAAAGTTTCCCTCGATAGAAACCCTCCGGGAATCGCTCCAGATACTTGTGGATTCCACCTTTCAGCTGGTAAACCTCTTTACACACATCCTACACGTAAACAGGTAAACAAAAATACAATATAGATTGCAAACAATCTGTTTTTGGTGCTGAATATTTGAACTACAATTAAAAAATGATATATTTTCAATAATTATTTGCTTTAACTGACTGCTGGTCCAACGACTAAACAGTTCCCCCTTGTGGAGAATCAGCAGTCTGCTGAATGTGAGTTACTGCATGACAACAAGCTGTTTAACATTTATAAAGAGTCCATTCTTTAGTTCACATGGAACACAAGTCATCTTACTTTGGAGCGGAGGTACGCAGAGCCGCGCTCACAGCGGATCCCTCCCGTGCAGTACATCAACACCTTCTTGTCTCTGAACAGCTCGAGGTTCCGGTCCACGTAGTCCGGGAAGTAGCTGAACTTACGGATGCTCGGAGCCAGACACTGAGTAAACTGCCCCTGTAGTGGTAAAATATTCACGGTTCAGAATGAATTGTCCTTTTTGATTATGATAACTGTCTGGATGTCAAAGTTAACAAAAACATCATGAATCTCGTAGGAATTCAACAAGGACATTTAAACGAACAGTCCACCAAAAAAATATGATTTAATACTAGGGCTGTCCCGAATACCATTTTTTGTGCTTCAAAGCTTCGGTGAGAAATATTCGAAGGTATTCAAAGCTGACATGTTCTTCTGCCTGTCTGTCTCCATCTCCCCTGTTAAAGTGCCCGAGACAGTGCCGCTGCCGCATTGCTGTACACACACAGGCACCTCTACGCACAACAAACTGAGAATAACTAAGAATAATTAATGTTGACTATGAATAATGAATAATGTTATGGGATTATTTCATGAGCTATTTTGGTATTTATACATTATTAATACATACTTCTATTAAAAAAAAACATGAAGGATGCGAATAGTGATTTGTCGGTCGATTACCATGACAATGGTCGAAGCTTTGAAGCTTTCGGGTCAGCACTAGTTAATACAAAGTTGGTCAAAACTCCACTTCAATACCAGACCTTAAGGGTCTGGTGTTCTTTCTGTAACAAGTTGGAGATATGGCAGAAATGAATAAAGGATCAAATGTATAATTAATATAGCCTGTAGAACCTGTGTGTGCAAGTCAATGTGGAATAAAACTGATATATTACTTACAATTTTGCTCTCATAAAAGTTGCGGCAGTCCAGGAGGACGGTGTTATTGCACAAATCCCCTTCGGCCAACAGAGTCTCCACTTCTTTATGAAACTCCTCCGGCTCCAGATGAACTCCTGAGAGGTGAGACACATTTATAACTCACATGATAATCCCAAAATCAGCTGTTACAAAACAGAACTTATTACAGAAAGTATCAAAGTAAAAACACCTGTACAATTCTTCAAAGTCATTAGTATCGCTGGTAATAGTGGTAGGATTTTGTGTTTCATTACAGTTAGTATTGTTGTTTTTTACAAACTATACCTGCCAGCTGGTAGGACATAACATCAGGATCCATTCCCATTGGGACGATTTCCTTATAGACCCCGACCCTCAGGTCTTTAAAACACTCTGCACCGCCATCACTGGTCTGAACACACACAGATACACACAGATACACAAACACTTCATTTACATACAATGGGCACTAGTAACAATAAAGAACTCATTTATTTTTTGATTTATTTTTTATGCGGATTATTTCTCTGAAAAACAGAGTTTGTATTCATGCAGAAATATTATGTAACACCTATTTAATAATAACCTTAAAATCCTCTTTATCCATCTTGAAGAGAGGGTGTGAACGCATTGCATCGATGTAAACGTCAGTGGCCATGTTGGTGCCGCCGACTGTTCCATTAATGCCTTCAGTCGCCACCCTCACCTGAAGAAGATGATGACGATATAGTTTAAGGGGACAGTTAAATTACATTATACGTGTTTCAAAGTCTTTATATCTTGTTCCCAATGCAGAAATTCTGCAGTCTCCCAGCTGGAGGCAGGATAAGAGAATTTAGTCACCTTGCCAGTTAAGAGGAGCTTCTCACACAAAGCTTTCTGCCAGGCACAGATGACATGTGGATCCTCCACTTGACAGTAGTGATAATAGAGGAGTACCTTGCCTGGACCCCTGAAAGAGAACAATTACATTGAGAGACATCAGTATCTATTTAAAAAAAATAATAATTATAATCAATATTATATAAATTACAAATGGCAATGCGATTTTAATCTGGATTTTCACTTTATAACAAAAAACTGAACCCAGAGAGGAGAATCTAAATGTGACCAGTACTTCTGAAGTTGCTCCTCAGAGATGTGACTGGTTTCAGGTATCCAGGCAGAAATGTCCACCGGTTCGGCCTCGCGCACGTTCAGCTGTTGTGTTTCAGCTTCTTCTTCCAGCTGGATTAACAAACGCTCATATGAGGCCTGTGTGAGCTGCTGTATCTCAGTATCATGAGTCCTGGCCACGTGTTTGTGAACGGCAGAGTGTTCCTTGAAGGTCTGGCCACAGCAGCGCCAACATGTGCTTCCTTCCTCTTGACTGACGTCCCTCTTCGACGCCACAAAGGCTGCAAATGACTGTGGAGAAGAAAAGATGTGAATGTTTCATTTAAAAAAAAAAATAAAAAACTGTATTATCAAATGTGTTCAAACAGTAGAAATAGCACAGATTATATCATGGTTCACAAACTTTTTTGCTTGTGACCTTAATAGAAAGTATATGAGTTTGGAGCAGTTCAATCAAAGAGGGATGTTCCCTTCTCAAATTGTGTACTTACAATTATGTTATTAGGACTAAGGCGATAAAACTACGCAGTAATTCACAGAAAATGGGATAAAGATTAGGAAAAATGAACATCATTTTGAGTAGCAGAATTTATAATTCTTGTTTATTACTCCAGTAATCACCTTACAAAGCCTTAAATTCATCGTGTGACCCCTTGGTGGCTCCTGACTCTGACTGACTAAAGAAATAGATATTATTGTTTTTAAATAAACCAATAAGTAAAGACCCCTTCAATTTTTGTTTTATTAATTTGCAACCAAGATACATACTGATCAGGACATTTTACAGTTGAAAAATAAACATCAGCTCGCTCTATATAATGTGACTGTTTCTAAAGGACCTCAAAAATATCTTTGGCGTAATAATAAATCAAATTCTTCTTATTTGCAAGCCAACATGCAGATACTGATACTGCTACAATAAGATTATATCAGTCTATATATGTCAGCCCAGCTGATTAACTCTATGTGTACAATTTAATCAACATATCTTTATATTGTCTCCATCAGTGTCCTTAAAGTTTAGCATAATTTAGAGACTAGAAACTGATCATTTTTTAGATGATAGTTGAATTACAGTTTCAGTCAAGTTTCACCGGAGCTAATATTCCAATTCAAACTTTATTGCAGACTCAAGGTCCAGATAAGAAAAAAGAAAAAAACAACAACAATACATTACATATAATACATTACAATACAGGAAGCACTATAAAAAGTCATGATTAAAAGATATAAAAAATATTAATATTAATATAAATATATACATACAATGCCTTACATATAAAGAACTATACCAGTGCCTCCACAGCTGTGATTGGTACCGTGTAGTGCTAAACATGATGTTAGACAACCGCAAGATTATGTCATTCTCAGAGTGATTAAGCCGGCATATAAATTTGTAAATGAGATTTCTTAATACAGTTTGAAAAGCTGCCTGCAGACACAAACATTTCACTTGCATTGGAACATCTTGGTCTTTTGAGTAATATTCTCATTGCATCATTATATGCAACCTGAAGTCTCTGTAAACTCACATTTTCATCAATTCACTTTTTCATGATCATCAATATATAAATTAAAAAGAACTGGGGACAAAATTCCCCATTGTCTGACACCATTGCTAACCCCAAATGAGGCTGAGACACTGTTGCCCCATTTCACTTGCATGGTCTGGTGGGCATACCAGTAAGCCAGGATTCTCACAATGTAATTGGGCACTAATATTGACTCATGTCATGTTTATGAAATTTGCCATTACGTTTTTTATTTATTCCTCACACAGAAGCACAAACATGTGCACACTCAGCTATGTTTACTACTAATCTTGTAATGTGGTAATAAATAATAAGACCATACATGCAACATCAGCCAGATGTTCAATGTTCCTGCTGTCACTCACCTTCCTCCTGCATAAGCTGTAGCACCTTCTCTGTGAGGCACAAAGTTGTCTCTCCTGTTTAAGTCCATCACATATCGAAGTGTCAAGTTCCCAATGCATGAACTCTGAGCAATGTGCATCATTCACTGCCATGTTTATTAAAGATCTTTTAAAATATTATAGTAAAATGTTATAATATAACTTAGTTGGCTAGGACACAGCCTTTAGCTAAGTTATAAGAAGCTATTTCTGCTTTGTAGTCTGAACATGTAGGGATAACGCATCACCAGGATATTCAAACATTAAATATAAAAGTCTAAAACACGACAATATAAACATTTTAACACATCCAACTGTAAACAAACGTGCAGGCAGTGAACATCGGACGGAAAAGAAAGGCGCACCTTCCGGTTGCCCCGGATGTGCTTCACTTGAGTCAGACCGCTATTATTTCACCAGCACGACTAGCAGCTAGCAGCAGCGGCCAGGCTGAATGATCTAGAAGCTCAGTATTTAGTTCAATATACACTTCCTCGTCGAGTTACCTTATATCTTTGGTGAAGCGGAGTGACAACATGTCCAGGAGACGACACAGCGACAGCGAGAATGAAGGTTAGTGAACGTTACATGTGTTTAATAACTACTAGCTAATTCAGACGCTAGGCTAACGAGTGGTGGCCAAGGCCTATAGAAGGAGGCTGGGACACGCATACGTCATAGCTCCCCGAAATTGAGCCAATCAAAACGCACGACCGCAGCTTGAGTTGCACTGCGCATGCGTTATACCACTTTATCCCAAGACCCGTGCCTTATCCTCCTTTCATAGGCCTTGGTGATGGCTAGCTAACGTTAGCGTGTTTTTTGTTAAATCTTTTGCTTGATGCTCTCAACGCTCATGCTGATTGATTAATTATTTTATTATCACATGGTTTTAGTCTTCCAAAAAGTGCAAAACATTTAAAATATGTTTGATATTTGGTTTCACAATCGCGATTGAAAGCGAGCAGATTGAGCAAACTGTAACGTTAGTTAGCTGTTGTTAACCAGTGTGGTGGTTAAAACGGGGGCGGCAACCAAGGGATGTTAAAACATGTACTGATGCTATGTTTTACCCTGCATACGGTTATCTGTGATTCATTAACACAGGGTTGATTAAAAGTGCACACATTGATTAGCAGTTAAAAGGGAAAATACACCTTTAAACTGACTTCACTTTGTACTACTTTTGAACAGCAACAACGTTTGTTAACGTTTGACTGCTATACTAGTGTTCTATGACCATAGTCTCCTATGACCATAGTCTCCTATGACCATAGTCTCCTATGACCATAGTCTCCTTGTCCTATGATCATAGTGTCCCATAATCATAGTGTCCTTGTCCTATGATCATAGTGTCCCATAATCATAGTGTCCTTGTCCTATGATCATAGTGTCCCATTATCATAGTGTCCTTGTCCTATGATCATAGTGTCCTATGATCATAGTGCCCTATGATCATAGTGTCCTACGATATGGGATATGCAAGGAAAGACAAGGCAGCTTTATTTGTAGAGCACATTTCAGCAACAGGGCAATTTAAAGTGCTTTACATAAACATTCAAGAACATTGCGACAAAGTGCAAAAGAACATTAAGACATAATTAAAACAGTTATAAAAACATAAAAAAACATTAAAGATTAGAAAATAAAAACAAGCTAGGATAGAAGCTAAAATAGAATATAAAACACGAGTAAAAGCTGTATCTAGCTGTATGGCATCATTGCTATATTGACTTTCTCTACTATTCAATTTAAAGTAAACGTGGATGACTCACAATAGACAGATACAAAAATAAAAAAACAATAGTCTAAATCAATGCAATAGAGACTGAGATATCCAGGCTTTTAGTCCCTAACCCTAGTATGGGTCAAGCACCCAAAACACTGAATCAAACATTTGAATTTGAATTTATCGATAGGATAGCCCCTTTACATGTAGCATTTCCTTTTCAAGGGAGTCCTATAGACACAACTGCAAAATTATAAAACACATACAGACAAAACAGCAGTACATAACATACACTACAAATACACAGATACAGACATACTGCAGAATACAGCATAAAGAACAACTGAAGCATTGTGTCTTAAGTTTGATTGAAGGAATGCACAAATTTCAAAGCATGAACAGTTTGATTCAAGATGAGAACGTGAAGATGTCCCGAAGTAGTGGAAAGAGGTAATAGATCTCAGAGAAAGAGGAAGGTTATTTCCCGTAATGTGGCTTAATAGCATCTTCTTGTTAATAATAAAGGATTTGGTGAAGTACCACTGTAGTTAAAATAAACAATTTAAAACTGGGCTGTATACTATTGCACGCATTTCATGTGTTAATTCTGTTTTAGGGTGGATTTGTCCATCAAGGCTGCCCTTGAGTTATTCGCCCAGCTGATGTTTCTCATTCCTCTCATTCCTCTCTGATTATTTTGTTACTCTTTTACTCTTCCAGGAGGTCAGGCACATAAAAGGAGGAGGACGTCAGAGCCCATTGAAATTGAAGACCGCCTGGAGTCACTGATATGTCGTGTGGGGGAGAAGGTAAAGAGTCAACTCTTGTAATTCTTGAACTAGCGGGACTGTGGATATACAGTACAAGCTGTTGTTATGATACGTACATGAAACAAAGCAGCGTTTACTGACCATTTTCACACCATTCTCAATCACCACTTATATAGAGCACTTTGTTACTTTTTGATGGTGTTTTCTGCAATTCAATATATCATAGTTCAGCAAAATCAAACTAAACTGCTTCATTTTTCTTTACAGAGTACATCGTCTCTGGAGAGCAACTTGGAGGGCCTCGCAGGCGTGTTGGAGGCCGACCTTCCAAACTACAAAAACAAAATCCTGCGCATTTTATGTTCTGTGTAAGTTCATACCGGTTCTTACCCTTTTACTGTTGAAATGATAACTGTTTGCGTGGTTGTTTTTCACTGAGTTATCTTTTATTCACAGCGCCCGCATCCTACCTGAGAAGATGACTGTGTATACAACTTTAGTTGGCCTCCTGAACGCCAGGAACTACAACTTTGGGGGCGAGTTTGTGGAGGCCATGATCAGACAACTCAAGGAGACATTGAAAAACAACTTGTACCATGAAGCTGTGCACTTGGTAAGCACACTTCTTATTAGCACCTAAAGTTATGCTTACGTCACTCTTTTTTAACATCATGTCTTCTTTTTTTAGGTGCGTTTTCTGTCTGACTTGGTCAACTGCCATGTGATTGCTGCTCCTTCAATGGTGGCCATGTTCGAAAACTTTGTCAGTGTTACTCAAGAGGAAGATGTACCACAGGTAGGTAGAAGGATGCGGTGGAGTGATCATGCCATTTTGTTCACTACACTTAAGAAATAAAAGAATCGGTGAACTTCACTTATTATTTGTGAATCAAGTCATGGCACCAGTAAAGGATAGGGGGGATTTGTAGGTTGAAAGAGTCTAAACAAAGGGCAACTACAATGATACTACAATGTTTTGAAGCTATTTTCATAACACAAATATGTTTACACCTCCTAACTCCTCCTAAAATTTCACTTCGGAGTTACAAATTTATAGTTAAACTCCTGATATTTAGAGTTTACTGCCAAAAGCATCTAACCGATAAAACCAGCTCACTTTAAATTTGAGTGAAAATGTTCAATGTCCTGGTTAATGTTGAGGTTGAAGTGAGGAGTATGGGATTTTCTAAGCGGTCTTGTTTGCGTCCTCAGGTTCGGTCGGACTGGTTTGTGTACGTGGTGCTGTCCTGTCTGCCCTGGGTCGGTAAGGAGCTTTACGAGAAGAAGGATGTTGAGATGGACCGTCTTCTCAGCCAGATCGAAGGCTACCTCAAGTAAGATGTCTGCTAGTTCTGTTTGTTATCTTGCTCATATGTCTCAGCTCTTGTCTGATAGCTATTTTTCTCTTCTTCTTTTTTTGCTGACATTCTTGTTATTTGTTATATCAATGAGCTCTTTCTTAATGTCACACTTCTGTATCATTTCTAGGGGTCGAGTAAAGACACACGTCCCCATGCTGCAGGTGTGGACAGCAGAGAAGCCCCACCCACAAGAGGAGGTGAGAGACGGATGGAAGAATCACTTCCTTCACTTTCAATGACATTGTAGAAGTGCAAGCTGATTGTAGACTTCACTTTACTTTGTAATATGTATTGTTATATATATTTATATTGGATGCAGACAGGCGACAGACAAACGGTGAATAAAGCAGCCGTGGTCGTTGTCGGCTGAGATCTTTCTTCTTGTAATTGAAAAAGACTTCATGGCGTTTGCTTTGGCCGTTTGTGTCAGTTTCTTAGGACACTGTTAAATTTTGACTCCCTGTCTCCCTGTCCTTTCCTCAGTACCTGGACTGCCTTTGGGCCCAGATTCAGAAGCTAAAGAAAGACCGCTGGCAGGAGCGCCACATCCTTCGTCCATACATCGCCTTCGACAGCGTGCTGTGTGAGGCCCTGCAACACAACCTGCCCCCGTTCACCCCACCGGGCCACATGCCCGACGGCCAGTACCCCATGCCTGGGATCGTCTTCCGCATGTTCGACTACACCGATGCCCCAGAGGTACATTACAGCTCGGCTTTGAAAAACAACATGTTACTGGTTCACCCTCTTGTTGTAAACATTAAATTGATTTAGATGTATAATCTATTGTACTACAAACTGTTGTCCTCTTTATTGTTAGGGTCCCGTTATGCCCGGCAGCCATTCTGTGGAGAGATATGTCATAGAAGAAAACCTGCACTGTATCATCAAGACTCACTGGAAAGAGAGGAAAACATGGTGGGAAACAGGAGTCATCATGTTTCGGTCTGAATATACAACACCAACCGACTCAAATATTTTAACGCTTCTGATTTTTCTTTTTTACCTTTTAGTGCTGCCCAGTTACTTAGCTATCCAGGGAAAAATAAGATCCCGCTCAACTATCACATCGTGGAGGTACACAGTTTTTTTTTTTTTTACAGGCTATGTGCTGAGAAATAAGATAAAAAATTAAAGGCTGATTTAGAATATTTCTGTTTCTTTTTTCAGGTGATCTTTGGAGAACTCCTCCAGCTGCCAATTGCGCCTCACATCGACGTCATGTACACCACGCTGCTTATTGAACTGTGCAAACTGCAGCCAGGATCGTTGCCACAAGTTGTATCCTTGATTCTTTGCGTCACTGAGGTTTATATTATATTCCGACAACCCCAGTAATTTCTGAAATCTCTTCAGAACCTGATTTTAGGATTCACTCAAGTTCGAGACGGTGTCAGTGATGGAGTGAATAAAATGTATAATGCAGTATTTATCACAGGATTATCTTGATGTTTATATATTAAGATGTTTACTAAAGTACTCAAAAACACACAATCAGAGGTTAAACATATTATCATTGAGCCAAATGTGTTTCTTATTTGTTTATGACTATAATTACATTAAACAAGTTATATTTAGGAGTTTTAAAGAACTCAGGTGTTAAACAAGAAGAACAAATATTTCTCCACTTTAAAAGAGACTTTTCCTGAACTCCTGCCTGTTAGTTGGCCCAAGCCACAGAGATGCTGTACATGAGACTGGACACCATGAACACCAGCTGCATAGACCGGTAAATAAACTACACATTTACTTTCACTGGATGAATGAAAAACTGAAGTTAGTTGTTAGTTAGTCTTTGATTTAACACTGTTCATTTCCTTTTTTATTTACAGACTAATCAACTGGTTCTCTCATCATTTGAGCAACTTCCAGTTTCGATGGAGCTGGGATGACTGGTGAGTGATACTTTGATGGACAGAGAGAGCTTTTACTGCAGCTATTTATTGTTTTAAATTGGCAAAAAAACACTACACAGTGAGATGACCGTATGATCGTGTGTCCTCTGTAAAGGTCTGACTGCTTGACAGTGGATCTAGAGAAGCCCAAGCCCAAGTTTGTCAAAGAGGTGCTGGAGAAGAGTATGAGGTATTAAAGCATCATTCACATCTTTTCTACGCGTTTAAATGCTTTTAAATGTGAATTTTCCTTCTCTGTCATTAAGGTGAAGTGAATTTAAAAGCTGTGTTTTCTGTAATTAGAAGTTGAATATTAGTCGATTTATCATTTGTCTTCAAAAAAAAAAATTCTTTGATCCTTTTAATCTGGAAAGTGTCTCCTTGAACTAAAGTCGTCGGTTTGCCGCTTGTCCCTGCAGACTTTCATACCACCAGCGGATAGTGGATATCGTCCCTGCAACCTTCTCAGCTCTCATCCCAGCTGAACCCATCTTTACTTACAAATACGAAGACGAGAGCAGTAGTAAGAACACTTATACTTCCTCTGTCAGCCTCGAATGGTTTCACGGATCTCTCTGTAACTAGTATATACTGTAAGTTTAGACATGAGCACCTGACAAAATGTCTCTCCTGCCTCACAGCTTCGCTACCAGGTCACCCAGCATCCATCACTGTTGGAAACGCCATTAAGAACCGAGCGTCCAACGAAGAGATCCTGGCCATCCTCAAAGAGGTGCCCAACCCCAACCAAGAAGATGATGATGGTCAGTTTCATATTCTATTTTGCTTCATTTTTATTTCTTATTCATAGGTAGTTTTCATGTTTTTTCTGTGCACTCTGTAAAAAAAAATGTCCTTTCACTCCTTCCAGACGAGGCAGAGAGCTTCAACCCTCTGAAGATCGACGTGTTCCTGCAGACTCTGCTCCATCTGGCGGCCAAATCCTTCAGCCACTCCTTCAGCGCTCTCGGGAAGTAAGTTTACCCGCCATGAAAACTAACCACATTTACTTTGCTTTCAAACCCTTTTGTTTTACCAGTTTTCAAATTTATTTGTTAAATTAAAGGCACAAGAAGTTTGATTTTCCTAAAAAACAATGTATAAACTTGTACAAAAATAATCAATCAACACTTCTGACCCTCTAGGAGTGTGTGGTGTGTGTGTGTGTGTAACTGCAAAGACCCTGCAGCCCTGTGCCTGGATTTTCTCTTTTCTTTTCATTTTGTTGTGTTCGGGACGCTTCTGGGCGTCAACCTCTATAAAAGCGTAGCAACCAAGTGCCAGATCGTAAGCACGCATCCAATAGGAAGCTACGAAATTGTATTAAGTGCTAACATAAAATGAAAACTGCTTAAAATATCTAAATAAACTCTATAAAAGTTCCCCAACAGGATCCAGCAGTTGTATGCTGCTAACCATGAGTAAAATGACGATGAAGTTTTGTATTGATTGAATCCATCCCTGCTGGCCTCACCTGCTTCTGATTCCTCCAGGTTCCACGAAATCCTGAAGGCCCTGACAGACACCGACGAGGGCAAGCTGCACATCCTCAAGGTGGTTTATGACGTGTGGAAGAATCACCCACAGGTACAAACAAACAACAAAAAACAAACAAACCCTTCATTTAGATAGAAAAAAAAGGTTTGTCATTCAGTGACAGAGAGTTACAATGTGGATGTTTCATATATAAAAAAAGTGGGTTTTAAAGGGACTGTTTGTAACTTTCTAAGCGTATAAATGTACCGGGTCGGGACTCATGCGAGCGCGCATATGGGAGCGTGCTCGCGTGTGGCCGGCGTCCGGCCGGCGTCCGGCCGGCGTCCGCGCTCCTCTCCCTGCTTGCCTTCACTCAGACAGCGCGCGCGTACTCGCTCCACCTCTAGACGTGAACGCGCGCTCACTCCAAACTGCAGAAGAGTTAGTTTAGCTCTGAGAATATCTAGTGAATGTTCAGTGGACGTTTGTGCAGAAATAAATGCTGCAGCTTCACCAGACCAAAGGAGGTTTGCCGTGTCTTGTGAAGTGACGGAGCTCTGCAACGAGTTACGTTGTTTTCTCGTTACCGACCGGGTGCCGGTGTCTCCCTGTTCACTCCGGCTGCGGGCGGAGGGAGACGAGTTTCTCGCTGCAGAGCCCCGCTGCCTCAGCACAGGCTGAGGCAGGAGAAGCAAACACAGTATCAGCATTGATTCATGGAGAGACCTTCGTCTGGTCAGCTAACATTACTGCCAAGCAGCTGAAATATAGAGTGATATTGTGGTTTTAGCTGACGTGTGTCGCCTCGCTGTGTTGATCGATGCTCGTTCATGTCTATTTAGAGCGAGCAGGCGCGAGCCCGACGCTGACTTTCGTTGATTTCACGGCCACAGGTGTCGCTGTTAAGAAGCATTTCTGAAAGTTACAAATAGTCCCTTTAAATGTAGTGACCTGTATGTGGAGTTTGGTTAACATAACGTTAATAATGTCTTTGCTGCATTATAGATGATCGCAGTGTTGGTGGACAAAATGATCCGGACACAGATCGTGGACTGCGCTGCTGTGGCCAACTGGCTCTTCTCTCAGGATATGGTTCATGAGTTCACCAGGTGGGATGAGACACATGATCACATTTAACATGGGGAGGCACTCCACACAGGTTTTATCATGCAGCCTAGACATAAAAGCTGATGCTCCGTTTTCTGCATTATTTTTTTTGTTTTCTCTTTGCCTGCTTCTGTAAATAAACAACTTCTCCTATCCTTATCTAGACTTTTCGTTTGGGAGATTCTGCACTCGACCATCCGAAAGATGAACAAACACGTCCAGAAGATCCAGCAGGAGTTGGAGGAGGCCAAGGACAAACTGGAGAAACAGCAGCATAAGAGGGTAACTTTATCCATCATCACATTATGTCTATCATGTCAGTCACTTTTACATCGATTTGAAAATGGTGAACATTAAGTGAATGAGTTGGTTAAAGTAGGAGGGGTTGATGTTTGTGTTTGTTCACCAACAGAGGGACAGCGGGGACGAGGAGGAAATGGACAAGAACAGCGAGGATGAGGAGGGTCAGTTGGAGGAGCAGATCGAGAGGCTACAGGAGAAGGTGGAGTCGGCTCAGAGCGAACAGAAGAACCTCTTCCTCGTCATCTTCCAGGTACTGAAGGCCGTCAAGGAATTCTAACTCTTAGACATCAGGATTTTACACGTTTTCAGCAGTTAAGCAAATCTTGCAGGTGAAGGTGAAGAGCAGATGTCCCTCAGCTGTTACCAAAGTGCCCTTGAACAACTTCAACTCAATCAGTGAAGGCTGTTGTGGTTCTGAGCAGATCCCACGTGGGAATATGTGGAAGATCATCAAAGAAAGTGGATAGAAACGTACATGAATTCGCATTTTCTTTTGGCAATTTTCTGGAAATTTGACAAAAAATTGCGCTATTTTTGGATGGAAATATACAGCGGCATATTGGGGCCATTGTAAGTAGGAGGAGGGAGATAATATTCCAAGAACAAACTCTGAGATTAAAGTTGTAATTTAACGAGAAAAAAATACTCTATTTTAGCCCAAAATCACCATATTATCATAAGCAACCAGATTTTGAAGACATTGCTGTGAATTGGGCTAATTTGAGTTTTTTGTCTTGTAGATTTTTTTTCTTCTCGTATCACTTGTACCACTTTAATCTCAGAGAATATCCAAGTTTTTTGTAGTAAATTTATGACTTAAATCCTGGAAATTCTGATCTATTCTCAAATATTAACCCCTCCCCTGGCTCCGTAATTATTTAATTTTTTTACCTACAATACCCCCTCGTAGAAACGTGATTATAGATAAGAGTCTAACTTTATAATTCAGGCTACAAGGATAGACATTATTACATATACAATCCCTGTTTAGTGAAGCTTTAACATCCGTATATGTGCCTTTTTTAAATGTAGTTTTTCCTCCCACAGCGTTTCATCATGTTGTTGACGGAGCATCTGGTTCGCTGTGAGACGGGCAGCGTCGACATCACCACGCCCTGGTACAAGAACTGTATCGAGCGGCTGCAGCAGGTCTTCCTCATGGTAAAACATTCTCACACACACACACACACACACACACACACACTGCAGTAACACGTTGTGTGTATTCTCTTGATAACGTGATGCATCTCCTTCGTTCTGCAGCACCATGTGACCATCCAGCAGTACATGGGAACCCTGGAGAACCTGCTGTTCACCGCAGAGCTCGACCCCCACATCCTGGCCGTGTACCAGCAGTTCTGTGCCCTCCAGCTCTGAGACACACACGCACGCACACACACACACACGCACGCACACACACATACACACACACACACTGACACACACACACACACACTGACACATGTAATTGGATGAAATGTGTACTTGTGTTCACACAGTACCTGTGCTAAACCGACACATTAGAAACTACCAGCTCTTGCATCAAGAATCTCCTCATTACAGGTTTTTTTTTTTATTTACGTCTGTTTTGTGTTCGGTGCCATTCAACATGTTAGTTTTGTGCGACTACAACGGAGGACGTCTTTCAATGTAGGAATTCAAACAAGAGTTTGACAAATCCTCATGTCATTAATTTGCCGTAGTGTTGTTCATTTTACTTTTTGCTTGGTTTTCAATTCTGTTCATTTTTACATCCTGCTCGTATTCTTATGAATGGGTCTTTTTAAAACTGTCTGAGTCCAGACGGAGGTGGAGAAATGATCATAGGAAACGAGGTTTCAGGTCGGCTCTGATTGATTCTGAATCCAGAGAGCGCTCTACTTTTTTATCTTTGTTTCATGTGGAATTGGGAAATAATTAAAACTCTCCAGAGTCTTTATCCGCCTGCTTGTTTGTGTCATTTTCTGCCACTTGACCATCTCCCAGTGGAATCGAGATAATCTAAAAAGAAATGCGTTGTTGCTAATTTTTTTAAGTCACTTTGGACATCATGGGGGAAAAAGCTGTACAGGAATTTGTGCTGGTGGCGATGGTTCAGTGATAAAAACACGATAAGCTACATTGTTCAGGTCAGTGCTGTTGTTTTCTCTTCCTTAATAACAAAGGAAAATTGAGAGTCAAATCAGGCTGCAACTGCAAATTAATCTAGCAACATTTTTAAATGATTTAGTCTGTAACATCATGACAATAACAATCTCATATTCCCTTTATGATTTACCAGAGCATTACGTTTAGGGCTGACCTGATTGCTTCGACCCTCGCCATGTTAATCGTCTTCCAAATCAGTATTTGAATGCTTTGTTTTTTTTTATGTAAATATGTATTAATATTGTATAAATCCAAAAATAGCCCATAAAATAAGGAATAATCCCACAACTTTAGTCATTATTTATATTCAACATTAATTATTAGTTCTCTGGGTGAAATGTTGAAATCACCCACAAACAGCTTATAGGAGTGTAAACGTGTCTATATGAAAAAGCATGCCACTAGTAAGGATAGGTGTAGCGTTAAATCTTAATTTTAAGCAACATGTTACCTCTGTTTTACATTAATATATATATATATATATATATATATATATATTAATAAATTGAAATATTTCTTGATAGTATAGTATGTCAAAAAATGTCATGAAAAAAAGTCAAAGTATGGTATGTCAAAACATTTCATGAAAAACATTTATTGTATAATAAGTTGAAAAATTTCTTGAAAAAAGTCAAAGTATAGTATGTAAAAAAAATTCATGAAAAAAAATAAAAGTATAGTATGTCAAAACATTTCTTGAGAAAAGTCAAAGTATAGTATGTCAAAACATTTCATGAAAAAAACTTATTTTATAAGTTGAAAAATTTCTTGAAAAAAGTCAAAATATAGTATGTCAAAAAATGTCATGAAAAACATTTATTTTATAATAAGTTGAAAAATTTCTTGAAAAAAGTCAAAGTATAGTATGTCAAAAAAATGTTATGAAAAAAAGTCAAAGTATAATAAGTTGAAAAATGTCTTGAAAAAAAGTGTCAAAGTATAGTCACAGAAACACATCTCATATCCATCATACATACATCCATCAGAGCCTCCACTAGAGGGAGTGAGAGGACCAGAGGACCAGGAGTCAATTAAGCTCCTCAACATCCCCGACTGGAAGCTTCAGCCCTCAGCCGAGCCGAGCAGACCTGGCCCCGGCTGCTCCGGGTCTTCACCGACCAGCAACCTCCGCCTCTCTGTGCCGCATTCCTGGGGGTGAAGTAGCCAGGTGTATGCCATGTGTATCTACCCACCCGCGTAATCAGTGGGCGTAAGGAGCGGGAGGACCGGAGCAGAGAGATGTCTGCGCCGGGTTTCACCAACCTGAACAGCTCCGTCAGCTGCAGCCAGAACGGAGGAGCTGCACCTCCCTACCACCACAACGGTAAAGGCCCGGAGGATGAGATTAGACTGCCGGCTAGAGATAGCATACTAATAACCCTCTGGGATGTCAAGCTACTTTGTCAGGCTTTATTATTTATTTTTTGTGTTCAAATATTCTCCTGTATTAATTAGAACATTAATTACAAATTAGGTTTATACTCGGTTAAAACTGATTTTCAGGTTTCAGGTTAGCTTGCTAGCTGAGGTTAGCTTGCTAGCTGTGGCTAGCTTGCTAGCTGTGGTTAGCTTGCTAGCTGTGGTTAGCTTGCTATTTGTGGTTAGCTTGCTAGCTGAGGTTAGCTTGCTAGCTGTGGTTAGCTTGCTAGCTGAGGTTAGCTTGCTAGCTGTGGTTAGCTTGCTAGCTATTTGTGGTTAGCTTGCTATTTGTGGTTAGCTTGCTAGCTGCTAGCCTTTGAGCTAACGTGCTATTTTAAGTGTTAGCAAGGTAACAGAGTGTGTGACAGATTGCGCACCATCATTTCATATTTTCTGCTTTATTCTGGAGCTCTTATAAACTACCAGTAGATTACATTTACATTGAAATAATTGGTTTTTATTGATGTCTCTTGCTGTGCTCTTGCAGGGATGCTCAGTTGAGTAGCTAACCGGGTATTAACCCCTCACTGCTGTAGTAACAGCTGCTGATGAAGCTTGTTGTTTTGCAGCTAATGATGAACCTTTGTTCTGTGCTTTATTTACTAATTGAACATGCACCTGACCACCCCCTCCCTCTCTCTCTTCAGGTCCAGCACAGACATACCAATCCATGCATCCACCTGCAGGCTGCTACGGAGCCCCACCTCAACAACAGAGCTACCCCACCATCCCTGCCGACTCCACTCCTTTCCCCAACAAAACACCCATCATGAACAGTGCCCACAGTGCTAACTACTACCAGAGCAACCACCATCAGCAGCAGCAGCATCAGCATCATGTAGCACCCTCCTCATACAGTGCAAGTTCTGCTCCTCCTTCTCAGCCATATGCCACCCTCCCCTCTTCGGCACCACCACCACCACCATCATCAAATGCCCACTACAACCAACAGCCATTCCAGCAGCCACCGCAGCAGCCGCCACCATATGCCACTCCAGGATCCTACTATGGACAGCAGTCATACCAAGCTCCCCCAGCACAACAGCAGCCCAGTTTGGTGCCTGCACCATCTGGCGCCCCCGGAGCTCCCGTCTATCCAATTGTTTCGTACCCTTCTGCGCCAGGAAGTAGCCAATACGGCACCCTGAGTTCCTCCCAGAGCACCTCCACGCATGGAGTCATGCCCACCCAGATGGGCGCACCCCTACATCAGTACAGCACCTCTCGGCCAGCCTCCACAACAGCAGCAGCAGCGCAGCCTGGGTACAGTGTGGCTCCTCCTAGTCAACTGGCGCCGACAGTCAATGGTCAAGGAAGCACAGGTATGTGTGAATTTATGCCAGGGCTGATCAGCTGCCGGCTGGAAACTTAAATTCCTTAAAATCTTAGTTTTTAGTCCAGAGCACTATATGCATTTGGGCGTTGCAGAAGCATGCATACTAGCTATATTGGTCAGTATCAGCTTTAAAAAGCAGTATTTGTGAGTATTTGTATCAGTCGAATACTGGTACACACATAAACAAAAACACATTCAGCATTCCTAGAAAGTTAGTTGTAGAGTTTGTCTGTTTGTGTTGGGACAAACAGGGTGTTGTATCCTGTACAGATTGTAAAGCCCCCTGAGGCAAATTTGTGATTTGTGATATATAAATAAAATTGACTTGACCAGAGTTGAGAGGATTCCCAGCAGTTCAAAAGTCAAATTTTAATGGATATTTGCTTGGCAGCTGTTACTACTGTCTTTGTTCAGCAGTTGGATCTTTGTTTATGCAGATCTCCATTCTCCTGTTAGAAATGTCCTACCTATTCTTCTATGTGTTTTTTTGCTCGTCCCAAACCACAGTCCACCAACACTATGACCAAAGCCACCAGGCTTCTCTGAGCTACGACTCCTACGGCGGGGTCATTCACAGCAGTGGTGGCGCCGAGCGACCGCCCTCAGGAACCCCCTCCACTTCAGTCCATTCCTCGCCGGGCCGCCACCAAGGTAACAAGATTCAGGGTCTTTATAAAGACTCTGACACAACACATACACAAAAAGATGAATCGGCATTGTTACTGCTCTTCAATGCTGCTGGTACTGATGAACGACAGCTTGTCAAATTAGGTTGTTGAATGTTAAACCAAGGAATGTTAGCAATGGGCCTAATGTATGTTTGTTTCTACATATGCAAAGTTGGAAGTTGACAAAATGCCATGGTGCAGTTAACTTTCCAGACAAAATAGTTGCAGATGTTTCAAAATAATATTTTAAATGTAATTTGAAATAGCTTAAAGTTTTCTTTTGTCAATTGTGTTAAAATGTTGAGGCCAAAACCCCCCTTTTATAGTTGAGGTCAACATGAAACAGTTTCCTGTTTTTTTGTTTCACTGCTCGCAGAAGAAACGCACCAGTGCATTGGTTTCAGAAGGTGTCCTAACTTTTTCTAACCTGCTATACTTTGGTGTTTGAACATAAAGTCATTACAGGAAGCTCTTGTTTTTGCTGTTCTCTGGTGCCTGTTTTTTGTCTTTTCTGGTGCAAAGTCTGCCACGAGCACGTGTTTACATGAACAGTTTGAATGTTTGAAATCCTGCTCTAAATTTACAGTGTGTGTGAATGGGTCACACAGTTCACAGCTGTGTGTGCAAGCAGATCACGTGTGGTACGTTTCCAGTCACACACACTTTCAAATGTGCAGGTGTGAGTATTTATGCAAATGTGAGGGTTTCAGGTTGGAATTCATCACTTACCAGCCAGCTGCTGGTTTATTTTGTTTGTGACATGTCATTTTTGTCCCCACTGTCAGCTTAGCAGGTTAGGACTCTTGCAACAGCTGCATTTAATCAGAATTTGAGTTGCAAAAACCAATTGACTTTAAAGCTTTGCATAGTCTCAACAAGAAGAGAGAAATGACATCTTAAGAGATGTTTAAGTTCCAATAACTACAACATTTCTCCAGATTTTTCACTCTCTGTGGCCAGAAAATGTGTACCTAAATCAGTTTCCTCTGTCAAAGTGATTTTGGCCTCAGGCAACATGTTTTACATACATACATACTGTACATACAATAGCAAAGGACAGACCTCTCTTATAGGCACGTATTTAATGGCAGGCTTTGTTGTTAAGTATTTCAAGTGGGTAATTAAATCAAGTGGTCTAATCATTTTAGCTGGGTAAAAGCTATTCGGTGACACTGAATGCAATGATCCACAGATTGGGAATACCTGTGAAAACAACTTTGAGGGAAATAAAGTCCCACATCTGCAAGCCTATAGCCTGGTTAAATCCATATTTTAAAAACCTCTTTATATATTTTATAAATGCATAAAAACCTGTAAATATTTCACATAAGCAATGCACAGCCCCCGTGTTTACAGTAAAACTGTTGATTTCTTTTTATAAATATACACAGATTGACAGATTGACTAGACGTCTACTAAACTTTTCAACCTTTAATAACCTTAATCTAAACTAAATGTCTACAGAAAGATAGACATATAATATACCTCTATTAACATATTTTCAACATCAAACTTCTCAGTGGTTTTGGATATAGAGTTCATGTGAAGCAACATGTTAAGCAACCCAGCTTGTTGTAAAACAAGTTCACCCTCTCGCTCATAACCAGAGAATTCAAAACATTTTGGCCTATTTAAACTTGTCTTTTCTTGTGCATGTAAGCAGATATCATCAGTATTGGTCTTAAAGGCACAGTTCACCCCAAAGTAAAAAAATTATACATATTTTTTCCTCTTACCTGTAGTGCTATTTATCAATCTAGATTGTTTTGGTGTGAGTTGCAGAGTGTTGGAGATATCGGCCGTAGAGATGTCTTCCTTCTCTTTAGTATAATGGAACTAGATGGCACTCGGCTTGAGGTACTCAAAGCGCCAAAAAAACCATTTGGAAAAACAGCAGTGACTCTTTCCAGAAATTATCCCCGGCTACTCGACATAATCCACAGACCTTGTTGCGAGCACTTTCATATAGGAACTATTTTCTTTCTGCCGAACTATACCCGCCAACTGTATCACTGCAGCGCAGGAGGAAGTGTGCATCAACTTGTGGATGAGAGGCTTGTGACAGCATGAGATGTCAACATTAATGGCGTCTTCCTTGGTTGAGCCGTAACGTCAGCTAGCTCAGTGGTGCTAGGTGAGCTAGCAGTATCGGTTAGCTATCAGCCTCTCGTCCATGAGTAGATGCACGCTTCCCTCTGTGTGGTGAGACATCTCTATGGTTGATATATCCAACACTCTGCAATTCACCCCCAAACAATCTAGATTGATGAATAGCACTACAGGTAAGATGATGAATATGTGGTTTTGATTTTGGTGTGAACTGTCCTTTAAAGGTAGTTTGACAAAATGGGGAAACCATCAGCTTCTTTGATCAGTGAATGGAAGAAATTGCCTCAACACACATACTTGCAGACACATCACATGGTATGAAGTTTAGTGCCTGATCTCTGCCGCCCTGTCTGCTGTCCAGTCTTGACAGTTTTCTTATGTATCTTTCCCACTCCCCCCTTCCAACAGGCATGCAGTATGGATATGTTGCTAATAGTGGAGCTAGCTCTGCCTCTGCCACCACCTCAGGCCCAGCCGCTGCCCCCTCGTCATCCAGCTCTGAGGATGAGGATGATGATGAGGAGGAGGATGAGGAAGCAGGTCTGCTTTAGCCTTTACCTCCCCATAACCCATTCATTAGCACTTTCTCCATCCCCACAAACTCATTCACACCAGAAACGTTTTGCAATTCCACCCATCATGTTTACCATTGGTGCATTTCCATCCCCTAATGTCACCTTTTGATCACTACCGCTCTCCTCTTCTGATTCACTTCTGCTCTACGCATTAGGGATGTCATGATACCAGAAATGTAGTTGTCGATACCAATACCAGTGAAATTCTGCGATTCTCCATACCAGGTTATAATTCCCTCTTATCTATTTTATATTGCTGTGAAAACATCTCCTTCAACCAACTGGATTTATTCAAGTTTCTCAACTAAAACTACATATTACAAGATTACATTTGAACACATCATGATAATGTTATAATTTACCCTTGCCCAATGCTCATTTTTACTGAATAGATAATGCATCATAATGTAAATTAATGGGAACTCCTGTGTTGAAATTGGCAGGACAAGTCCTGCAGATTTCAACATAGATTTGTTGTTCACAATGTAGCATTATCAGGGATAAAATAGGGTGCCTGCTCTGGACGTATCGATAGTGAGTTTACTGCGTCCCAAACACATTTTCTTTTGTCCCCGGGATGCTGTTAGTCTCGAGCCCTGATCCATGTTTTTCTACAGTACCTGCGGTACTGTACCATCACGTTTTCAGAATTTTGGCATCGACTTGGTACCGAAGTAACGGTTATCGTGACATCCCTACTACGTACCAACATGCTTAATCAGTTTGTAGCTCATCATCCATACCTTCCCCTTTCTAGTAGTCTAATGAGATATTTCCCTCTGCTCTCCGTCCTGCTGTCCCCTCAACAGCCTTCCAAAGTTCATGCAATGCTCACCATCTTTCCCCCTAACGGTCATCAGTACTGACACTGAATCATCTTTTTAAATCTGTATGTGTACCCTGCTCTGTTGCTCCATTTAACGGTATCTTTAAAAGCTTCTGGCAGGTTCTGCTGGTCTTAATTGTCATGCAGTCAGTGTCTAGCTCTCTCTCACTCAGTAGTCTTTAGGATATGATCATCCGTCTGTAGTGCACCTCCAATTACCAGCAGTCATCCAACTGTGGTGATAAAAAAATAATCAATAAGTTCCGGTCTGTTTGCGGCTCTTGAAACTTAATTATTGTGAGGTGTTTGGAATTGAATCAACAACAATTATGATAAATGATTAATACTTAAAGATATTTATAAAATAAAAAAAACACAATGCCCGGTCATAGCTTCTAAAATGTGAGGATTAGCTGCTTTTCTTGGGTTTCATATTATTGTAAATTTAATATTTTGGGGTTTTGGACTGTTGGTTTGACAAAACTAGCAATTTGAAAGTTCAGGAAAATAACGAATGTGTGGAAAAAGGATCTTATTTTACTTCTCAAGTATGTGAATCGCATAACACTGTTCTGTCCTGAGCTTAAACAGTCTCATACATATGTGTGTTGTTATGTACCACTCAGGTGTTGATGACGATCCCCCCGGTGCTGTGTCATCAGCCAGAGGTTAACGGGTTTTTAAATATAGCCACTCCCCTGCCAGCAGGTGCAGGCTCTCTGTGGTCATGTTTAATGACTCGCCTGCTCCCCATAGGACAGAGCATGACTGCACAGCGAGCACTCATTTACACCTCTTAATAAAAAGAGAAGCTTGTTTTAGCTTTCAGCTTTTCCCCCCGTGATCAATCCTCCCCGGTCTGTAACAGGCTGCAACAAAATACCAGTTGTGGATTTCTGGATACCAGGATAATATCTGAATCAAAATTGTGATATTAATAAGAGCATTTTTTCCCCCATAGTGATCACTTTATGGCAGTCAAAATTACATTTAAACAATCAACTTATGTTACACTGTTAGGCATTACTCTTCAAATGTGGAAAACAAAACCCTAAATTCACTTCTTGTTTTTTTAATCACATTTTGGTTTTAATCATTTATTTGGACGGCCGAATTATGTAAAATAAAAGTATAATATAAGTTAAGATAAGATAAGATATTCCTTTTATTAGTCCCGCAGTGAGGACATTTGCAATATGCAATATGATCATATTATTAGGATAATGGTACCACTAAAAGTTCAAAATCTTTTTTGGGGATTCAATATATAATTTTTTCTTCCTCTTTACAAACATTGAATAAAAAGTTAATCAAGAATAACAAATAAACTAAATTGGTAACAAAATAAAGATAGGTTATGTAAATTGAAATTTAACTTTTGGTACAAATGTGTGTCTCCTAAGGCTTAGTTCAGCTGTTCTGAAGTGGGGTTGTATGAGGTACTTATCCATAGTCAGTGTATTATCTAGAGTAGATGACGATCAGCATGCCGTCAGTTTGGAGAAACAGACCGGAGTACCAGCACAGGAGCAAAGTAATATATTGCTGGAACCATCAAATTGACCCCAGTTTTGCTAGAAAAATTGTTGTTATAAGTAGAGTAGTCTCATTCAACTCACATGCACTGTTTTGCTTTCTTTGTCTTCTTGTGTCCTCTTTTCCAAACCTGCTGAGTCACCCTGACACTAGTGTGAAAATGATGAGTCGTCTCAAGTGAACGACATAAGACGCAACTGTTGTCATGGCAGTGCTTCATTCAGGCACATGTTGCATCTTCTAACACATACAGTATGTGGTCCTGAGGAAAATTTAGAGACTCTAGAGATGCAGCCTTTTCCTCTGTTCACACTGATTATAGATGATCAGATCAGTTTCGCTTGTGAGAAACGGATTAGAAAGGGAACGTGTCGGCCACAGTATGAATGGAGCTTTAATTATCAGTAACCAGATGTGGTGGTAACAGCCTGGGGCAAGCAGAGTGGGCTTGTGACTAACCAACAGTTGAGGCTTGGAAGAAAAATGGAAAACTGTGTCTGCTGCAAGGCAACACTTACCATGAACAGATTTGTTTTACTCTCATAACTCCTGGCTTGCTCCAGCGGAAAGAGGAGGACGAGGAGGTGTCTGAAGAATCTAGGAGTAGGAGGAAGAAGGCTAAGCTGTTCTGTGTCCTCCTCCTCCTCCTCCTCCTCCTCCTCCTTCTCCAGAGCAGATAATCCAGTAGTCTGCTGGTTCGATTTAGTCAGAGATAATTGGATCCCGTCCTGTCCAATGAGCTCGCGGCCAGAGGCCTGCCATGTCTTGGTTTGCTGTTGCTGATCCCTCCTTTTGGCCTTCATGGATTAATGGGTTCATTCAGATATTCTACTCTTGTAATCCTTCTGGAAACCCCTATTCATTATTGGACATGAGAGGAAAAACAGTGGCTGCAATAGACCATAATGCAAGACTTATCTTGTTTAGATAATTTTTCGTGGTACAGTAGAGAATCACATAGGAAGTGTGACTACAGAGAGCGAGTGGAAGGACCTTGGGGTTGAATTGGCCACCATGATGCCCCATCTACAAGACCTGTTGAGTTTTGAATAAAGGCCGTTGATACATTAATAGACACCACAAATATTTTTGTTTGCCCCTTTTATCTCTATGGGTTGTTAGGCAATCTAATAATCACTAACTAAAAGAAAGATGAAGCAAGTTGAGTGAAAGCATGTTAACGGTAACCTGTCGAGTTTTCTCGTAAATAAACAGTTATGGTTATTATATATATCAGGGTTGCAAATTCCTCATAAAACAGCCAATTTAAAAATAAAAAATAAAAAAATTAATAGAATTAAAATGGTCTCCTCATCGCTCCACACAGATCTGATGTAACCTTCCTCACATTAACACATGAAACAAACAGAAATAATATTTCCATCCAGTTTTCTACTTTGTTTTTCACCGTTTGAGGCTCGACTAGCGCTTTTTTAATTAAGTTATCTTATCGTTGCTTATCTCGATACACCTAATAATCGCACAACGGTAGTGGATTGAAACAAGCATTCATTCACAATTATGTTTTGCGGATTTTCTTGAAATCCGGGTAGAAGTTGCAATGGATAGAAACCCGGCTAATGTCTGTGTGTGAAAGAGAAGCGGAGAGAGTGTGAATGAAGAAATGGACTTAATCAGGAACAAGTACTGAGAGAGTTGTAAAGTGAGAGATGATGATAATGACCGCCATTCTGTAGCCATCACATGATCTTTGTAATCTTTTGCTTTTCTCATGTTTCTCTCCTCCATATTTTTCCCTCTGCTCGCTCCATGTTTTCTGTCCTCAGAGGCCTGTTCGCCAGCTTGTTCAAGACTTAAGTGCATCTTTTCATCATGTTTTCTTCGCTGTATTATCTCGCTCTCTCTCCGAGGCCTGAGGGATTCCAACCGCAGCGTGTCTCATGGTCAAACCAAAACAGAGCCGCTTTTCATTCCCTTTTAATGTTTCCTCTTTTGTTGTTTCCCTCCTCTTATTTCATTATTTTCATCTTGACCCTCCTTTCTTCGTTTTTATTGACTCTTCAGTTGTTGTTTCTCAGGCCTTCCTTCTTTTTTTTTATCTTCCCTTTTTATCTTTCAACCTTTTTTTGCTCTTTTGTGTTACTTTAGTCTTTTGCTTCTTTAGTTTTGCTTTGTTCTGTTGTGCCTTTTTGTTTTGCTATCCCCATGGGTCCTTGTTTAACTATATCAATTAAATTCTTTACTCCTCCAGTCCTCCCAACCAATCTTTGCCTTTTATTTCAGTTTTTAATAACTCTTTCTGTCTCTGCGTCTCTCAGGTGGTGACACGTCGTCCTCCAGTACTGGCAGTGCCTCTCCGGTGCCCAACAGCTATGATTCCCTGGAAGGGGGCAGCTATCCAGGTAGGTTTTGATCACAAACTCACTGTTCATTTAAATAATAGGCATACACACAAATATATCACATTGCAAAAGTGCTCACCAGTGTCGTCTTTGTTATTTCATAAAGTTGCTGCTCTTATTGAGAGTAACGGTGAGCCCCAACAGTAGATTACGCTGCCATTACGTTTGGTAACATTACATGTAGCCATGTATCAAAAGGGTTAATGATGAGCAACATTTCCTAAAGGATAATGCTGCAACGGTGTGTTAGGGCCATTGTAGGTTAAATTTTTTTTATAAAAACTCAGAAAAACACTTTTCTTTGTCAAGCAACCACATTGCTCCACTTTGCAAGGTTGGCTCAACCTCATCACACCACAGACGCCACTGTTGTAAACACTGGTAACGTGAGCAGCTGAGTGCAAAACTGTGCTAAGGCCAGACACCATCTGAATTTCAAGTGCGCCTAAAGTAGTGTTATGATGGTTAAGATGGCCTCTGAGGGAGACGTTTTATCTTGCGTTATCAGATAAATCCTAAAGATCGCTGTTTCCGATGTCCTTTCTGACGGACGGCCTCTGAGCGAGGCGAATGTCTTGAAAGATGAACATTTTCTTTCTTTCTTTCGAGAGAATATTCAAGTTTTTCCTCAGAAATTCTGGCTTTTTTTCTCAGAATATTATCCCCCCTCCCTTGGCTCTGTATTTTTATTTTATTTCCTTTTACGTACGATGTCCCTAATGCACCGTCATAATATACTAAGACTTTAATTAAGTTTGACGAGAGTAAATGTATCATGTAGCATTTTGGTGTGGCCATGATCATAGATGCAGGTTGAACAGGTTGATGGAAAATGGGGCGAGCAAAACATAATAAAATAAACAGTACAGAACAAAACAATACAAACAATAACATCACTAATTATATCTAGCCAAATGACCAAATATCTTTCAGCATCAAAATATCTGCATGTTGGATGACGTTCAACAAGTAATATCGGAGAAGTGCAGTGAAAGGATGATGAGATGCACTTCTCAATTTATGTAAAAGCCTGAGATGAAAATGGGACACACGCACACACAAACACTTAACTCCACATAAATATCATATTTCCAAAATGCACTACGCAGCTCCACTGACCTTTACACTGTCGTAATCAGGTTAAAACATTGAAAACCACCTGTCCTCCAAACACACATCAGATGTCTTAATGCGCATCTCTCTTGTCCAGATTCCATGCCGCCCTCCGACGATATGACCAACCAGGTTGCGCCCTACGGTAGCTATGGTTACCCCAGCATGCAGCCGGACTATCTGCAGGGACCGGCCTCCCATGGTGACTCCGCCCCCTCTGATGACCAGTACGGCCAGTCAAGCTACCAGCAGTACTCCCAGGTGAGGCCACAGCTGGAATAAAATCGATACTGAGAAGTGTTTTTGTATTACTGTTGATGTGATTATTTCTTATTTGCAAGTGAAAAGCATTTTTAACAGTCTTTTAACAGTTTTCAGCTCGTAGTTTGTTGACTTCCCCAAACCATATTAAATGTCCTGTCAGCATTTGACATGAATCATCATGTAACTTGGCAGTAACGTTGGTTAACATTATGCAGCGTCGGCAAACTGCACACATTCGACGGATAAAACACAGGAAAAATAACCGGTCGATGGTCAATGTTTGACTCCTATCCTCTTCCAAGGATAAATGGATGACACAGCGTCAGGCTTCAATATAAATGTCGTGGCAAAACCCATCTTTTTTTGGGGTAAAATTGTCGAAACTGTGTTGTGGAAAATGTCTTCTGTTAATGCGAGTTTGGTTCTGGAAATTTGGCTGGGATATGATTTTTCAAAATAAACTGCACTTATTTCTGTCAAATTTTCTGATCCTGCAGGCTCAACAATTCTCCTTTTTCAACATTACAACTGAAAATATAACACATGTCTGCCATCGTTAGAAAATAGTACTTAGCTAGCTTCTATTGAATCTGCAGCTCTCCTCTGCTTTACGGAGCATTAACGTGAGTTTCAGCTCATTGTTTTGCCATCCAGCCCACAACAACTTTATTGTTCTGGTTCACTCTCACCGCTCTCATAGCATCATGTTCAGCCACAGCAAGCAGCAATAATGCCAGCTTTGTCTTTTAACAACTGTTGATAAACTGGTACAGAAACTTAACCTCAACACTGATCTTTGTATTGCAGTTTGGCTACAGGGCTTATAGTTTAATGTCTCATCTCCTCTTGCAGCAGCTGTAGTGTTCTTGTTGTATTGACACACTAGTCCTGATTTTATCACAGGAGTAAAAACTAATTTATGTCTCTCTCTCTCTCTCTCTCCCTCCTCTGCAGCCATTCCCAAACATGTCCCAGCTGTCTGCAGCCCTGGGGGGGCTGAGCGGGGTGCCAGAGCTGGAGATAGAGGCCCTGAGGCCGATCAACCTGCTGATGGAGAGGAGCCTGCTGCCTCCCAGACCCCTTGAAGCCCCCGAACCGAACCTAAGCCCCGACCTCAAGAAGGTCAACTGTAATCCACAGTAAGTAAAGTAAAGGGGGGTGTACTATTGGGTTATAAACATTGCTGTTTAAAATTGCGTACTATTTTTTTGTTCATATTTCATATCACTGTAATTTGAAAGACTTGTTTTGAGTTATCTCTTTCTCACACACACTGAAATTCACTCTGTCCTGGTCTAGTCTGTGTTATCTAATACGCTTTTTGTCTCCTTGTGTTTGTCCTGCTGATCAGGACATTCAGGTGTACCCTGACCAGCATCCCCCAGACCCAGGCTTTACTCAACAAGGCTAGACTCCCTCTGGGCCTCCTCCTCCACCCCTTCAGAGACTTACAGGTATGATTTGATGTCTAAAACCCCCAAAAACACAACGTATACAGTGGAATATCCAGTGGGACAGTGCAGAAAAGGATTTTCCCTGAAAGAGGGACACCTCCTCACGGCAGTCTAACTGAAGACTGGGGGAAGAATACATTCCTTATATTATGTAAAACTTAGCCGTCTTTGTCCACCCGTCACATACTGAACCGGTTATGAGTCTGTTCTTTGTGACGAGCAGCTGCAGTGACAGCAGGACAGGCAGGTGGAGGAGATTGATGATGAGGTGCAGTAAGATAGCTGAGTGTATTTATAGGGGTGTTAGTTGATGTGGTGTCAGAAGGTATGAAGTGACAGAGAGCAGGAATGCACTGATGACACGTGAGAAAAAAGTAGGAAGTTAACACCAGCCAAATGGTTGTGACTGGAAACTTTGACCACTCAAGCAGCAATGATGGCTGGAATAAAGTTGTGAGAGGGGTCAAGTATATTTTAAGTCCATCTACAAGGGACTCACTGAAAATATGATTTTGCCTTGATTATATTCACGCAGTAAAACATATTCACAACCTTGAAACTGCCCAAGTGCATCCACGATGGACTTATGGATTTTTTTGGTGGCAGTTACAGTGCACGTTCAGAGCCAGTTGCTACTGCTTTCATAGTAGATGACTGTAACACCGTGGATGCAGGTTTCCCACTCACTTAACACTACACCGCTTGCCAATTTCACACTACACAACTCTGCGCTTGTCATAATTTGCTTTAATTATAAAACAGATATTCGTTCTCTACAGTTCCACCATGCACCTCTAAATCCTGACACCACTGATTATTTATTAAAAACAAAAACATCTGTGAGTATGCTTTGTTCCAAAACAAATGTGCTTTGTTTACAACCACTTCATAATCGGTGTTAGACAACCTGACGTTCAAGTTTTGTTTTTTTCTTGCGGATGAAATAATTTGTGTAACAAGAATACAGTTTCAGCTGTATACTGAAGAATAAATAGCCTATATTGTGAGGGAAAACATTTTGAAAATTCTCAGGCGCTACATGAGCAGGAGAAGTCCTTGAGAAAATACAGTCATAGAAACGTAAGAGATGGAGACAGAAAACAAAGACTACAGTCCCAAAGATTCAACAGAAACAAAGCTACTCTTCAGGCGTCTGCCAAGGAATGAATAGAGGAATGTTTTGAAAAGGTCACGGTTGAGACTTAACTTGAAAAGAATCACAAAAATCTAAAATATTCAGCTCTCAAGACACAAATGTACTTGCTCTCAGTATTTACTACATTTTTACCCCCTTTTTTTTTTTCTTCGTCTCTCTGCAGCAGTTACCGGTGATCACGTCGAACACGATAGTGCGCTGTCGCTCCTGTCGCACCTACATCAACCCGTTTGTGACCTTCCTGGACCAGCGCAGGTGGAAGTGCAACCTCTGTTACCGGGTCAATGATGGTATTGAGTGCAATCATGAGAAGTCTTATAATCATCATTATTTCATCATTTTGTGTCCCACATTGTTTTGCAGATGTCAAACCTGCTCTCTTTTTTTCTTTCTTGTTCAGTTCCAGATGAGTTTATGTACAACCCAGTCACCAGGTCATATGGCGAGCCCCATAAGAGACCAGAGGTCCAAAACGCCACCGTGGAGTTCATCGCCTCCTCAGACTACATGGTAAGCCAGTTGTAGTAACGGAGGCCCTGCCGGGAGGTTTCTATGTGTCTGCCGGCACCAGAAGGGCTCTTGAAGCCTAAGTACATACTACATACAGTATATTTATGCACAGTATTCAGCAGGTAAATGTCTGTCCAGCTTATATATGAGGTGTCTCAAGATTTAGGAAAATACACTTTATTGAACATAATAAATGAACTTTCTTTACCACACTGTTTTATTATCAACCAGTGTTAATTTACTTAAATGTAATAACCTTTTCAATGATAAAATATGTATATATATATATTACATTCATGACGTTTCTTTAAGGGAATCCTATCCAAATCTCTTCGGCAAATGATAATTTAGAATCCGTGATCAGCATTGCTTGCTTCATTGTTGACATCTACGCGGTGCTTGTTGTTTGAATCGTTGTGCTAACATTATTGGGTAAGCGCAAACTTTCTAGATTATATGCTTTACTCACAGGTGTGTGAATTGACCTGGTAAAGAAGCGTCTGTAGTGCAAAATAATAAAATGGTAGTTTCTAAAGAGATAAGAAAGAGCCCTCTCCTCTGCTGCTGCTTGCATATGGGGAAAACACTGGCTGTCTCCTCTGTCCCAAAACTTTTGGCTGTTCTTGTGGAGTCATGAATGTTCATTTAGTGTGATTGTTTGTCCACTAGAGGGCAGTCTTGTCTTGGTGCTACAACAGCTGGAGGCGAGGGTATTTCCACTGTATAAACTTTAATTTAACAGAGAAAAGAAAAAGCGAGCGACTGGAATAAAAATGAACTCTTACAGACCATAAATTAAACATAATATTACATATATTTTCACATCTATCCCCACTAATCATGTGTGTTTGTTCTATCTCTTGTGTGTTCAGTTGCGGCCTCCTCAGCCAGCGGCCTACCTGTTTGTCCTCGATGTTTCTCACAACGCTGTGGAAGCGGGATACCTGAAGTACTTCTGTGAATCACTTATAGACAATCTGGATAAGTGAGTGCTGTTGATAATCAATACAATGAATGTGTTTTTTTTGTATTTTTTGCATGATTTCTTGAAAATAAGCAGATGATTTATGATTCTCTGGAAAAGTTTTCCACCTAAACCAGTTCTAACAGGGTTGTTGTGTGCTTCAGGTTGCCCGGGGATACGCGCACCAGGGTGGGCTTCCTCACCTTCGACAACACCATCCACTTCTACAACCTCCAGGAGGGACTCTCCCAGCCACAGATGCTGGTGGTGTCGGACATCGATGGTACGTCTGCTCACTGAAATCAGACTTTAGATTGAATACTCAGGAAAGGAATTTAGTTTTTTAACTAGGGCTGAATGATTTTTAAAAAAAAATGTAATTGCAATTATTTTTGACTGATATTGCGATATGATCTGCGATATTAGAGAGAATGATTTTTTACATCATTCTCATTTTTTATTGCTCACTAAGTTACATAAAGGATGAATTACAAATGTTCATGATTTATCCCTCACCCTATGATTTCTTTAATTATTTAATGATGTGTTTAATTTAATGTAAGACACCATCCACATCTTTGATATAATGTATAGCAGGGGTCTCCAACCCTTTTTCCTCTTAGAGCTACTTTGATAAAATTAAAGTGTTCGGGAGCTACTCATGTTTTATATTATTAGTAACATTTATTCACATTGCTCAGCTCCACCCAAATCAGCTGAATAAGCTTCTTTTGTGTGAACATTTAGAAAATGTTGATATACAGGCCCATGCTACACCTTTCCACCAAGTTTCATGAAAATCGGGCCAGTACTTTTTCCGTAATCGTAATGACAAACAAACAAACCAGCAAAACGATAACATAACCTCCTTGGCGGAGGTAATAAAAAAAGCTTAATTTGCACCACTGTAATGCTGCTGGTCTTGTGAAAATCTGCATAAATCTTTTTGCTGTGATCCAAATGTCTGTTTTGTTTTTTCCAGATGTCTTCATACCGTCTCATGACAGTCTAATGGTGAACCTGAAGGAAAGCAAGGAGGTACACTCTTTGTTTTTTGTGCACATAAATGGCTACAATAACACTTTGTATAATCACACTCTTTTCTTCCCATTCCTTCATTATTCTCATTACTTCCTCTCTCTCAATATTATTTCTTCCTCCTTCCCTTCCCTCTTCCAGCTGGTGAAGGACCTGCTGACGTCACTGCCGGGCATGTTCAGCCAGAGCAGGGAGACCCACAGCGCCCTCGGCCCGGCGTTACAAGCCGCCTTCAAGCTCATGTCGCCTACCGGGGGCCGCGTCACGGTGTTCCAGACACAGCTGCCGACAATAGGCGCCGGGTCGCTGCAGTCGAGAGAAGACCCCAACCAGCGCTCGAGCACCAAGGTACGAATGAGGCGGCGGATGTTTTGCTGTTTTGTGAGCACTTCAGTTATAATGTCTTTCTTTTTTGATGTACTGATGACATAGTTAAAGTTTCTGCTATCCAGCATGTTTTTAGATTTTCATTTTTCAAATAGAACGCAACCTCTAAATAATGGTGGTGCTGCATTTCCCGTGATTTTTGAAGCCTAAACCAAACCATATGACAGATGAAATATAGCAAGAGAATGACTCTTCCTCTCCCCCAACTGTGTGGATTCATACTTATTGTCCTGGCGTTCCCAGTGCTGCTGTTATATTTATATTCCTGCCACAACTCATTTTTATTTCCAGCCACAACGTCATAATTGGATCTCACGTTTTAGTTAAGAGAGAGACAGAGCACTCATGGAGGATCATGCTGAGCTAAAGTCTGTTTTTGTCATCCCAGGATTGTGATTTATTGATCTTCATCATCTGTGTTTTATGTTTGATCTGAATAAACTGCCAAGAAGCTAGAGCGATTTGAACTAAGAACAGATGTGCTTTCTTTTTCAGGGAAAATGATTTTCTGTTCTTTGACTTCTGTGCTTTCAGGAGAATTGAGCTGAAAAAATGGAAATAAAACAAAATATAGTCCTTTCCATATTATACATTATTTAGTGGACACAAGTGTATCTAATAGCACAGGAGGCTTTAAGAGAAAAACTCCCTAAAGCTGTTGTTGGTGATTTCTTCCTCTACAGAGCAGATCAAGAGGATTTCTTTTTATAATGAGCCTGTATCTTTTTCCAGGGAGTTCAGCACCTCGGCCCAGCCACTGACTTCTATAAGAAACTCGCACTGGACTGTTCAGGACAACAGATTGGGGTGGATCTCTTCCTGCTCAGCTCCCAGTACAGTGACCTTGCCTCACTAGGTAAGAACATCGGCAACAGGGCTGTTGAAAGTTTGTTTATCTGCTCACCCAAAACTTTGATTCAGAGTGAAATATCTCAACAACGGTTGGATGGTTTACTGGGTCAAAATTTCCTCTTGTCACTTTGTGTTTTCATCACAAATCTATGTTTTGAGTATTTTTGAGGTGGATATGAAAAGTTGGTAGCTTGCTCCTTCACACAGCTGCAGTCAGTTTTTATTCACAGTCATAACAATTGGTTCTAATTGAGACCCAGAACCATGGCACAAAAAGCAGTAAAACATCTGTTGAATTTTTTAAAGCACACCTGCAGCTTTATACTCTTATCCATTGTTGGTCACTAGTTATGGGTCATAATTGCAATGCTTTGAGCAAGCTAGAAACTGATCCATAGTCAGTGTATTACCTACAGTAATCACGCCCACAGTTTGGAGAAACAGACAGGAGTACCAGCACGATAGCAAAGCAATGTACTGCTGTGGACGGGGGCAGAAAGAAAATACATTTTAGACACCTAAAAAAATATCAGTTTAAGTGTATGCTATATTTAGAATATTTTCGCCGCTTTACCTTGCCGTCAAACAGCCTTTTCCAACGGGGAACTGAAGCCATTATATCACTCTCTTCAAAGCCACCAGACTCCATTGACAAAAACAATAATTTTACCATCGCAGAACACGGGAGTCGCTGTTCTACCGCTGCCTCGATCGATTAGTTTGTTTGTGTTGTTGTGTGACTTTTTAAAAGGGTTAGTTTGGTTTCACAGAAGTCACACAATAACAGAAACAAACTAACCCATCGAGGCTGTGGTAGCAACTTTCGTGGTCTGTGGGGTGAGGTTTTTGTCAATTGAGTCTGGTGGCTTTGAAGAGAGCATGACCGAAAAGGTATGAGAAACCACAAGGGACATTTCTATCACTCTTAATAAGAAGTCATTTAATTAAAACTGTTCCTTTTCTTCAGCATGTATCTCCAAGTATTCAGCGGGCAGCATCTTTTACTACCCCTCCTTCCATTACGTTCACAACCCGGCTCAGCTGGAGAAGTTCCAGAAAGATCTGGAGCGCTACCTCACCAGGAAGATCGGCTTTGAGGCGGTCATGAGAATACGATGCACTAAAGGTAACCGGGAAACAGAAACTCTGTTTTCAAGTGTCTTTCTCTACATTGTTTGTGTACCTGCCTTCATCCTCTGCTTTCCCTTTAGGTTTATCCATCCACACGTTCCACGGTAACTTCTTTGTGCGCTCCACTGACCTGCTGTCCCTGGCCAATGTGAACCCGGACTCTGCCTTCGCTGTCCAGATGTCTATTGAAGACTCTCTGGCAGACTCGTCTCTGGCCTGCTTCCAGGCTGCTCTGCTATACACCTCCAGTAAAGGTACACAAATACTTTTAAGTTAAACCATGATGCTAAATTCAAATAGTATTACTGTCTCTTATTATTCATCCGTCTATCCTGGTAGGAAAAAGGCGAATCCGGGTCCATACTCTGTGTCTACCGGTGGTCAACCAACTGAGTGACGTGTACGCCGGAGCTGATGTTCAGGCCATCACTTGTCTGCTAGCCGATATGGGTGAGTCCGTTGCATAAACGCTCAGCTGTCACAATCTTTTTAAATACGTTGCTTTAATGTTTTTGTCCATGTTGTGATGTCATGAGAGGTAGTGTGAGGTCACTAGAGGGAAAAAAATGGAAATTATAGAGAATCAGTAGAGTAGAAAAATGTATGTACTTGTAGCTTAAATTTGTATAAAATAAAATAGTTTGTCCTCAACATGAGATGCAGCCTTTTCAGAAATGTACTAGAATGTCGTACTATTATTTGTGAATCTCCACATTTCAGCCATCGACCGGTCGATAACGTCCAGCCTGTCGGATGCTCGTGATGCGCTGACGAATGCGGTGGTGGATCTGGCGAGCTCCTACAAGAGCAACGTGTCCAACCTGCAGCAGTCCGGCCTCGTCATCCCTTCGTCCATGCGCCTCTTCCCCATTTACATCCTCGCTCTGCTCAAACAGGTGTGGCTGTCGGCACATACACACGTCTTATAAGCTTTAGACACATATACGACTAAAACCAACCACAGAGCCACAGTCACACATTCAATATTAACACCCAATAATCCACCTCTACATCAGTGTTTACATCATCACTACCCCTCCCTCTACACACATAATAAAAGCAGAGTTTACACTCATACACACTCCCTGTATGTTAAATGACTGTATTCATCCATCCAGGACGTGTTCATTCATCCATCCAGGACGTGTTCATTCATACATCCAGGGGGGGTCCACTTTCAGACACACTCTCACACACTTGGCGTCATCTGAGACTATAGGTCTGATCACAACAGCGTACACCCTGAACATTTAAAAACACAGTTCCTACTTATTAAACACTGTGTCATGATTAAGGTAAAATTACAGATGGGCAACAATTCCGAGTCATCAGAACTACTTACTTACCTTCACTGTTTAATCCACCTTCATTACAGTGTAATGATATTCAATGAGTGTTTCTGAGTGCTTAAAGGGATAGTTTGTATGTTTTGAAGTGGGGTTGTATGAGGTCAATAGTCAGTGTATTATCTACAGTAGATGGTGGTCAGCGCAGGAGTACCAGCACGGGAGCAAAGAAATGTACTGCTGTAAAACGTATTTTAGCCACCTAAAACCTGACTATGGATAAGTACCTCATACAACCCCACTTCAAGAAATCCAAACTATCGCTTTAAGCAATCTAAGGAAAACTCTGTCTTTAGCAGATGTTTGTTTGAATCCAATGACTGATTAGAAAATCAAATGAGAGATGAACTCCATGTTGTCTGACAGTTATAACCTTCAGTATCAGTAAATGATAGAAACCTGTGTTGTACCGGGCAGCTCCTGACTATGAAGCAACATCAGGCTGAAAAAAAGGGAAATGGCAAAATACAAATAAATGAAAAAAAGGAATACAGATTAACACACATATTAAAATGATAAGTATTTCTTTTCAGAAAGCCTTGCGGACGGGCACCAGCACGCGGCTGGACGAGCGGGTCTTCGCCATGTGCGAGTTCAAGACGCAGCCGCTGCAGCAGCTGATGCGAATGGTTCATCCTGACCTTTACCGGCTGGACAACATGAGTGACCAGGTAGGACACGGACAAGACTGAGCAATATTAATGTAACTTGTATGTAACTTAAACTATTATCTCTTAGGCCTTTGGAGCTGTGAATGTAGATTGTAAAACAAGTAACAACCCTCACTGTACTTGTGAACAAAGTGACTTTTATATGAAAATAAAACAAAAATAAATGGAACAAACTTGAGTGTCACTAACTAATCTGTTGCACTATTTGTGTTACACCTGCAGAGGGCGCTCCATCTGAACGACACAGTGGTTCCCCAGCCTCATCTACTCCACCTGTCTGGTGACAATGTGAGCAGAGATGGAGCTTTCCTCATGGACTGTGGAAACGTAAGCTTTCAGTATTATTTTTTATTTATAACACTCTGGAGCGATGTGGCTCTGGTTTTCCTCAGAAAGTCAGAGATGATGTTTATTTCTCCTCACTTTTTATTTTTGCTCTTCTTTTGCCACAAATCTGTCTGGTTGTTTTGTTTTCTTTAACAAGTGTAGATCATTGTAAACTCCTGGAATCATTTCAGGCCAGTTTTCATTGAGTTTTAGTGTCACATGATTCAATTTAAGTGGACTTTCAACCCCAACAAAATAAAGTACAGAGAGGAAACTGAATCATTCATATAAAGACATTGAATATCAGCGAAAAAAACATCACTTATGAGCAGTTTTTCCCAGGACAGTTGTTGAAATATGTAAAAAGAAATTAGGTATTAAAGGAATACTTCACCCACACAATTACCATTTGTACCAATCAGTGACTCGCCCTGTGTTACCTTGTGTTCTTGAAGGAAACTTAGTTTTTCTCTCATGCCTCCATGGTGAATCCAAAAAACAGAAGAGTCCTGATGAACTAAAGTAAATGGGGGGCCGCGTTTAACAGCAGCAAATCTATATCAAAACATCCAAACTCTCGCATAACTCATGCAGAATAATCCAAGTCTCATTTATCCAGTTGTGTGCTCGCTACTTCCCAAACACATGCATTGAAGTGTTTTAAATAGTAAGGTTTTAGCAAAGATGCATGTATTTGGGAAGTAGTGAGCATACGACTGGATAAATAAAGGATAAAGGATTATACTGCGCGAGTTGTTTGAGAGTTTGTAAATGGATGTTTTGATATAGTTTTGCTGTTAAACGTAATTCATCAAGACTATTCTCCATTTTTTGATTCTTTGTTCACGGTGGAGGCATGAGAGAAAAATCAAAGTTTGCTTCAAGAATTCCAGGTAACACGTGGTGAGTAATTGATTCATAGTCATTTTATGGGTGAGCTATTCCTTTTAAAACTATGCTCTGATAACCTAATTTCATAATCACCTTCTTACTATGAGCTGTACATCCTGCATATATTTCCATCCACCAATCGGAGTTATTGAATGTTTAACTTGTAAGGAACATACCTGAAGATGTTTTTTCTGGGCCTTTTAACTTTTATTGCTGCTTATTTAGTCACAAATATAGTAATATATTATAGAGCTGTGATGATTAATCGATTAGTTGTCAACTATTTATTGAATCGCCAACTATTTTGATGATGGATTAATCTGTGTAATGTTTAAAGAAAAAAATCTAAATTCTCTGATTCCTGCTTCTTAAATGTGAATATTTTCTGGTTTTACTCCTCTGTGACAGTAAACTGAATATCTTTGAGTTGTGGACAAAAGACATTTGAGGACGTCATATTTGGCTTTGGGAAACACTGATCGACATTTTTCACTATTTTCTGACATTTTATAGACCAAACAACTGATCGATTAATCAAGAAAATAATCAGATTAATCAACACTGAAAATAATTGTTAGTTGCAGCCCTAATATATTATCGAGAATACGTGAAACAAAGCTTTCAGGAGCTTTAATCTGTGTCAGGACGATTAGATACTCTGTATTGACTCTGTTTCTGTCTGTGCAGGTGTTTTATCTGTGGATCGGCAAAAGCTGCAACGAGGTGTTCATCCGAGATGTTCTGGGCTGCCCCAACTACGCTTCAATACCCCCCAACATGGTCAGTAAGACTGTAACTGTATACAAGTAGCCGTCATTTCAAATAAGATGTCCATCATTTAAAAAGTGAAAAATGATGCATTTATATTGAAGAGGAGAGTTCACCAACATCCAAACATGTCGGGATATGACAGAAAATAACTATGATTAGGGGAAATGGTGGTATTGTTTTGCACACCACCACCGCCCAGTTGCTGCATGAGTGATGTAACGCAACATTGCACACATTTGCCCTGAACATGAGTCACAGATTTGCTCCACAATAAAAGAACACTGCGTTTCTCTCAAAAAAGAAAACAACTCATGCAGCAAAACAGATTTGCTGTCGTAGCTTTTTTAACAAACTGCGCTGCTAGACCTGGAAAGCTCTGTCATTACCACACTGTGGGTGTGATGGTGACATCCAGAACTAACAGCGACCGTCAGCACTTGTTTATGCTGCTTATTGTATTTTTCTAGAAAGGGGTCGATGCCACCTACGAACACCACATTTTAAACCACAGGCATATTTCTGTTGACCACGTTGTGTAGCCGAGATGACCACGTGAAACCACGTTATCTGTTTCCAATCTGAGATGCACGGCAGTGAAAACAATGCTGTTGATGTTCTCCTCTCTTTCTCTCTATGAACCCCAGAGTCACATTCCTGAGCTGGAGACTCTTCTGTCTGAGAGAGTGCGAGCGTTCCTCGACTGGCTGCAGGACAACAGAGCGTTCTGCTCCACGATACACGTCGTCAAGTAAGCGCTGCCACACATCTGGATTAACATCTGACTTAAACTCACATCTTCTAACATCCAGATTTTAGAAAGTCTGAGAGGCTGTTTCTTCTTCTTTTGTTTCTTCTCACGTTTTAAAATGATGTAAAATCTTTACACAGTTGACCTCAAAATACCGTAACCACTAAATAAGTTTCACTTCCTCTTCCACCAACGTTACCAGCTGCCAAACATTAGGAGGGTCCAGCTTCAGAAGGCACAGTAGTGTGACACTTTCTTTTAAGGGTGCTCTGATCAGTTTTTTGGGACCAATCACTGATCGCTGGAAGCTGTATCAGCGAATACCGATCACAGGGTCTATTTGAAGCCTTATACTGTATTTATCGTATCTATTTATTCAACTATTCTTAACAACACTGTATATTACTTATATATTAAGTAATACAATCAAGAGATGAAAAAGTATCATGAATTGACAACTGATTATTTATTGGCAGGCAACATGTGCCTCATATTCCACTTCAGCTATGTTCATACTACAAGCGACAAAAGCAACAAAACGGTCAAGCGGGCCAGCTACATTTTGTTGGCGAGTCGCCGTTGAAGTGTTGCTCAATCGCTTGTTGACGTAGTTTTGACCTTCAACAGCACTGGGAACTGGCTAACGGCATTTTTTAGACGGAACGAAAAAGGGTGAAACAAAAACACATGATTGTTTGACGCTTTCACGTCATTGGAGCGCTGAAAAATGTTTATTTGTAGCGCATCACGCCCGTCATGCAGTGTCGGACGTCAGGTTGTAGCTTCTTGTCGCTGACTTCATTTGAAAATGTCTTGTAGCCTGTTGCTGTATCGCTCGTAGTATTAGAGACATAACTCACAACCTGGTGAAGCCATTTTAGCGGCGTGTAGAGAAATTGTCCCATGTTTTGCTTCATCTGATCGACCTTTACGGAGACACCGATGAAACTATTTAGAATGACTATCGGCCGATATCGATCGGTGGCCGATCGATTGGAGCACCCTTAATTTCTGGGATTGAAGTTTAGTAGAAAGGAGTACATTTAAGATAAAAGCAAGTTTGTATTCATAGCCTTTACATCTGCTGCTGTAATCCCTGTGTGGGATTACTAAAATGTATCTTCAGAGTAAGTGGCTGAGATGTGGACGGGGAAACATGGAAAACCTGAATGGCTGTCAGGTCTCTAACTAAAGAAAATCTTAGTTGAATAACACTCATATGATTTTGTCAACTAATCCGTTAGTTGATTTAATCTGTAGAACTGAGTTTCTCCACAAAGAATCATGCAAAAGCACCACTTTAAATCCTGTGTTTACCAGAGATGTGCTCTCAAGGTTCTTGGATTTAGTAATTTGGCATGAAAAAAGCATAAAAAATGACTAATTGACTAAAGAAATCTATGTCGACTAAGACCAAAACGACCAATTAGTCGACTTACCGACAGGTTACAATGCCAAGTTACACAAATATGAAACAATATATATATATTTTTGCAAACAGTCCAAATGAGGTCAGAGGTCATGGCCAGCCTTCAGTGGTGTCTCTTGGGCAGAAAGGCTTTAAGCCTTGGTTCTGTTTTCTGCACGGACTTGAACTGATGCATCTTGTCTCTGAGGAACTGTGACATGTTTCGCTATTTTTATTTTATTTTAGTGTAAACTATTAATCAAAAACAAGTCAACAGATTTAATTTATTTTGAGGGTGTGGTGACGGGAAATGAAGTAGAGAGGGGCCGATAAACATGCAACTAAGGTTCCCGGCTGGAATCGAACTGGAGGCGTTGCAGTTATAGTTTATGTGGTTTGTGTCGACCAACAGATGAATCTGTATGAAACTAATGAGTTGCAGTGTCCAATTCCCCTTGTGACCATCGGAGTCCCATAGTTAATCTGTTTAAGAGAGAAAGCCGACAGCTCCGTAGATGTTGTCGGCTTTCTGAAAAACATGCTCACATTTCCAGCGATCTGCTCTCGACTGGCACCACACAGAAACAGGGTGTGACCAGTTTTGTGTTTAACTGCAATCATGCTCCCAATAGAGATCGGTCTGAGATTGACACAAATATATTTCCAGTGTAAACACATAGTGAGTACTGCAGTGAGGTCATTGATTGACAGCGGTTCACAGGGAACGCATTGTTTCTGTTTCCTCTCTCTCCTCCTCTGTGGCACTGCATTGTTGCTCCACCACAAGTTTACACCACAGTGTTGCTGCTGTTGTTCTGGTGGAGGAGAAGGAGGGCTGATGTCAGTGCAAACGGACTGAGGATGTTTGCATCACTGACGGATGAGAAATGCATGTAGAGAATTGTGTGTAGTGTTTTGGAAAAAGTGTAATTTCGAACTGCAATCTGAGTGTAAATCAGTAAATGTGCTTGTATTTTAGCAGAATTGGTTCAGGGGGCTGGTACATGAGTTGCAGGTTGAGGTCATTGTGTCTCAAGTACCAGTGTTTGTGTTTAAACAATTGGGGAAAACTGTAATATATGTCAAATGTTCAATGATACCCAGCCTTACATGGAATCCAAACTTACAAACTTCAGTGCAGCTACGTATATCCCTCTTACCCTCTCGTCTTTTTCTCCTGAAGGGACGACGCCTCGGCTAAAGCTACCATCTTCCAGTACCTGGTGGAGGATCGGTGTGAGTCGGCTTCATCCTACCATGAGTTCCTGCAGCACATTCAGCAGCAAATGTCCAAGTAGGCTCCAATCACACAGAGAGAAACTTTGGCCGCTAGAATCCGAAAACCATGGAGAGAAAAGGATTTCGGCCTCGTAGAGTGAAAACTAGCGTTAGAAACGACGGACACCCATCGCTCCTTCAGACCAGTTTTAGGGAGATGGGTTACCTCCAAACACTCTTATTAAACAAATCCACCCTCCGAGCTCATTGGTCAGCCGGGATATGACCATCAGAAGTGGAGGAGGGTGATAGATGTAGAAAAGAATAAAGAGTTACAGAAATAAATAAATGAAGAACTGGGATTTTCAAAATGAATTATTGAAAGAGCTCCTCCAGCATCTCCTCGCTGCCTCTTAACCACTGTCTAACCCCCCCCCCCGTTTAGCCTCTCGTCAAACCCTTCGCTGCTGAGAAAAGAAGGGGACAATCGAGCCAAGAAGATGCCACTTCAACACGTCTTTAGTTCGATTTCGTGAGCCTCACATGTAGCTAGTGCTGTCTTTTTTTATTATTATTATTATTATTATTTTATAATTTATTCCCCTCCTCACTCCCTCAGTTTTATTTTAAGACTTTTTAATACACTGGAGAACAGAAACAAGCATTCCGTTGTTTTTCCGGCATGAAATACGAAACGCATGTCACCGTTTTGTTCGCTGCTAGTCTGAGCATTAGACGACAACCGTCTGTGTAACGGGAATATAATTCGACAGTGGTTGGATGTTCAAACCCCCCCCTGTTGGCTCCCTCTTCTCTCCTCCACTGTGTGAACTCCTGATTTGTCAAGATCAAAATCCCCCCACTGTCAATCTTCTAATTTGTTTTATTTTTTCCAGGCGCTAACTGAAGTTGCTATCCACTTTGTAACTATTGAAAAAAAGAATCTTTTATGTGCGATAATTTATGAACCAGCTTATTAAATAAAAAACAAAAACAGGACTCTGCTTGTTTCATGTCATGGTGCCATCAGTGACATTAAAAACAACCAGATTTTATTAGACTGCTGTTTTACATATAGGTATGTGTTTAAAAAAACGGTTGCTACAGTCCCCAAAGAACCTTTGGCTGTTATCTTTGAAACGGGTTGATGTCACAATTCTTGGACATCCTGTGACTTTTCAGGACCTCGACTAATTGCTCTCGTGTTTCGACACGTTTACATCATCCGTCATTCCCTCCACTTTACAGATCTCATGACGCCTACACATATTTTACAGCAGCAATTTTTGACTTCATGAATCTCGTGTATTTGAAGAGTTCGACTTTTGAATTTCTCATCAAAATAACTGAAAATATAGGCCTGCTTTACAGATTAATCTATATCTACAGATATAGATTATCTACAGATATATTAGTGATGAACACAAACATGTAAATATCTGTCTCAGAACTTTGTCTCCATTTTCTTTTTATATAACTAGAACCAGTTGCATAAACTTAGTTTAAGGCTAGTTTTGGCCTTAGACTGTCAGGTTAGACTGGTCTATTAATTGGCTATGCTTGAGGTCAGAGCTTTGTTGCTATGGCAACAATCAGTGAGGAGATCAGTTGCCAAACTATTTCAACTGTTTATCATTACTTTTGGGGATTCTTGTACCATATTCTTGAATTGTTTCTGAACATCTTTAACAGTTCTAACAACCGTTGGATTTATGCTGTTTACCTTTTCTGTTATTTTCTCCCATACTTATGGTGTCACTGTTGTTGCATCTGCCATTTTTTTCTCTCCTATGAAGTGTGTTATTTCACCCGTAATGCATTGCGTGACAGGCGTCAGTCTCGCATTATTCACTCATGGGGAAGCTTTATGCAACAGGTAAATTTAAGTGTCTATAGCAAGTCTGACGCTCTTCTCTAGTTACATTTCAGACCAATTGAAGAAGTAAAACCTGAAGAAACTTATCTTAAAAAATCTTCATGTGACTTTTGACATCTACAGTAGAGCCACCGCAGCTCTTCTCCAAACCGTTAAAGCTGCGATCTGTCCAATACATTTATAGCAACGGCACTGTGGTCTTTATATTTCAGCAGTCAAATTGGAATCACATGTTAAAGCTGCAGCCTGAACAACAAGATCTTTAATCAGATCTCTGAGACTCAAGCAGCTCTACACTATAGTCATAAATCAGATAGACATACTTGACTAATGCTGAAGATAGTTGATATCTTTTAAATTTGACTGTTTTCATGCCAACAACTTAGTCATTTTGGATTCCCTCCAATGTTTTTTTTTTCTTGAAAGGGCGTGAACGTATCTGAAACATCAGTTATACCCATGAGACTGCAAAGTATGCATTGAAAAACACTGTAGTTAATGAATATAACTTGAAAATCCTTCCCCATGCTTTTCCACACTTGTTCTGCGTTTTCCTTAAACTCTTCAACAGCAGGAAATGATAAACTTCCAGTAGTTTTCAGACTTCACAGACCTGCAGAGGAACCCTGTCCGAGAATTAAGTTTGTTTTCCTTAACTGAGTCGAGCTGCTTGAGAAGGAGCTGTAAAATACTCTGAAGCTAATCGTCTGTAGTAAACACACAAACAACCAGCGAACTGGTCACCGCTCCATTTGCAGACATACGGTATCTGGCTCCCACATGGTCTGACTGCTCATGGAAAAACTGCACCATGGACCTCAAATATTTTATCCGGTCATGCTTTTTCAGTGCCAGCTAGGCAAAAGGCAAAAAGTTGCACATTCTCGGGTTTTTATTTTTTAAAAACAAAAAAACATGGTACAATCTGAAATGTGTAAAGAAGAGAAAAGGTCACATCCAGCTGGAAAAGGGCGTTGCAAAAGTAATTTGAAGCACTTCAAAGCAGCAGTATTTTACATACTTTTCCTGTTTTACGGATGTTCTACGGATGCCAGATGTTCGTCACACTATCATACATATGCACAGGCCCTAACAAATCAAGCTCAGAGGTTTGCTTTGCTTTTCAAATCCGTTACCAGTCAACAACATGTTGAACCAGCACTCCAGTCTCCGTTTCTCACCCAACAAACAACAAGTGAGTGCTGCTCTGCCAGATATATTTAAACTCCAGTTGTGACTGGTCCAACCCTTCACACACCCACTTCCAATGTGTCCAACCCCCCCTTCACCCACCTCAGCTAGCTCCCCTCTCCCCTGCCACAACTCTGGTCCAACTTTCCTCCTAACTACAGACCCTCTTTGATTAATTCATGATCATGAAGTCACAGTTTCCCCATCTGGCTTTACATTTTACCTCAAGCAGTTTTACTCAGCAATGACTCCTGTTAGTAATCATCAAAAAGACAAGAAACTAAAAGGAGTGAAAGCACAATGAGAGCAGAAGTATACAAATTGTTAGAAATTCTTTATGAGGAATATCCCGTTGAGATGTATCACCTTGTTTTCAAGGGGGTCTTTAACGACAATAATGTAATATAAGCACCGCTGCTAAGCAACGGCAATATTAACGTTACTGTCGGCGTCTAGAAGCCATGGACTTTTCTCGTGAACACGGTAGACACGACCCCATTTGAAGGCACCATTAATATCACTAGCAGCACCCGGTCAGCGTCTGCAACAGATCTCTATCTGTGCTTTATTTATATGGAATAAAACAATAACCAACAAAAGGTTTATCTTCTCGGCGTTAGAACATGTTGAAAGCAGCAGTTGGGTGGAGGAGCATTCATCACTGACTTCTGCATACATTGTGTTCAGTTTCGATCTGAGCCAGCAGTTACAAGATAACCCCTACCCTGCCTCCCCTCCCTCTCCTTCTCTGAAATCCAAACGAGATTGTTGGACACATACGCAGCTCCGGTTTTGTGCTCTCTGAGGTTATCTGCCATTGATACGCTGCCCTGCAGTCTGGGAGTTTCTACGGGAGTCGACTCTTGGCTTCACTCTAAAGCGCTTTCTGTGTTCGTCCTGTAAGCAAACAATGGGGTATTGTTGCACCGGATATACTTCAGATAGTCGCGGGCTGCAGTCAAAATAGAGAGAGAACTTCTTTTTGTAGTCGGTGAAGGAACATATTTGAGTCTGGGGCCAGATAAGGACCTCATGTGCCTTGTTTTCATCCCTGCGGTTCAGCAAACCTGGCTTCTCCTGCTTGGCTCATACCACAGAAGACGCAGACATGTGGTTCACTCAAATGTGGTCGCATGTTTTGTCTTCATGAAGGAGCTACGTACTCTTTTTAAGATTTATTCTACAGAGTTCATTACCTGCGGTTCAGACATGACTTGAACTCGAGAGGTCGACGTTTCCATGAGCACAAACAAAAGCCTGGCTTCATAACACCTGTCTGTCAAAGCATCATTAATGTGCTCAGCTCTCATCACATCTCTTTATCACAGTGACGAACAAACGCTGTTGTTTGTTCAGCTTTCCTGCAGCTTTGACACAGTGACACGCCAGCCCTCTGCAGGCTAAAACCCTCCGCCTCCTGATGGAGGGAAAAATAGGAGAAGACCAGCTAAGTTTATTTTGATGAGCAGTTCTCCTCATGACAGGCCCCAAATCCTCAACTTGAACCACATGCAGAACGACTTCAGAGAGTGGGAATGCTGCCACAGCGACTAAAGGTTGTCTCATAGTGTATCGCCATACAGCCCCTGCCCTCACTCGGCAGGCTTATGTCATTGTTTTGCAAAAGCACTATTTTCCCTTTACACACTAAATCGCACAGGTCTTTGCACACCCAGTCCGTATTTTTCGGATGCGTTTTTTTTTATCCGTCATCTGATTAAAAAAACGTTACACGCAGAAACCCTGCACACTGAGTCCGATGAATTTTATTATTCTATTCGTTGCGAACATTTTCAATACAAGATAAATCTGAATTAATGACGTGGGTGCCGTGCAATGGACTGCAGTCCCAAACGGGGACATTAGCTGCCTACAGAGCACAATCACTGCTGTCTAATCTTTCCTACATCCTTTGTTTTGCGACCATCCCCGATTCCAATCTTTCTGCAATCGTCTGCCACAATCTTTAAATTCAGCATGTCTGTATTCTTTTATTTATTTATCATAAATGCTTTGTGCTAGTAGACGAAGTGAATGTTTTGGATGAGGACATTTGCACGGACGGTGGCTCTGACTGGTCAAACAACCCTCTTTTGGCTTTTGACGGATGCGGAAAAGCGCAGAAAATCAAACGTGTTTTGAAAGCCTTAATGATTTGAACTTTAATAAACGTGAGTGACACAACGTGAGGGATGTATTTATTTTTAAACGTGCAACAATTTCAGATGAAAAATACAGACTTGGTGTGCAAAGGCTTTAAGTGTGAACACAGTTGAAACACAGAAAAGGTTGCGTTTTTACATTTAATTGGCTTAATCTGGATGTTCTTTAAAATACTAAATATTTAATTAATTCTACCACCCTTGGTGTCATGAGGCCTTTTGAAAAGACGAGATGTGTGTCAGGTTCAAACAACGCTTTTTTCTATCTTTCATTATTCTAAATATTTTGTACAATCCTCAAAGCAGTGCTTGAGTAAAATAAATGTGTCAAATACTCAGGATTTACTGCTTTTCATAGTTGCCTAAATGGACAGAACGCTGGTTTAACTGCTTTGTTTTTGGAGTTCAGTTTAACACTCCTCCATAAAAAGGTGGCGGTTCTTCAATCTGTTGTACTTGGCCTGCAGCACCAGTAGGGTTTCAGACTCTTCCCCGGAGTAGTCAGTTACCTACTGAGGGCCCCCTGTGTTTGGCGTGGAATGTATAAATCCGCCCAGTTACGTAAGAGATCCTGCCTTTATTCTGTGTTGGTTGGATCCCCGAACCGACTCAGGAAGTCGTTTCCTGCTGTCAAGTCTTGGCTTCCCTTTCTGGCCGTTTGAAACGTCTTTAGCACTTCCTCTGTGAAGGTTTGCCTGAGAAGAAAAGAACAGAACAGAAAATATCCTGAGAGAAATCTCTGTCGCTATCCATGTTCCTATATGGATTCATCTACTACCATGGATAAGAGTTCCCATCCCAGTGGTCAAAACCATGCTAAAAATACGTCCACACATGGTGATGCAAGCCATTTGGGATATGAAAACACACTGGATTTATTGTACTAATGTTTGAAGCAAAGTTTGAGCCAAAGAGCAACAGTTTTTCTGGCTTTACTGAAGAATTAAAGGCACAGTCTGTACTGCAAATGTGCAGAAAATGGTCCACCAGCGAAAGTCAAAACACAGGACTGGATCCTTCTTTTCACTCCTTATTGGTTGAGAGGTCATTTCATATACCGACCAACATTTGAAGGAGAACAACTGCTCCTCCTTCATGTTTAAAGGAGCCAGTTGAGGTGGTTCAGGTCTCTGATCATAATGTCCTCTGGCCACTTCCATGTGGAGGCATCCAGCTGGGAGGTGACGTTATAGCTGACCCAGTACATGCTGTAGCAAATACTGCATATGTTCCATCTGGCCTGGGAATGCCACAGGATTGGTGGTTAAGAGGATAGACGGCTTTGATAGAACATTTTCAAAATGTTCCAAAATAGATCAGACAATCACGCTGACTTTACGCACTAATTGGCCAGGATTACTGTTGTTGGAAAGTAAGGCGGATGTTTGAACTCTCTCAAACTCTCCCTTTTTCATTCTTCACATAGCTACTTCTTTCAATTTTAGACATCTTCCGTTTGTACGTCTCACGCTTCTCTACAGCGGCTGTCTTTTCATGCCACCTTATAGCGTGACCATCCATAACAGCTGTAAGCACTTTGCCTTTAGAGGTGGTCCGACGACATGTTGTGCGACCTGGAGATCATTTAAAGCATACTAAAGCCTTTTGGACACATCACTCATTCTGGTTCTGTGAAACTTTCCAGGGTAGTGAAACGCTTCTTCCTGCCTCAGCTTTTATTATGCACACATGTAGCTCAGGTGGTAGAGCCCTTGGCCGTCAATCGTAGGGTTGGTGGTGCGATTCCCGGCTCTTCCTGTTGTAGTGTTGAAGTGTCCCAAAATTGCTCCTGATGTGCGCATGTGGTGGGAAAAAAAATGCATGTCGTTTTGGACAAAATTTGGTGCACTAGTATTGTAATCTACCGGTAATTTATTTTTCACCAGTACATGTAGCAACTAGGGCTGTCAAAGTTGATGCGATAATAATGCGTTAACGTAAATTTGTTTTAAAGCCACGAATTTCTTTCACCCAGTAACCATGTCATACTAGCCTGTCACAAAGGAGGCCAAATAACGCTCCAAACTTAAGCTACATTTTGGAGGCAAATGGCCATTTTCAAAGGGGTCCCTTGACCTCTGACCTCTAGATATGTGAATGAAAAAATGGGTTCTATGGGTACCCACGAGTCTCCCCTTTACAGACATGCCCACTTTATGATAATCACATACAGTTTGGGGCAAGTCATAGTCAAGTCAGCACACTGACACACTGACAGCTGTTGTTGCCTGTTGGGCTGCAGTTTGCCAAATTATGATTTGAGCATATTGTTTTATGCTAAATGCAGTACCTGTGAGGGTTTCTGGACAATATCTGTCATTGTTTTGTTTTGTTAATTAATTTCCAATAATAAATATATACATACATTTGCACAAACCAGCATCTTTGTCCACTCCCATGTTGATAAAAGTATTAAATACTTGACAAATCTTCCTTCAATGTAAATTTTGAACAGATGATTAATTTGTGATTAATTGCGATTAACTATGGACATTCATGCGATTAATCGCAATTAATTATTGATTGACAGCCCAAGTAGCAACACGTCATTGCAGCCCTTTGCGTTTTTCAACACCCAGCGCTGTTTTCGTACTGAATTTGGGTTTGGCAGTTCTTGTCCTAGCATCGTCTTCCTATACAGATGACATGCCGTGTGGCAATTTTGGCTAGTTAACCTGTCTACCACCTTCAAAGATCCTAAATGTCCTCGTCAAGTTTATAAATTTAAATCAGAAAATCTGGCTTGTTCCGATATGCTCAGACCAAAAAGATGATTTGATCTCCACCACCATACAAACTGAACACATCACTCAGCAGTCTATTGACAGTAAGGCAGCAGCGTTGTTTCCGCCTTTCCCATGTCGATGTGAATTAGATTCTTCATCCCCAGATGTTTTTGTTTGACGGGGGGAGTGGATGAGTGGGTTGGCAGCTTGTGAGCTGAGACTTATGTAAGGGCCATGTGCCGACCACGATCCTTGGCCAATAATGAACTCTCTCTTCCAGGCGTCGGTCCTGACTCGCGGCCTCTCTGTAATGAAAACAAGTCTCTGTGAATTACGAGGGTTAAACGGTGAGGAGGCGGAGGACACGGCTGCTGAGACGACCGGAGATCTGTTTCCTCTGTTTCCCACAGGACCCAGAGATTTATTAATAGTAACCTATCGTACATATCAGATTCTCCGTGGACTTACTGTCTCATGAGGAGGATGAGGCTCCTTTTCTGAACACAAAACCCATGTTTGTCTTGGATTTTCCTCCTCCTTATCTTCAGAGAGGTTAAACATCCTCTTGGCTTTTTTAGCCTGTTGACCGGGAGAGCAATCTATTTATGAATTTGTGACGTTATACATTCCCTTTTTCAGTCATCTTTGGAATGATAAACTGTAGAGATCTTTTCTTCTTCTTTCTCCTGTAAACCTTTAACCTCACCCAAATGGAAAAATGTAAATGTCCACAAGTTATGTCAGCACATGTTATTGTGCTTAAATTTGACTTTGTTGAATATTTATTACCCGTATTAGCAGTATCACCATGGACATACCAAGTTATCGCTCTTTATTCATCTAAAAAAATGTCTAAAAATCGTATTTATATAATAATTGAAACAAGTATACAATGGAATAATGTGAGATTTATCATATTGACAACAGTTTATAATCAGAAAACTTTGTATTCCTTATTAATATTCAGCAGTACTTTGAAAACAGACTGGTACTTGTTTTTTCTTGCAGGAACCTCCACAGGTAGATGGTATTGACTTGTATGTGTTAATGTAGTTAAATCAGTCTAGTGATATCATGACATCAGCTTCTGACTCAGACGTCAACAGCTGTGTTACGTGACTGAGCATCTGTATTTGAGTCTGACTGTGAGAAGTCACAGGAGCTGCCGTGACGGGACCTTGACACTTGTACCTGTAATTATGTGTAAAAACAACTCTTTACTACAGTTCCTGTCTGTACAGTGCAATAATCTATCAGACTGTGAGGAGATGTCTCGCTGCAGGAAGGCCACACGGGATCATCGTGATTCAGACTTTGTCACGAGTGCAGAAGAGAGGACTTTTGACCCAGATAGTGCTGACAGTAACATTTTTATATAAAGTTATGCTAAGCTAATGTTGCTCTTAAGAGCCATGAATGAGGAATGTAAAGAGGAACAAAGCGGACTCAACCTATACAGCGTTTCTTATCTACAAACCATGTTAGTGAGTGAAGACTGGACTGTTCTAAATACAGTGCAGACTGTTTCACACTTATCTGGACAGTTTGTGAATGAGACTATACTCCCTGGGAATACCGTCACCACGGAATAGATTGTGTCAGACAGATATGGTAGCTGGCAGATGCAAAGAGCAACCAGATAAAGTCTCATTAAAGCTTTCAAAAGTTGTTTAGGACAAATTAGCAGTTTCTTCACCAGTGCGGGGCTAAAAAACTTTAAAATATACTTCCTCTGTTTGCTCATTCAAGTTATGTTTTTTTGTTTTCCTGATGATTTATATTGGAAAGTGGCACGTCACATCCTCATTTAAACATCTGGTCATTGTATGTATCTGATCAGGCTCAGTTGTTTGTTTAAAAACTTCAAGGGTATAATGTACACCAGGAAGCGGTGTCATGTTAAGCAAAACACAATGTAACGAAAACATGAAAATAATTCATTAAATGGAAATCCGTTTCACGCCGCTGACAGTATAGACAAGCTACTGCATCCGTGAAACAAACAATAAACGCACGAGATAATAACTAGATGAACAAAACATATTATTAAAGAGTTTATTTTCCTATGCTCTGCTAGAAGAGCACTTGTTTTCCATACGTTTACATATGTTTTCTCTGCAGAAGCATAATGCAGCATTATGACCGTGTTTCTCTATTGTACGGGCTATAATGAGGCTGCTGACCACCAGGGCAGAGAAACACTGGCTGACAAATGATTTGTACTATTTCCTGCTCTGACTGGCTGGAACTACAGGGTCGTGACCGGTGATATTTTTACTCTGGTGGTGGACTCACAGCCACTCACTGTTATCATGGTGTTTCTCTATTTCGGGCTCTTTATAAGTCCTGTTATCCCACACCTACCTACAGTAGAAGGAAAACTGCCGACCTGTTGACTTTGTCAGCAGATTATCTGTGTTTATTTATCTGAAGATTCAGGGTTTTCAGGGACACAACACTACCCTCAGACGCCGACTGTTGCCAAAATAAACTCCTACCGTGTGATACAAGAGCTAAAGTTCTCACTTTTCTGGCATTTTTTAGTCTGGAAAAAGTGATGTAACAAAAACAGTCTGAAAATTGTCCAAAAGATGTCAGAAAAAAGGCGGAAGAAAAGTCCGGAAAAAGATAGAAAAAAGGCAGGAAAAGTAAAAAAGAATGTCATAAAAACAGTCCGAAGAATGTCTGATAAATGTCCGAAAAAAGGTGGAAGAAAGGCAGAAGAAAGGTCCCAAAAATGTCTGAAAAATGTCCCAAAAAACGATGTAAACAAAGAAAGGAAGTTCCTCAGAGGTCCTTATTCTTAACATTATTATTTTTTATTATTAATTATAAAAGTAGTTCAATGAAATTTATGAAACTAGTAAATATTTCCTTTTTTGTTTTGTACAGTCACAATGACTTGGTTTAAATGTTTCACATTAGTCATTTAATAGCTTTCAATTGCTCATTTAACTTTTTCCAACTAATAAATGATTAATTAACATTTAATGAATTATGCAAACAGGGAAAGAAATTCTGCTTTATATATTTACAAAAACACGAGAGCCCAAATGATTGTGTTTCCCTCAGTGTGAACTTTGGCTCGCTCAGATAGGATTTACCTTTCTTATCATTGAATACGACCTGGACGATCGGCAGCAGCCAATCAGCTGTACGTTCGGGACGTTTTCCACAGAACTGTTAATTATGTTTGTCAGTCATAAACTGACGGCTTGTTATCAGCAGAATCACTATATGCTATGTCGTCAGGCAGGGATAATAATCATCCTCCACGTGTAAAGGACAATTTCCACATGTCTGTCTAGTGTGAGACACTTTATAAAGTTGTTAGGAGGTCTAAGTTTTGAAATACCTAAAATCGGGACACATTTTGGTTGGCCAAAGCATCAGCTGATTTGATTTTGTTGACCATCTGACCTGCCGAAAGTAGGCTATTCATTTATTTCTGTTTTCACATGCTTGTGAAACGTCCGACACAGTGTGGGCTACCTCCGGGTCTGAAAAGTGAAGCCAATGCTGAAGTGCCTTAAACTTGCATTCTTTCTAACAGCCAGCAGGGGGCGACTCCTCTGATTGCAAAAAGAAGTCTGATTGTATAGAAGTCTGTGAGAAAATGACCCTACTTCTCACTTGATTTATTACCTCAGTAAACATTGTAAACATGAGTTTATGGTCTCAATCACTAGTTTCAAGTCTTCTTCAATAATTTGTGTTTGATTGGAAATCAAACATAGAAAACCAGTAAAAAATAAACAGATTGTTGTATGCTTTGCTCTGGTTTGTATTGGTACGATCAGACATGTGGCCTGTCGTTGTTTAAAAGTCTTATTTTGAGATTCGGATTGTTAGAATTTGGACATAAAGTTTTATTACGGTGTTGGGCGATCAGATGGCTTTGAATGGAGGGAGACGCCATATTTGTCATGTTTCAGTTTTATGCCCTGCCAAGCATTGATTCTGGATTATTTTTATTCTAGGTTGTTTGTTTTAAATACAAAAAGACAGTTCAATTTAGTCAAATGTATTGATTCCGATAATCATATTCATGTACTTTTGCATGCTTTTCATAGTATTGTACTAGCAGTCCTTCATATTTCTACATGGTGCTGGTGTCCTGCGAGTGCAGTGACCGTATATCCTTCTTCTTCTATCTCCTTCTTTGGTGTCTATTCCAGTTGGTTGGAAATACACAAAGAAATGTCTTCACGCTGTATTTTCTTTCAATGTATTATTCTCTCATGCCCGAGGACGCGCTGGCTATCATAATACCAACATCCGTCTCCTTATACCCATAAAACTTTGGATTTTGGAGTCATTTCCTCAAGTTGGCTCAGATTACGTTTTCACTACAAATAAACAACCCCACAATCCTGTTGAAAAGAGCTGTCTGGCATTCAACAAGATCACTTTTCCCAATCAAACTCAAGGAGAAAACCCCCTCTGACGTGTAAATAAACAGTTCCAAGCATGTTAAACGTCCCTATAAACATGCTAAATACAGTAGGCTACACCATAGTGCAAATATAACAACATTAAAGGATAAACAAGCTGAATATGTTTAGACTAGCCCTAGCTTGCTGTCTGTAGCTGGTGAGATTTGTGTAGGCGAGATATTATTTGCCACCAAAATCCGAAGAGGAAATCACCCAGAAAGCTTTGCCATCGCTTAAATTGAGTTTTCAGTGAGAGTGGGCTACCACATAATTATGGGTCTAATCAAAATCCCAAGATAGCATCAAAAGGAACTGTGTGTTGTTAGTGTTGAGGAGCATTATCAGGCCCGTATTTACTGTTTCCACCACGTGAAATTCAACATGCTTGGTCAGGATGTTTCCTTTGCTGCAGACTCGCCACAACAGTCGGCATCTATCTGATCAAAGTGAGCCCATGTAAATATTCCACTCGTTACAGCACAGTGAAACATTGCATAATAACATTCACAGGGGAGAAAAGAAATATCAAGGGTGTGTGTGTGAGAGACTGGGGAGGTTTATGATTCAAAAGGAGTATCTTATCTTTGTAATCCTGCTTGAACAGGTGCCTCCCAGAGTATCCTCGAGTCAGTCAACATGTTCAGCAACGAGCGGATTAGATTTATGAACATAAACGGAGACATTAAGATGAAGAATTCACCTTAATAATCCTACTGGGACATAAAAGTGTCTGTTGTACTTGTAAACAGTGAGTTATTAAGTGATTTATGTTAAGAACCTGAAATAAGGTCTGTGGTTAACACAAGCTCTCCTCAGGTCTGAAACGTTTTGAAACGTTTCAGATATAAAATAGCCTGCATCAATAAATATCCCACTCGTGAATTTTGATTTTAAAGTCTTTATGTGTATATAAAAAGGCGTTTGCTACCAAGTGACGTCATCACGCCGACTCGCCTTTACAGCCTCGTTGTGTATACTCGCAATCATGTGACGTTGGTGTAGTTTGTTTACAGCCTAACGTTAGCTTTTTACTTCTGGTGATCGCATTTGCACTTCAAAAATCATAAAGTGGTGTTCATTTGTGAAGATTATCTTACTGAACAAAACGTGTAAGTACCATAAACGAGCTTATTTTCTACATTAATCCAAAACACAATGGAAAAATACCATTTCGCTTTTTGTCGAGGGGAAACCAGGGCGATGCTAACTTCCCGGTTGGCCTACAAAAATACGTCATCCCATGGAGCACTCTATTGGAAACATTTCAACATTGGCGACCCCCAGTGGCAGCATCGAAACTAAAAACAGTGACAGAAGTCATAATAATTAGGCTATAATTTGAAATATGGTATTAAAATTAAAACACACAGACCTAATAGACCTCAGGGAATCCTTTGTCCCCCAAGCAATCAAACTGTACAACACCTCTCTAGGGAGGTGGGGGGGACGAAAGAGGACGGTCTGCAGGACAGATGATAATGCACACGGTGCACTTTCATAGACTAAGCTACTGGAGTTACCCTGCACCATACTCACTTTCAACAGTCTCTTCTGCAACTTTCAGTTTTAACAGTTTTCTTCATCTCCTTGTATTTTGATATCTGGTATATTTTTGTGTACTTTGCACTACTAACTTTTTTACTGCCTTTTTACTAACATGTTTTTGCACTGTGGAACTGTGATGCTGGAAACTTGAATTTCCCTCGGGGTCAATAAAGTTACTATCTATCTATCTATCTATCTATCTATCTATCTAATAAGGGCTTCCCGTTCTAATATAAGGCCTATTATAATAGTGTATCAGTAGCTGCATGTTTCTAGTAACTTCACTTTATGGTATTTCCTTGTGATAACACTGCAGGCCAATAAAGTGAATTTGTTCCTGATCATTTTCATGTGATTAGCCTACCAGTAGTTTATTGCGGTGATCATAATATTCCCATAATATCCCTTTAAGTGCTGTCACTGAGCTGCTGTTTTATTGTGGGAGGGCTCTGCTGCTGGTGGGAACGGCCTCATGATGACGTACCTCTGTTGACAGTTGTAAAACCTCCACACACACACACACACACACACACTTAAACACACACTGCCTCCACTTCACTCTCACACTCCCACCTCTCCAGAAGCTGCCTGAGAGCCACCACCTCTCCATCTCATCTCCATCTGCGCGTAAAGCTGTGCGCAACATCTCCGGAGCTCCAACCAGCACAGTGGAGAGAGAGACGGATAAAATAGGAATATGTCTACCGAAACGCCGGATGATATGAAGCTGTCGTACCAACAGAAAGTGCTGGAGGAGAATTTCACGAAAGTCAGCAAGCATCCGGAGGGAGTGACGCTCATGTTGATCGCTGCGGAGTGCGGGCTGTCAGAGGAGGAAACTAAAGTGAGTAACCAACATGGCAATACTCTCTCTTCTTCTACTTACTGCCTGTGTGTGTGAATTAGTAGAACATGTGTGGAATTAAGTTTTCTTCATGTTTAGATATTTTTATTTTTTTTATACTTGATTTTTCCCCCTCTTTTCAAGGCTGTCTTCATATATGCAATCCACTGTTTGTAATTACAACAGTCTATAAACTAACTTTTAAGTAGATGAGCTTTACAGACAAACCCATCAAGTACACTAGAGAGAAAATAACCTCAACATTCAAAACCAAAATAAAACCAGGAAAAGAAATAATAATATTAATAATGACAGAAAAGACAGAGTAGAGTTAAAAAAACAAAAAAACAAAGACAATGTTTAGATTTTTAGGCTGAATTGTGTTTATTATGTTGCGTAATGGTTTGTCCTGAACAAACAGTATATGCACAATTTCTAGAAATAATGACACATTTGAACAGCTTGATCATATCTTTTTATATTTATTCATTAAATAATGTTTTTCAGTTCAGTTTTGTTCCATAAATTCACCCCTTCAACTGAAATATATCTATTTTATATTAGATCTGACCCTTCTTCAAAATGCACATTGGAATTGGTCGCACTGTGAGCCACAATGGAGATAATATCAACATTTAATGAATTATGCAAACAGTGAAAGGAAGTCTACTTTATATAATTTACAAAAACATGAGCCCAAATGATTGCGTTTCCCTCAGTCAACAGATCGTTATAATATGCTTTTCCTATGATGCTTTAAAGTCAGATTAGATTGTAATTAATTGTAATTTCTTATGGAATCACTGATCATCTCTACTCCTTTAGAGACTTTTATAATAGGCTATCATTTATTCCCATACAGACAAGTGAATCTGTCTGTTTTGTGTGCATTTAATTGAGCAACACACTTAAAATAACAAATGAAAAAATCCCCTATTATTATTCATGTGTAAAAGTAGCTTATTTCATAAGGACATGCCTTGAATTATTGATGCTTAATTTTGTAAGCATGTATTTTCATTTTCTAATTTGGGTGATACTAAGTGTAACTATATACCATTGTGTAGTTTAATCCAAAGCAATACATAATATTGTATGACTATAATCTGCAAAGTAACTAGCAGATAATATGAACTATAGTGGAGCAAGAGTATAATTATTTCCTGTCAGGTGACAGGAAATAATGTACTGCTAAAGGCAGAAACCTGTTTTTCTAGAAGCAACACAAGACTTTAAATGTGTGATATGGAACCTGGAGCTGCTCCACTGACTGTGAATGGAGCAGGTCTTTGTCTGTGCTCGGTGTGATCCTGGTTAATATATCTGTTCAAGTGTCACAGTCTGATGAAATAATCCTCATTTGAGTGTAAACACAGACCACAGAGCTCTGCAGCGCCCCATTGATCGTCACTGGGGCAGCTCCTGGTTGTTTTCCCTGATGAAGTCATGTCAGAGTCGAGTTTCCTGCTGCTGTTTCAGCTCAGAGAGAAACTGTTCTCACAAACACTGATTCATCTGTGCAGAGTGATCTAGAGGTGACTTTAAGGAAAGATATTCGGTCAGTCAGTCAGAGTAGGACTGTGACGCCCCTTTTTTTTGGCAAAGTTTCAGTTTCCTATGTGGTCGCTATCGCTGCCCGTGTCTATGCTGCTTTCATATTTGGTCGGATGTGGGTGGCAACGTATTTTTACTGAGCTGCTTGTGATGTACCAGGACAATAACTGAAAACACATGTGGTTAAGGGTTCGTTAGGCTCTTAACGTGCAGCAGGAACCTAAACGATTTGTCAGTTAATTTACCAGAAAATTCACTGGCAACTATTGTGATAATCAATTAATAGTTTGAGTACATTTTCAAGCAAAAATGCCCCAAACATTCCCTGATTTCAGCTTCTCAAATGTGACGATTTGTCGCATTTCTTTGTCTTATGTGATAATTAACGGAATATCTTTGAGTTTTAGACAGTTGGTCACACAAAACAAACAATTTGAAGACATCACCTTGGGCTTTTGGGCGTTATGGACATTTTACGCTATAGATTCTGACATTTTATCGACAAAAGGAAACGATTAAATGTTAAATTAATTGGTAGATAATTATTAGTTGCAGCATTAATTACAGATTCCATAGGTAAATGGCTTTAAAGACAAACTTTGAAGTTTGAGTGTGAAAAATACTTTCTTGACCTTGGGAACAGTACTCTTTCTCCAGAGCTTTCAACCACATCATCAGTAGCTATGTTCATTTAACATCACATCAGGCTTTGAGGAGAAACATAACCTAAATCTTGATCAGTTTAATTTTGTTTTTCCTTTTCGTAGGGAATCCCAAGTTGGGGTTGCAACTGACAATTACTCTCATAATCGATTAAAATGCAGATTATCTTCTCAATGAATCGTTTGTTCTATATAACATCAAAAAACAATTATCTAGAGCCCAATGCAATGGCATCACGTCTTGTTTAGTCCAACAAAAGTCCAAAACTCAAAAATATTCAATGTATTATAATGTTAAGACGAGGACAAGCAGCACATATTCCCAGCTGAGACGCTTAAACAAGAGAATAATTGAATATTTCCCCACAAAAGAAGATATTGTGGAGCACAAAAATCCCATTAAAGCCAATTGTTGTAGTCATTAGTTGACAATTATATAAAACATCACATTGTTACTTAGGTATTTAATCTCTACCACCCTCCCTCTCCCACATACAAACACTCCCACCATCCCTCTATCTGAGGAATGTCTTACTGTAAAGTCTGTGCAACTGTCACATCAGGAGCCAGATGTGAAGCTTCAAAGCGCCGATAACAACCAACATGTTGAAAGTGCACTGAAGTTCTGCGGCAACCTCCAGTAGCATTCCTCTGATAGATGAATCATTTTAAAAGCATTCAGTCGTTATTTTATTTTTTTTGAATGGTGAATGTCTCGCTTTGGAATAAAAGTTGTCAGTTGGCATTCCGCTTCAGGACTTGGCAGGCAAACAACATGACAAACATTTGTTTAGCTGTATTCACCAGGAGGTGAAACCCTACATGTAAATTCTGTCATTTGAGTTGACGTAACATCAGGTTCATCTCGTAGGCAAATTTCTGCTCGTTTGTGCTCTTGAGGCTGACAGATCTCACATGTTATGGGGCGTGTGTGTTCTTTTCATAATTAGCTCCTGCAGTACAAACAGTTCACTAGTTCATACCTCGTGTACATCAGACTCATGCTTGTGACTGTTCTTTCTGCTTCGACTCCACAAACCAGTTCCTGTAGATTCCTCAGGGCTGAAGTTGACACAGGCACAAACAATGTGCAGCAGCATCAGATGAAGTATTTTGTATCGTATAAATGCAGGTGTAGCCTTTTACACCTTTTCTACACCGGCGGCGAAGCAAAATCACTGTAGTTACGCGTGTCAGAGGAAAATACTTTAAGCCTAAAAATTAGTCAGTTATGTGTAAAAAGAGTGAGTGAACTTTTGTTGGGAGGCGGATTCAAAACGGCCGTTATAAGATAAGATAAGATAAGATAAGATAAGATAAGATAAGATGGACCTTTATTAATCCCCGGAGGGAAATTCAGGTGTCAAAGCAGCAACATCAGCAAACAGAGTGAATCACAGGAGAGGTAAAGGTATACAAAAATTCTAAAGACAATAATAGAGATATAAAAGATACAGAGTGAATGGGTGAACATAGTGTGTACAGTCCGTCAATAAATAAATAAATGTAGTATGTACAATAAATAAATAAATAAATAAATGTAATATGTACATATGTGCAGTCAGCAATAAAGTGGTATATAGGATGTATAGTGTAAAGTGAGTGTAAAGTGCGCCAGATAGTGCATGTTTAAATTTCTTAAAAGTCCTAATAGTTGTCATATAGGGGTCAGCCTTGGTTGTGGAGCCTGATGGCTACCAGCATGAAGGACTGACCCAGGCGCTTTGTGTTGTGCCGAGGAGGGATGAGTCTGTGGCTGAAGGTGCTCCTCATCTTGACTAGCTCATCATGGAGGGGGTGGAAGGGGTATAATAATGTTATACAACATTATTCAAGATGTACGTACAACTATAAAAGTAACATGCAAATGTCTCTAACCCCCGTGCACCTTCAATTATGTGCAGCCCAGAGAAGCATGTTTCAGTCTCAATGCTTATACTCCATGAGTTAGTATTGCATTTCCATAAGGAAGGGTAACTCGATGTACCAAAATAGACGCAGCGATATCCTGACTTTTAATCCCTAGTTGTAAAACCCTGGATCCTACTGTTCCCATAATGCAACTCAATAGTATGATGTCATTTGAGTACTCAAAGGGAGTTTCAAAGGGAGTTTGCCGTTTTTGTTGCGAGTGTGATCATCGTGATCTGGTTAGACAAGAAAGAACAAGAAAATTACAAAGCTAAAAAAGTTACAAGCTAAAAAAGGAAATACAAAAGTGACATAAAATGTTCAACTTCTTTAAGATTAGTTAAGAAAAATGTAAAGTTAGAAGCTAAAAATAGATGCAATGCAAAAATTTAATTAAATTAGCTCGGCACCAAAAAACTATTGGTGGAAACACGAAACAAGATTACTACTTTAAAAGATACCCACTTGATTTGACTACTATTGCCAAGCCCCCATCTTCGTTACTAGAACAGCAAAGGTGTTTCATTATTTGGCTCCATCCACTGAGGCTTATAATCTGCATGCAGAGCAGCTATGAAAAATGTCACATAAACTAAAACTGCACTATATGCTGCGTCCTAATTCCTCTTCCAGTGTTAGTGACCGTTTCCATTCATCATATACAAAGGTTGGGAGGTGCCGGGCCAACCTGACGGGGGGAAGCCTGGTCCAGGGTGAGGTAAAGGTCTGGCCCCTCATCAAAAGACCTGACTTTGTTTGTTCCAGCTGATGTCGTTTTTTTTTTCTTTCTAGCTTTCTTTCTGTTCCTGCCGTGCTCCCCCCCCCTGTCGTGTGTTAACAAAGCTCTCATTGGAGGAGGTTTAGCTGAAGAAACACACCCCGGCTACCACTCCCCGTTTCACATTAACATTTACTGTGTGCTTCAGCGTCTGTGCAGCATGTTTGAGCTTCTTTCATAGACCGTTTTTATTTGTGTTCAGTGCTGCAGTCAGTAAAGGTATAGAGTCAAGTTTGAAAGACCTCGTTATATAATCAAGTGCTAGTCACTTGGGGGGGAAAAAATACACAAGCACCGTTGTATGAGTTATAAATCATATTATTGTTCTGTGTGCAATGCTTTTACAAGACATTCAAAGATGTTGCACTTTGAAAAAGGACCACAAACAAAACAAAGTACAAACGTCCATTCAAAACCTGGTAGAGAAAATGGCATTTTAAAGGCTGAACCTTTACAGAATTATGAACCATAGTAACTTTTCCCCCAAAATATCTGCCCTGCGTTATAAAAATGAGGTACATGAATATGAAATCCTAAAACACAGATGAACAGCCAAGTTCAGAGAGCAGTTCTCAAATTGATTTAGTCATAAGTGCAAGCCCAGACGGCTCCAAATAGGAGTCTCATGTGTTTTCAGTACAATATGTGGAAACCATCCCTCCTGCCAGGCGCACGGCTCACAAAGCCAAGCAAGGGTCTCGTGTCTAAAGGCCACCGTACCGAATCCCTCCCTTTCCCCTTGGCGTTATCGAGATGAGGTCAGCATTGTTGTGAATCCCTTGACAACACGAACCGCAAGACAGCAATGCGCCGGGTCACGGGTGTGTGTTCGAGGCACTCAGCGCAGTCATCATCTGGTCAGAGTTTTCAGTGGAGCAGTTATTGGTGGAGCAGTTTGTTAAAATTGGACGGAAACATTCGTCTTTTTGTGGTTTCCTTGATACAACTTGAGCCTCAGGGTCACTGCTGTGTCTGTGTGAGTCAGTGACCACGCTTACATGCACCGAGAAATGTGACTGTGTTGTGATTACGAAGACAATGAAAGTCCGAAAAGGAAACAAAGTTAATGACTTGCTCTTTTAATCATAGACTTCATATTTTGAGTTTCTCGATGATTGCACTCTGGTCACAGAAAAAAAACGAAACAATGAAGTTGTTCAACAAAACTAAAAACAGATGGTGAATGATATTCACCCATCCTAAAACCTTTAACTTATTTAACCTAAATTCTGCGTTAATTTGCTGTTTTTAGATGCCAAAACATAACTATCAGGAATCTTTTGAATAAATAAATACATCTTTTTGTAATAGCCTATACCCTCATGTGCACTTTGTATGATATCCTATAGTGCTAATCTTTATGCTAATCTAGGTTAACATGTTCTGATTACAGCTTCTTATTGCACAGACATAAGTTTAACAGTTCCTCATCTCACTCTCAGAGAGAAAACTATTCCCATATCCAAGACGGTGTCATGGCAGCTTAATATTTTGAACAAGCCTGTAGCCAGGCTCGTGACTACTGAGGTTGTAATGCTCAAATGATCTCAAAACAAACTGTAATAGACACCAGTTGAACGATTTCACAGGTCTTTAAAGTTGCACATAGAAGCACAATAGTTGTTTTAGTGTCTCACGTGTCTTGAGTGAATACTTCCGATAACACAACTGAATTCTCAGTGATTGCTAAATAATTGTTGTGTATGTAAAAGTAACCAGTGGCCTGAGGAACAATGAATTTGGAGAACTCGTTATTTTATTCAAATCGTTCTTGACAATACAAGAGCTCCACCTGTGTCTCAGGAATATTCATGTCATGACTGTATTCTGTCAGCCAAACCAGTTACCTCATCACTCTCGTGTTTCAGGCTCTGCAGCACTTTGGTTTCTGTACAAAAACCTCTGGTTTCTAACACCTCCCATTTTTTTCTTTTTGTTTATTTGTGTCCTCCAGAAATGGTTCAACACACGTTACGCACAGTGGAGGAAGGCAGAGGGTCTTCCGGCTCAACTGGGATCAGTGTTGGACTGAGACTCCAAGAAGAAGCAGACGAAGAATCTCCTGGATTGCCTGAAGCTCTGACCTGACCTTGTTTCTCCTGGACAAACTGACCCTACCACCTCTTCCTCATACACTTCCCCTCTCTCCATGTGTCATTCTCTCTTTTTGTATCTATGAAGCTATTTTAAAACTTACTGTGTGGAATGTGAAGGTGTTTGTGTGTTGTTGCCAATATAACCGCCATGTTTACAGAAATAAACATATTGTTATTATAAGTTAAAATGACTTTGAGTGTGCTTTACGTCTCGGGGTCCAAATTCACTGAGGAAGCAGAGGTTTACAATGGTGTAGATAGAATAGGGGGGTATTGGGGATAGTGTGCTTTTGTTTTCAGGCTTTGTTTACATACGTGTCTGTCAGCAGGTATAGCGGAGCTGGACACTATAAGCTGTTCACAGGACTATAAAAGATGTAAGGAAGCGCTGTGATTACAATAGATGCTGCCGGAATCAGCTGACGCTCTCCAGCAACTTCCAGGGACAAATCTGGAACATTTCTAGTTGTTAGAGGGAGGAGGAGGAGGAGGAGGAGGACGAGGACATGTGAGCCGACTGAGCTGAATGGCATCACGGGCTAAACAAATGACAGGTGATGTCATTGCATTGTTCCCTGTGATCACTCTTTGTAAAAAAGGATGTGATCTCAGCAGCCAGTTTGAACTTTATGCCTAAAAAAAAAATAATATTCTGTATTTTATTTCCATGAAGAGACACAACTAACAAAGAATTGATCCTGCAAACAAGTATTGCCTAGTATGCCAGTACTCACAAGAGCACCAAATGTGTACTAATCCACTACAGGAAATAGTCCCCAACAAATGGATATTTCCTCTGTTTGCTAAAAACTACAATTCCCAGCTGTTTTATAATAATAAAAATAGTAAAATTATGACACTTACGATAATATTAGGTACAGAAGTGATGAGTTTTGGTATTTTTTTTTCTCATTGCACCTGCTGAATGACGTATGCATTCTCTGTGATGTGATTTGGAGATATTTCAAGCAGCTACAGTAGTTTGATAGTTAATCTAAAAGTTTTGCTGTCAGTCCTTCAGAAACAAAGAAGTTCTCTTGTCTTTCTTGAGCTGCCAAAAATCCATCAAAACAAACTCAAAGGCCAGTTTTTATTTTTTCAGTTTACGTGAGAGGTTCTTTGAAATGAAGGAAATTCTTTTCAGCAGAAATAAATGAGGCAATGTTTAGGGGAAGCTGGGTACAAAAGTCTGAGGTAGTTTGACCAAATTCTTTGACTCTATAATGAACTAATTTAAGCTGATTCAATCAGATAAAGGTTTTTACTGGACAATTAATGGAGTTTTGTGCTGTAAAGGAGCAGAAAACGTCCTGAAATCAGACTGAAAAAGTGGGACGAGAGAGTGAGAAGGGCTACAGTTTCTCATTTTACAGGACAGAAAATAAATCCTGAACCCTGTGTGAGAAGAGACTGAAGAAGGTGGAAGAAAGAGAGTGAGAGAGAGAGAGAGAGAAGGGGGATGAGGTTTCCTGCCAAAGAGCCTGGTGTGAACACGCTGTGATTGTGGGAACACTCTGCACAACAAGCTCGACAGAAACCAACACCGACCCAACAGGTAGTTCAACTGCTCATAAAACACACTGCTGCTTTTTAACACGCTGTTGTGACAGTGTTTACTCTGGTATCTGCACACACATTCATCAAGTATGAACACATTAGCACTGATATTCATGTTTACTGACATTTTCTTTTTTAAGATTAGAACTTTAATTTCAACAGTAAAAAACAAAATCCCCTCACTTTTAAGTTTTGCTCTATTTGATTATGAGAATATTTGTATCCTCATGAGTATAGAAATACAGAACATACACAGTGGTGTATCAGTGGTGGTCTGTTTCCTGAGCCTGGGGGTGTTTTCCTGTGTTCAGCTGAAAAACAAGTATATTTGTTTATGGTGTGCACATACATGCAGCTGCTCAAGCCCCTGCTTAAAAACACACATTATATCCCAGACGCTGCCCCGCTCATAAATCACCATTTAATCTTATACAGTCTGGATTTCTTAACGGCACAAAATGGTTATGATATGTCAGATTGTTAGTATTAAAATGATGATGATGTTGTTCAGGATTATGGATTAAAACCAATGAGTTAACAATTTCTCAACCACGTGATGTTTGGCTCCAGGAAATCAATTTAATGGCCTGCACTGTTTGGGAACAAAAAAATGTTACACTGCCAAAAAACACAGCAGTACTCTTGTTACTGCAGTGTATTTTGTAAAGTGACATTTTTTACATTGTCTTTTCATTTTTGTACTTCCCAGATAGACCTTCGACTCAAGTCAACTTTAAAGGCGTCGTTGTGCTCCAGCTTTGAGTGTGGCGACACCATATTTACCAGGGTATGTACATTCTGTTTTATATCACTGGGTGTATTAGACCACTGTTGGCAATGTGGGAAATCAATAAGCAAGACTGATCTATGGCAATCTTGGATTTGGATTCTTATGGTCAAAAAACCTCTTCGACATACTATACTATGATATTTTATGACATTTTTATGGTATACTATATTAAAGCCTTTTATTTACATACTATACTATGACTTTTAATGAAATGTTTATGGCACTATGATATTTTTATGACATTTGTATGGTATACTATACTATGACCTTTTATTTACATACTATACTATGACTTTTTTATGACATTTTGTGACATACTATACTATGATACTATACTAAGACCTTCAATATTTACATTTTCACTTGCAATGTTGCCTGTAAAACTTCAGTTTTTAACTTGTCTGGAATGACTTAAAAACCAGCTGTGATATTTCCTACCTTCTTACCAATAAAACGCCAGTAAAAATGAAAGATTACTTAATGACATTTTAACTAATTCAATAAGGGAATAGAGTTTCACCTGGTCATTTTAATTTGTGGAAAAAGCAGGAGGATGTATTTTAAATGATTTTGCCCGATGAATATTCAAGGCTCTCAGCTGATAACTTACCCAAAGTTATTAACAGTGGAGCTAAAAGTGGAATAAACTTATAAAAGCGTGATTACTAATATTACTGTGAGAGGTCATGAAGTCCTGATGGTGCAAAGCCGAGTCACTCCGGTGAAAGGATGATCTGAGTCTCTGATGTTGTGCCATAAGAGCCCATGAGAGTGTGTGCAGAATTTGAATGGAGTGTGGTTTTGTCTGTTGCTAAGAGGATTCTGCAGGGCTGTGAGGAATCTGCCATTTAGAGGCTGCCAGGCTCAGTTTGCGTCAGTTTGTGCAACCTGACTTTTTGTTCCACTTAATGCAGCCGCTCTCAAAGGTTTGATGACTGAATGACATTTTAGGGAGTCAGGTTATGATTGAGGTTCGCACACATAAAACAAAATATATGTCCCATCTGACTTCCATATAAAACTGCAGAGTTGTCCACCAATTTCCATGCAAGTAGTAGCTTTCTACAAGTTCTTGTTACTGTTTTGTCTTAAAAATGTCATGATACTATACTATATTTTTATGACATACTATACTATGACTTCTTTATGACATTTATTTACATAATTAAATTATCTAATAATATAATATTATATAATTAAATTAATTTTATTTATATAACAAATTATAACAGACGTTATCTCAAGACACTTCATATAGAGCAGGTCCCTGAGAATTTTTTTTCTTTACATACTATGACATTTTTATGGCATATTTTACTATATTTTTATGACATACTTTACTATGACTTTTTAGGGACATCCTGGACTGACATTTTTGCGACGTACCATACTATCACATTTTTTCACTTACTATACTATGACTTTTTTTGTGACTTTTGTGACATACTATGGTTTATCATGATATATTCTGAAATTTTTTGTGACATACTATGCAATATTTTTATGATATACTTTTTATGACCCGTTTGACATACATTACTGACTTTTTTTAACATACTATACTATGACGTTTTTATGTTTTTTTTTAAATACTATACAATGACTCGAGATATTAAACTATGACTTTTTTTCATATAAAAGACATAGCTTCAAGGTATTTATTGTCATATGCACACCAATTACAGAAAACCAGAACATTTTCAATAAAAATCTTCTCAGGCTCCCTTTACTTCTTTTTGGCATAGGCTGGGGTGATTGGGGTCCCTGATGATCCTGTTGGCCTTCTTCCTACACCGTTGGGTGTAGAGGTCCTCCAAGAATGGCAGCTCCGCCCAGGTGATGTGAGGATGTCAGAATACCCTCGATGGTGCACTTGCAGAAGTGTCCATGTTGGTCCTCCTGAAGCTGCAAGGAAGAAGAGCCGTTGTCGATAGTATGTCGAAAAAAAGTCATAAAAAGTCATAGTATAATATATCGAAAAAAAGTCATAGTATAGTATGTCAAAAAAAAAGTCATCGTATAGTATGTCGTAAAAAAGTTGAAAAAGAGTCATAGTATAGAATGTCGAAAAAAAATCATGAAAAAGTCATAGTACAGTATGTCGAAAAAAAGTCATAGTATAATATATCGAAAAAAAGTCATAGTATAGAATGTCGAAGAAAAATCATAAAAAAGTCATAGTATAATATCTTGAAAAAAAAGTCATAAAAAAGTCATAGTATAGTATTTTCGAAAAAAAAGTCATAGTATATCATGTCGAAAAAAGTCATAGTACAGTATGTCAAAAAAAAAAAAAAAAAGTCATGGTATAGTACGTAAAATAAAAAGTCATGGTACAGTGTGTCGAAAAAGTCATAAAAAATTCATAGTATATTTTGTCGAAAAAAGTCATAGTATGTCAAAAACAGTCATAAGAAAAACTCACCACAGAGACACCATCACCAAGACAGCGAGACAACGGCTCTTCTTCCTCGCAGGTTGAGCAGGATCAACATGGATTCCAGGACACTTCTGCACGTGCACCATCGAGGGTATCCTGACCGGCTGCATCACCGCCCTCACATCATCCGGACGGAGCTGCCATTCTTGGAGGACCTCTACACCCAACGGTGTAGGATGAAGTCCAACAGGATCATCAGGGATCCCAATCAACCCCAGCCTATGACACAAAATTAAAAAAATTAAACCCAATACATATCGAATCGGCACCCAAGTATCATGATAGTATTGAATTGGGAAATCGGTGTATCGTCCCAGCACTAACACACGCAATACGTTTTGGTGATAAACACTGACTGTAAACAGAACTATCTGTTGACAGACGAAGATCTTTTAGCTCCACCTGGTTACTGAAGGTTACACTACACCAAATGTCCTACTCTGAGAAATATTGTTAAGCTAAAAGTCAGCTTTCTTTTTTTTAATGTTTGTCCCCATCTCCCCACCCACCTCCTCCTCCCCACTACCTTGTAGTCCCAGGTCACGATCGCGGCAGGCTAATCCCAGATTAGCCTCCCAGTGGGGTGTCGGTTCAATCCCCTCTGATGTCTAGCCGAGCCGTGCCAGGCCACAAACCTGACTTGATCTAAAGCCCACGTTGGCTGCCCCTGCCTGCAGCGCTCCAAATGAAATTACAGCACAGGGCCTAAACCTCTGAACACATCAACTGTGACTATGTTTTATGTAACACTCACTCACACAACTGTACACGGGATTACAGTGGATTTCCAAGATGAAGCCCTGGCACCCTTTGTAAACTATGTGGCCAGATTGCGGTATTTTCCGAAAGTCATGACCTCTGAAAGGGGAAAGGGAAGCTTCTGAAAGGCTTTGGTAAAATGTTCTCACATTCAGACTGCACATGGATGCACAACAGTGGCCTGAAGTGACACTGTTCAAAATATCTATGAGTGAAAAAAACAAAAAACGCTCATGGCAGACACACATCTGTCCCAAATCAAAACCTTCAGAGAGAGATGGAGAGGAAGTGGTGAAACTGACAAAGAAGGTACCAAAATGGAAAAAATAACTCTTTAAAGTTTAAAATACCTTCAAAATAAAAGCCAGTGAACTGATGCTGTCTGTGTGCATGGATTCATACACACATGGTTGTGATATAAATGCAGAAAGACCCTGAGGATCACTTCGGACTGAGGCTGTTTTTATTTCCAACATTATTCATCTTCTCTGCTCTGATATATTCAAAAGGTCTGAGATTTAAACCGTCAGTCTTTCATAAATTCTAGTATCGCAGTCCAAATTTTTTATTCAAGGTTTTATACACATGGTAACGACATCAACAGAACCGCAAAGAAAACAGACGCACCGATGTGGGTTGTTCTCACTCACATTTCTCCTCCAGACGTCTCAAATTGAGTTCAGAATCTAACCATATTTAATACTTTTATAATCTTTCAGCTTTGTTTTTTTTAAATTGTTACAGTTTATATTAATTTTAGGGCTGTCAATCGATTAAAATAGTTAATCACAAATTAATCACACATCTTTTATCTGTTCAAAATGTACCTTAAAGGGAGATTTATCAAGTATTTAATACTCTTATCAACATGGGAGTGGGCAAATATGCTGCTTTATGCAAATATATGTATATATTTATTATTGGAAATCAATAAACAACACAAAACAATGACAAATATTGTCCAGAAACCCTCACAGGTACTGCATTTAGCATTAAAAATATGCTCAAATCATAACATGGCAAACTGAAGCCCAACAGGCAACAACAGCTGTCAGTGTGTCAGTGTGCTGACTTGACTATGACTTGCCTCAAACTGCATGTGATTATCATAAAGTGATAAGTCTGTAAAGGGGATACTCGTGGGTACCCATAGAACCCATTTACATTCACATATCTTGAGGTCAAAGGTCAAGGGACCCCTTTGAAAATGGCTATTCCAATTTTCTCTCACCAAAATTTAGCATAACATTGGAGCGTTATTTAGCCTCCTCGCGACAAGCTAGTATGTTATGGTTGGTACCAATGGATTCATCAGGTTTTCTAGTTTCATATGCTGCCAGTATCTTCACTCTAGAACTCTTTAAATGCGTTGAATGAGTTCAAATTGCGTCGATGCGTTAAAGAAATTAGTGGCGTTAAAACAATTTTTGAATGTTATTATCGCGTTAACTTCGACGGCCCTAATTCATTTGTTTTAGTTCATTTTCATGCTGTCATTTAGATCATGTCCTTAAATACTGGAGTGTTTGGTCATCTTGACTTCTCTCTTTGTCATTTGATGTGTTTTATTATATTACTGCTTGTCGTGAAGCTTTACAGTGCTGATTAGCTCAAAATAATTTGTAAAACACTGAATGGCCGAGGTAAATAAAGCACCTTGTTTTGGTGCTTTATTTAAAATGTCCACAACGATCATCATTACCGTCTTTACCATTTTTAAAAATCAAGATCTAAATATATTTGACTTCAGAACTTTGTATCATATTGTCAAAGTTTTGCTTGTTTACGTTGACATTGAATTTGCTTCACATACTGTAAGTGTACAAACTAGGAAAGCACTGACTTGGTTGCGATGTTGAGGGAAGCTCAGCAGGACAAGACGTTGTTTCAGCTCCACCCTAGTACTCGAAGAGGGATGTAGTCCTTGGAAAGCGGCCTTGGTGTCGCCAGCATTTCAACACGAGCACTCGCTGTGGCTTCCCTCGCTGCCTTAGAAACCTGAATTTAGAGATTCAGACATTTAGTTTTAGAACTGACAGCCATTTCAGAAAAAAAAATAAAGAAACTACTGGCCCCAAACTCATGTCTTAAAAGATGTTAATCATGTTGTACACTCAGCTGCTGTTCAAGCAAAGGATCTTTTGTCATTATACATTTTTCTGTACGTCATTATGTGATTCATCCATCAAAATAAGAGCCAGACTGCAAAAACCACAGATCATAGTCCTTATGATCTGTGGTTTTTGCCAATAAAAAAATCTGGCAATGGCGTGTAAGCAGAGGACGCATCGAACAGTAATTTGGCTGATGACAATGATTGGAAAATTCCATATATAATTGAAAGAACTACTCATCATGTGAAAACAGCTCTACAGTTTATGACAGAGAGCTGGATCAAACAGCTGGAACATATTTGATTGATGAGTGATGTCAAGCATGCAGCCGTACAGTGAGATCTGTTCTTGTTTTTGTTGAGATGTTTGTTTCATCCAAGACTATTTTTGAAAGAATGTACAAGACATTTTGAGTCCTCTGCTGTTTATTAAATTGGCATAAACTGCATCAATAAATAATTAAGTAGGTGCTCTTACAGTGCCGAGCTCGTTGCAGATGATGATCTGCTTCAGTCGGGGCCGTGACAGCTGGACAACTCGCTGAGAGATTCGAGCCGTCTTGGAAGCGAAGGACACGATGGACTCAGCACTCTGACGAACACAAGCAGACGAAGGAAACACCTTTGTGGTTATTATCTAGAAATATAATCATCAGCTGAAGAAAAAACTGGCCGAGGAAGGTCTAGATTTGTTATCATTGGCTGACGTTTACATCATGATATCAATATGTACTGTGATATAATACACTTTCTGGAAACTCAATGTGTAAGTTTATATGATTGAATGAAAAAACAAAAAACATCTGCACACTCAATCTGCGCAAAAATCTTTTTAATAGACAAGCTTTTCGAGACCTTCTTCAAAGTCTTTTCTTGAGCTTTCTCTGATCGCAAGCTTATTAAAATGATTTTTGCACAGACTTGAGCGTGCAGATGATTTTTTTTCCATTCAGTTTGATAGTCTATATCTCTAGCACCTCAGCTAAGTCTGATTCTATTTTTAATAATTGATTAAGATGTGCACTGGAGAGTGCCCCGATCAAGCCCCCTCAGTTTTTTTGCACCTCTTGATCACATTTGTTGTTGTTTATGTAATATCAATTTTTACCTTTTTTATATGCGTAAACAAATCTTAATCTGATACTGGGTGAGCTGTGTTTTTATCTCTATTTTTAATAAGTTTATATAATTAAAATGATCAGAAGAGAATGTCTTTTCAGCTAATACTGTGAATTAAATACCAGAAAATAAAGGTACTTTATTACATTAATGCAAAAATCCTGTAAACCAATATTGCAACAAAACAGTTCCCATTGATTATTGATAATTGGAGGAGAGAAGCTTCTTTTAACAATAACACAAAACAACAGGGTCAGAAATGTATTGCAACTATTGCAACTTGTCAGCCAACATTACCACTTAGCATTGCCTGTGGGTTTTTTTCTAAGTGTGTAAGTGCTGTAGGATCTTACCTCTCTGTCTCTTTGGAAGTCAGGATGGTCCTGTTTGGGGTTGGAGAGCTGCAGCAGTCGCGGTGTGATCACAACAGTCCTCATGCTGAGATCGACGTGCCAGATAGGACAGTTCTTCTCACACTGAGGGGTGTGAGGAGGCCTTTGGGACCAGCAGAAATACATTTTAATATACTACTAGAAATAAACATTTGAAGAGTCAAGTGGATTCTTATTGAGCTGTATGTGTCTAACAGATACATCAATGAGCTTTTCTTTTAAAATGTATTATATTATTATGACTTTTTCTTGTAAAATGATGTCTTTATCATAAAAATATCAGTTTTTCTCCACTAACAACTGTTTCTAGAAAATCTATGAGTGATTTAAGTACATCTGTGGTAAATATTCTAAACATAAAGGCCCACTTACTTATCCTGGAGCTTTCAACTGTGTCTCACAGAGGGTCAGAATAAAACAGTCGCTAAATACAGTTGAAAAACTCAGAGAATAGCTCCAGTAAGTGGACCTTACATTCAGAGTATTGACCACAGATGTGGCATCCTCGTGGCAGAGTGGTTAAGATGAACACCATGAAACTGAAACGTTCTTGGTTTGGTTCAAACTGGGGATCTTAACATGTCTCTGTCCCACTATCTACATAATAAAGATAATAAATAAACAAAATCTCAAGAAAATGTCATGAATCTCAACGCTTTACACGTTCTGACATTTATTTTTAAGAAAAACAAGACTTCAAGACAAGATGTCCCCAAACTAAATGCCTTTCTAAGCTGTATTTTTATGAGAAAATATTATATAACTGGTGCAATTTCTAAAATATCGGTTGATACTCTGTTGACCAAGGATGTGCCTCATCTGCTCCAAGTCCCAATCTCTCAATAAACAACATAATCAACACATAAAATACTTAATCATGCTAATAATGAATCATGAATCTTGACGATGAGACCAATCTAAAGATGTATTTTCATTAAAAATTACATAACTGACGCAATTTCTCAAATATCGGTTGAAACTCTCCGTAAAAAAGCAGTTGAAGTGATGACTATAACACCATTACCTTTAACAGAGGGCTGGTACTTCAGTATTTGAGTAGGTGACACATTTGTAAGGGCACATCTTATTAATGTTTCAAATGATTAGCAACTTTCACTACAGTAATCATTATACCAAGGTAAGCCCTTTTACTCCCCAGCAGCACATATGTGTAATTTTAGAAATAAAGGTATCTGATTTTTATCTGCCACATGCTGCTTTGTGTTTTGTCTGGTTTATTTATTTATTTATTTCGCTTTTTTGTGTTGTTTTTTTTGGAGCAACAAGATGAGAGGATTAAGTTTCAGCAGCTGGTGATGATTATTTTTTGGTGTAGGGCATTAAAAGAAGCAATCAATGTAATGTCTACTATCTAAATTACAAAAACAAATTTTGTGTATTGCATTCAGAATGTAAACCCTGTATAAGTCTATCTTCATGTCCTACAACATGTGCTGCTGTGTTCAGGATTTATAAAAAGACTTCCGCGGCTGTCTGCGAGTGTCCCGGGGGACGTGAACTTTGGACAATAAGCTCTATTGTCTCCGCTCCTCGCTCTCCCACAGTCTGACACTGAAATAACAGATGTCCAAACGCTGGCTTCCTCATACAGCGTGGAGACGTTGGTGTTGGAGCGGAGCCTCTGCTTCTCGTATTTAACTATATGATATATTATATTCTGCAGCGATCGTATTCTAGGCTTTGGTTCGTACGTGAACCCCGCCGAGGGAGAAGGAAAGCTTTGGAGTTTTGAAGTCACAAATCTGCCAAAAACCGATGACATGGAGATCTAGTGAAGAGCTGGAAGTGGAGATAATCTCAAAAACAGAAATCTCAAAGAGTTCGTCATGATCCCGTCGCACATACTGCATACATGTATTAACATTAAAGCAGTGATGAGCTGTTTGAAATGATGAATATGTTTCAAAATTGGTTTAAAAAAAATAAAATAGGTGTCTGTTTAAGTGATGATTTCTAAAGAAAAACCAATGCTTACTGAGCCCAAAGCTCAAATAATGTGCTTCTAAATAACCTTAAACATCAGAGCACTAATTGGACCTGAGCTTGTTTGGTTCAGCTCCACTTGTCCTCACTTTACTGGTTGTGTTTGATGTCTAATGAGGCTTTTACCTAATTTCCCGGGAGCCGCAGCGCCTGGGTAAGGGTGTTGACAAGCGGACAATGTGCTTGTACTGGGATGCCATGGAGGAAGTACGTTGGGTCTTCGCCGCCTCCTCCTCCTCCTTCCTGCAGGAAAATGGAGGCCATTACTACATCCATTGTATGTTGTGTGTCTGGGACAAAAGAATGTCTTGAGCCAGAAGGAAGGAGGAGGAGGGGAGACACAGAACAATAGATGAGTGTCAGTGCACAGCTGATGACGGAGATATGAGCGGAAAATCATCTGTACCCACAAACACATTTAAATTTTAAACACTTAGTCGAGACAGTGGGAGGACACACATGGTCAAATGCTCCCTGCTGGCAATTTAATTTGGACTCATTGTTCTGCTCTTGAAGCAAATTATGTAGTCAAACAGATCTTGTTTAAGGATTTAAGGAATGCATCGTCTTTGCAAAGTCATTCCTGGTTGATTGTTAAGGTTGAGGCTGGTGATATTCTATATTGTTCTTATTGTCAACAATTGAATTGATCCTAACAAGTATTGTCTTTGGTTTATTTTGATTCAATCCCACTGAAAATAGTCCCCCAAAAATGCAATATTTACTCTTGTTTGAGTCATGTTTGCTTAAAACTACAGCGTGCAACAGTTAGGAAATTACTAAGCTGGTTTTCAAATTGAAATAATATTTATTATTATTCACGCCTTCAGTAGGAACCGATGGTCTTGGTATGGCAGTGTATTAGGGCCATTGTAGGTAAAGAATTTTTTTTTTAAAAATTACAGGAAGGGGAGTAATATTCCAAGAAAAGAATATTCCAAGAAAAAAAAAGAAATCGGAATTTCCAAGACTAAAATTGTAAATTTACAAAAACAAAATTACGAGAAAAACTCAGAAATTCTCTGAGATTAAATTCACAAATTTACGAGAAAAATAACTAAAATATTCTCAGATTTGCAAAGTCATTAATTTACGAGAAAAAACATCCAATGGCCTTAATACGCCGTGAAAATCTTAAAATGATGTAAAACAGAGAAAAGGAGCATTATTCTAACATTTAAGAAGCTGGGACCAGCAAAGTGATTTTTTGCTTAATGAATGACTTTAAAAATTAATCAACTATCAAGATTGTTGTTGATTATGTTTTGTCGACTGGCATATCGATACATGGTGTAATTGTTTTGTCACTACAAGTCGATCGACAGAAAATTCATCTGCAAAACATTTTAACAATTGATTAATTGCTCAAGTTAAGCAAAAAAGTCAAACATTCACTGGTTCCAGCTTCTCTATTGTGAGGATTTTCTGCTTTTCTCTACTTTATAATCACTGCAAACTATGTATCTTTGGGTTTTACACTGTTGGATGCAATGAGCATTTTTCGCTATTTTATAAACCAAAAGAATTATAATAATAATTATTATAAAAATAATTAATCTGCAGATTAATCCATAATGAAAATGATCCGTAGTTGCAGCCTGATATTAAATGAAAGCACCAGCTGCCATACCCTACATTTCACCACACTATTGATACTGAGGTATCCGGCTACACCGGTAATATTGTGATATTTGATTTTGTGGACGAGGACCAGACAGTCTGCCAGATAATCAGATTAGAAATTAACAAAGTAGACTTCTTGACTGCAGACTGATGTGATTAGATGTGGAACAGCGGTGTATTTATCAGAAGTAACAGAATATACAGTATTTATCACAATCTAGATTTAGTATTCAGATAATCCAATATATATTCGTAGTGCATGTATTCAGCAGCCTAAATCAACACTGTGAATCAATGATGAACTTCCTGCTTCGACACAAACCAGCAGGTGATCGCTGTCATCTTAAATTACAGTAAATTACTATTATTTGTTCCGGGAGCTGCACTTCCTGTGTGGGCTTCTGATTGAATCACACTGTGCTTTTAATCTGACAGCTGAGGCGAGGGGGGAAACAACAAACACTATCAAAATAAAAGCCTCTGTATAGCTGCCGTCACAGCTTCTCGTCCACTAATTGATCCTGACGGCTCTCTGGGGGTGATCACTTCTGATCAGCTGGCATCAGTCCTGAACATCACTTTGCAGTTTCCTGAATCAACTCTGTGCCAAAGAGGGACTTTAAAAAGACATTACCGATTCAGCCTTGCAAACATTTTCTCAAATATGTCGATGCAGCTCAGCATAAAAGGCTTGTGTACAGTCGTCTGGAGCAAGAACACAAACAAACCCCTCTCATGCCTTTTTGATAAGAGTCATCAATAATGTTTGTGGTGCAGACAGGCTACAGTTACCTCCGGTGGTCCTCCCATGCTGAGAAGTCTCTTTTGTGCTTGGCTAGGTATTGGATTCTTGCACTTGGAACGGCTCCGAGCGCTGAAGCAGAGGCAGACCATATTGGCTCCTGGTTGCCCCAGACCAGCCTCTCACTGATCAATGAAAAGATGATAAAAGTTTCCAGGAAGGAGATGAGATTATGACAGTTGGTGTAGAAGCAGAATAAATATTTTCCAAGTGAAATAATGACACTTTCAATCAAATGTGACCACTGTTCATTTTCCTATTGTTTCGCCCTTTTAACAACACACACAAAGTGTGCCAGACATCTGTCTTTAATTATGTAGTTTAAAGAAACGGCACTCAAGGAAGGAAACGCTGACCACAGAGGCTGCTGGATTCTCGGAGTCAATTTCACACTAGATCGATGAGCAAACATGCAATTTCATATGATGTAACAGCTGGAACACGCTGCAACGCTGACAATGTTTACAGACCGAGAAGAATACAATGAACAGAGGGCCACTGTGATAAATCTTGTGGTATCAGAGAAGTTTGTTTTTACAATATGCAAGAAAGAATCCGATTATTAAAAGAGGAAAGAGGAAAAAAATTGTATGACTCAGCTACTCACCAAGGAGCCGTGGTCGAAACTGTTTTTGAGGTTTTGTGCAGCGCCAGCTCCGAGATTCTGCCAAGAAAACATAACATTCCCAAAAAACACAAATCAGCTTTAAATACGAGTGTAATTCAGAGACTTTGGGCCCAGGGGGAACATGCAATCACTCAGTGGGTTTCCCGTCTGTGTTGAGGGTTTTTCTTCTTTCTGGAAGAGCTGTGACATAAACTGGTCGGTTAAAGAAAGTTGGCTTCGAACTCTGAACCTCATCGTGGCCACTAATCAAAGTCAAAGACACAACTGTTAAGTTTATCCGTGAGTCGTACATCTTCATGACAGGTTTTTCATTTTGCGGGACTGACTGAAAGAGAAAAGTTTACTTAAACGTTTCCTATATTCCATCGATGAAGCCTCAGGAAGGTATATGGACATAGTAAGACTAAAAAAATATAGGCAACACTTCACTTTAACACCCCATATTCACCATTTTTGAGCAGTATATAAACATGACAAACTGTTTATAAGACATTACAATGTAGGTATATTAGCAGACATAAGGATATTGAAGTGTCTATTAATGTACAGTACTTTCAACAATTATAACTTCCCCTATGAAGACACATTTTATATAATTACAAGTAAGGGATAATGTACAGCGAGCCGGTCATTGTTGTGAAAGAAACCCCAACAGGGCGATGCGGTGGTCTCTCATCGCCCTGAAGGGGTTTCTTTCACAAGAATGACCCGCTAGCTGTACATTATCCCGCTTATTACACGGCTACTTACTTAAGAAATCAATAATTTGACACAAAAATGGTCCGCGAACTGCATCCATATCTGCTATTAAAAAATAACAGACCGTAGAAAGCCATGATTGACCAATCAGAATCGAGCATTCAACACAGCCGTGTAATAACTGTGTTATAATATAATGTCATTCATCATGTTTATATACTAACATCCAGTTATGGATGCTTCACAGGGGGAGTATAAGTTGACCATATATCTTATACATTTTTTGTTTCTAGTTCAACTGTTAATTAATTACTTATTACTAATAATTTCTGTTTTTGTTACCTGCCTAGTGACTATGGATGTAAATTAGTATTCTTGCTAACTCTAGCATGTTTACATCTTGTATTTTATACTGATGTTCATTAATGGGCTCTGTCCCCATCAAATAAAAAAAGAAATGAAATGAAATAAATGAAATTTTAACTGTAACCCATAATTTTAATTAGCTATTAACCATTTCCAAGACAGAAATAAGGCAAAACTTGAGGGGGAAATTCACATTGACTTACAGCAACACAGAGACAGACTTAAGAGAAGCAGAAAATCAACTGTTTGAATGAAATAGATACAAAATAAAACAAGGAAATTAGAGAGATGACATTAAAAAACTATGTCATATATACAGTACATTGCAATATGTGGTACCCAACTCCTTATCCATTATTACAGTCAACTACTTCAACAGTTTATTTCCTATTTTTGGCTAACTATAAGTGTGTAGAGTTATACATATGATAAACTACTATGGAATATATATAGAAATTATAAATAAACAAATAAATGAGCAGACAAACACACTGGCAGTTATTCAAGGTTACTTATAATTAGCCATTATTATCTTATAACAAACTGATCCAGATTTGTAAACTTTTTGTAGCTGCATCTTAAAAAAGTAAGAAATTCATAAAAATGAAGTTACTTCACCTGTCTGATGGACCGAAGCTGGACTGAATCCCTGCAAGAAACAACAAGAAAAGAAATTAGACTGAAAATACAAGACTATAAAATATTTGAAGACATAACAAGTTAGTAGATTTACCTCGTTTTCCAGTCATCATCTCAATTTGCAGTAGGCTGGATGTGTCGGCTTGCTGCCTGTTGATGGTGTGACACTAATCTCCTGCTGTTGCTATGGAGCCAGCAGTCCTTAGCAACCACCATCACACCTGAGGACTCCTTGAAACTGGAGTCTGCACACTCAATGCCACCTTACCGTCTCAAGACTTCCGTTAAAAGGAAAGTGATACGTGATCAGCGGTGACGGCGGCTGCTGTATTAAAAGTGCTCTGATGGCCTGACGACAGAGTAAATGTCAGGAGCAATGTTTGAATAAGGCTTCTTCCTCACATGTCAGTCTGTATCCTCAGATAAGCTGTTATTAGTTTTATACTCATAAGCAAGACTGTATGTGGAAGGTCACACAAGGTTACAATAAAACACACCAATAAATTTAGTGGAAACAATTTATTAAATTGTGAAAAAACTGTATATAAGACAATCAAACTGTTCACACAATACTGTTTGTTGAGATGTTTTGGTATTGGAAAAAAAACGCTCTGAAAATGTGGATGAAATTTTAAGAAAATGTGCTCTTTGAAACATGTAAATTCCTAAAAAAATGGTACACATGAAGGCTTTGCACTCATCAACAACATAATTCCCCTTCATCCCAAAGTTAAGAGTGGCTTATTAAACATATATCACCGAATAAAACAGTATTAAGACAACAAAACAAGCAGCTGAGCGCATCTCTCTGAACAAGCAAAAACACAACGCTAATCCAAAAGACGTCTAGAAAGACAAAGAAATCTGGTTTATATTTCCGTTATCGGAGTTATTTTTTAAGATAAAGTAAATTCCCTCTTTTAAGATAGACTTAACACTTATCAAAGTATTTAACAATGAACTTGTGTCATAAAAGCAATAATGTTTTAAAGCTGTAATCTGTAAAATGACGATAAAACAGCTGATTATTGAAAGGAAATATCCACTCTACCTGCTCCGTTCAACAACTCCGTTTATTTTTCAGTTTAAATATTAATGACACATCAGAGAGCTTGTCAACGGGAAAACAAGTTTAATGTCTTCTTTTTATTAAAGCTGTAAGAGTCAAGTTTGCATGTTGGCGGCCCCACATGGCTGAAAGAGCTCACTGTTTGAAAAATGATAATTTAAAAGCTCATAAATCATGTCTTGTCTTGTCATGTACCATCACAGCAGACTTAAGTTTTGTGTTTCTTCATCAGAAGGGATGGGGAGCCTCACTTTGTACTCTCGTATTTGATATGAAAATGCTGCACGGTACAGCTTTAAGTCTTTATGTCGAGGTATTGAATATTCTGTGGATCGTGACAATCAGTATGATACAGTCCAAATCAGAAAAATAAATTTAATAAAATAAAAAAACTACATCCATGATGCTAACAGACTGTTAACTCATTGCTGGTGATAAAAGCTGCATCCGGCAGCTACACAACACAGACGGCCTGAAATAAATCCACTGTGATTGTGTACCATCTGACAATCTGCATTAAAACCTGAAGGCTGAACTGCTTCTAGAGTTGCTCGTGATTCATCATCTACAGTGCTTAAATGACATGAGGAGAAAGAAGCAGTCTTTGTATAGAGAAACATTCATGATCTATTGGTGAAACTCGTCACCTGCCTGGATGAGAATAAATCTTTGGTGAAGATAACATTCGAACACAAGCTGTTAGGAGTGTGCTGTAGGCCCCCAATTAAATTAACACAACTCATTTATTAAAGGGATAGTTTGGGTGTTTTGAAGTGGGGTTGTATGAGGTACTTATCTATAGTCAGTGTATTACCTACAATAGATGATGGTCAGCACGTCCCCAGTTTGGAGAAACCAACAGGAGTAAGGATACTAAGTGATGTACTGCTGTGAAACATATATTTTAGCCACCTATAAGAAAGGCCCACCTAAAAAAAAAAATCAATACATGTTTGATATTCTATACGTTTATATATATTTATAACACAGTAGTTGCTGGTCTACCGTTGCCTCGATTGTGTGACTTTGGTTAGTACGAATACCAGCAACTCCCATGTTCTGCAAGGTAAAATGACTTTTTGTTGATGGAGTCTGGCGGTTTTGAAGGAAGTATAGATGGATACAACAGCTTCAGTTCCCCGTCAGATAGAGCGAGGTAAAGAGGTGAAAATATTCTTAATATAGCGTACATTTAAACTAGTATTGATATTTTTATGTGTGCCATTCTTTTAGGTTGCCAAAATACGTTTTGCTACCGGCCCCATCCATAGCAGTCGCCGACCGACCGACCGACCGACCGTCATCTACTGTAGGTAATACACTGACTATGGATAAGTACCTCAAACACCCAAACTATTCCTTTAAGATCGGGTCTTTTGGTAACGGTGAAACAAGAAAAATAGTTGTCAAAGTCAGTGAAGTTTCACACTTCCAAATCAAAAATGTAGGACTTTTATAATCCTAGCTTTATCATACCAAAACAACAAACATATTTTAGGTTTCTCATAAATAAATAAGAGTTTCAGCCGACCTGGTGTAGTGAGAACATTTAGATGAAAAGATGCAGAGAACCTATTAAATTTTTTTTTAATCAAAAACCCAGGGCTAAGTGAGTGTTTTATCTGCCGTCACAAACCATCTGGATGATCAGGTCCCGAGCATCCTGAACGCCGGAGCTGAGCTCTGCCTCGCCCTTCTTCACGTAGGTACCGATGAGGAACAACCTGCGGTCTCCGACCTCAGACAGAGACAGGGCGTCATGGAGGTCGGTAATGCTGCAGGCTCCTGGAAGGTCCTGGAAACATCAGACAAACATGAGGAGACATCTGGGTGGAGTTTTTAATCATCCCCTTACTTTATTATAAAAGATACATCAGAGGATATTTGCTCTGTACTGGACAGGGGCAGATCCGGTTGAAGGGCCTCTGAAAGCAGCAGGGAAACTACCTTCTAAGTAGTTTCAGATGATGTAAGTGAAGCATCCTCTTTTCCTTTCTTTCAATGTATGAGATGTATTATCAGCTTTTCTTGGATTAAAAGGCAGAATTATTACGATGTTGAATTCATGTAAGATTTATAAAATCTGATTAACAAAAAATATATTTTGATCATTTTTTTCCACTGACACAATTGAGTTCTGATAAAACAAAAGATATGCTTTCATACTAAATATTTATTTATTTTGATACAAGTAAATTCACAAAAACTTCACAGAATTTCCTCAAAAAAACCCAACTGTGTTTCTCCAACTGTGTGCAATGTTACTTTGACTTTTTTTTTTAAATCAAAACTAACATATCAACTCAAAACTCTCTTTACCAGATTTTTGAGAATGCAGCATCTTTAATTATTCTTATGACATGACTTTTTGTTTATAATAAAATGAGACAATCTTTGTGAAAATGTGTGCAGTCTATGTGGCTGTATTGGCAATGAGGAGTTTTAAAATCCTTCAAATAGTGTCTGATTGTTAGACCTTTACAATGGCCTGTTTTACTCCTGTGTTTGCAAAACACTTTTCATGGAATCAGAGTACGTTAATGTGCTTTGGGTCTCGTTTACCCGCGTACAGTGCAAATGAAGTGCGAGCTGTTACGGCGCCTGTGTAAAGAGCTGGATTGAGGAGTGAATCTGTTCCCTCAGATGCTAGTGAGACGTTCAACTGAAAAACACAGCTGAAACGCCTTCTGTGTAGAAAACACTGTTACTCCATATATTAAATACATCATCAATTTGGTGGTGAAAGCAGGTTACAATCATGTGTTTTACATTTTAGTGGTGATGCTATGACTTACATTTGGATCACACTTTTACACATTTCTGAACCAAAACAATAAAATCCCATCTGAACACTATAGCTGAAACGATTAATCAATTTGTTGATTAACGGAAAACGAACTCTGCAACTATATTGATGATTAAAACAGAATATATTTGCGTTATGGAGTTTTGTTCGGACAAACAAGACATTTGAAGATGTCACCTTGGAACCTGGGAAACTGTGATGGACCTTTTACACTATATTTTCTGACAATTTTTAGACCAAACGCCTAATTGAGAAAGTAATCGGTACATAAATTGATAATGAAATAATCGTTCGTTGCAGCTGGTGTGAAAACAAAAGTCTCTAATTATGAACTGTTGAAAGTCCTTCGAGGACAAGAGGCCTTTGTTCTGGAGAGTGTTTCTGTCACACTCACCTGTTTGTTGGCCAGTACCATTAAAGGCAGGCGGGGGTCGGACGCCAGCAGCTCATGTAAATGCTTCATAGCGACGGGGAAGAGCTGTGGGTTGGAGGAGTCGACCACAAACACCAGCAGCAGGGCCCTGGACATGTATTTCTGCCAGTACGGCCGTAGATCCTCTTTACCTCCAACTGACAGACACATATGACGTCAAACTCATGAGAGACTTGAAGCAGAAGGGACATCGTTGATCATCAGTTTTGAGTTGAGACTTACTTTCTAGGAACTCGATGTGCAGATCCTCTCTGTTGATGGAGACGGCGTTGAAGCCCTGCGTCGGCTGCATGTCCTGCTCCAGGACACCGGTGGACAAACAGTGCAGCAGGCTGGTCTTACCGGCTCCATCCAGACCCAGAACCAGAACCTGGGTCCCCGTTGACTCCACAGGCTTGGACTGCAGCACACACAGACCAGTACATATTAGATTAAGGCTGGATATTATGTGATACAGGAGTTTCTGTACTGATACCATAAAGATACCGAACTTTGAGAAATGCTTTTGCACAAAACTCTTGTTTCTATTTAGAAAAATAAGCCTAAGTAACCTCAGATGAAAATATTGAATATTGACCTAACATAAAGCAGTTGTACAAAAACTTAGACATAGACTAAAGCATAGTCTTAAAAATCAGTAACATTTGATCAATCAATAACTAAACACTAAAAAGAATCTGCATTGACTTGCAACTTTCAATACCTGACAGTTTGATACGATGGAGCTGAAACATGTACACAGAAATTTAACTACAACAATATTGGTAATTGATTTACTGTTTTAAGTCAGTTGTCAGACAAAAATGGTTGCAAAAAAGTTGGCCTCTTGAAGCACGTGCATGCTTCAAGGGGCACTTTTTTTTTACTTTTATGTTAGTACTTACTTACTTATAAAGTATCTATCATCTAAAATGTGACGATTTCCTGCTTTTCTTTTGGGACATCAGTCACAAAATCATTTTAAGTCATCACCTTGAACTCTGGGGCGAAGATTATCTATAGTTGTATTGTATTGTAAGTTTTCCGTAAAACTGCATATTATTTTCATGATCAGTTTATTGTTTGATCCATTTAATATATGATTTAATCTCAGCTTTTGATACTTAATGGTCTTTGATACTATTAAGGTGTGATAACTGGCCCCGCAGCCAATACAAAAATATATTTTCAAAACAGTGATGTGACACAAAGAGTTTATAAGAAAGAATTTTTTTTTAATGTATGTCTATTTTAGATTTGTAACTAACCATTTCATTTGCAAAATACTTTCCTGATTAATTATTAGTCTTTTGGTCTGTGAAATGTCCATCACAGTCTCCCAGAGCCCCAAGTGATTCAATATATTCTACTTACTGTCAAATATTCACATTTAAGAGCCTGGAACTAGTGACATATTGGTATTTTTGGCATGAAGAAATTACTCAAACGATGACTAAACTAAAAATGAATTTGTTAAATTAGAAAATGGTTAATTTTCTGTAACTATTTTAGTCAGTGTGATAACTACATTTCCCAGAATCCCCCACAGCAACCCCTCAGACAACTTGTTTGAACTTGTTACTGTTGTAACCATAAAAATAAAAAGATATCTAGCTGAATTTAGTAGTAGTTTTTAAAGTCTGGATGATGTTCATGATTAAAAGGCAAACCTAAAACACAATATATTTTCTGTAGCTGCTGTATTTTGTTTTATTTTTTAGGGTGTAACGTTATAAATGTGTCTTCATCCTAAAACTAAACCTTTATTTAGGTGAAAAGCAGCTAAATGTGCTCAGTTTTCCCCTTGTCTTTAACCTTGTAAAGAACATTTGGAAGTCAAATTAAAATAGAAAAGTGTATTTTTAGAAGTTACATAGTACTACTAAGCTCCAGCAGCGGTCTCCATGAAGGTGTGTCCCGGTAACGTGTTTTACCTCCGGTGCTTTCGGAGCTTCAGCAGCAACAAGCGGAGCTTTAGCAGCAGGGACCACGACAGCTTCCCCTCTTCTCTCCGGCTCCTCTTCGGCACTTTGACCGTCTTTCTCCGGTCGTGTTTCAGGCTTCTTCTCCTCCTCTCCGCTGGAGGAGGAGGAGGTGAAGGTCCAGATCAGATAAGCGACTCCTCCAGCGACCGCGACGGAAGCACCGACGACACCGGCTTCCCTCAGACCCAACATGATGCTTTTTACCCGTCCGTTTCCGCCATTGTTGTTGACTTTGAGTGGAAGTTTTTACTTTGAATCCACCTCCTCTTCTTCCTCAAGCTACTCAACAAGTGGATTAACAAGACAGGAAGCTGTCTGAGGAGGAACCCGGTCGGGTCTAAATGGGGACCCGCAAACCGCGAAATCTGCAAAAAACATGCACAAACTCTCGCGAGACTCGCTGCCCGAAGACCTTAACTATTCGAGATCAATGGCTAACCTTAACAATCTCGCGAGAGTTTCCACAGTTTGCGGGCTCCCTTCTCGCCACTACCGAGGAAACTCCTCCAAACGATACTTCCGGTATGAAGAGCACCACTTTTGTTGATGCAGTGTTACAATCTCAGCGCTTGAGGGCGACATGTTACAGCCACTATTTACTAATTACATAGACTAAAGAAAACAAAAAACTTATGCTTTTATGGTATGATGAATTACTGTATTACTAATCCACCCAGTAGTATAAAGAATTTCAAATTGACTCCAAATTGAAGCAGTACAACATTAAAATGTATGTTAGTGATAAAAACAGAAAAATATAATATTCAACGCTTTGAAAGCAACTGTTCTGCATAATGAGTACTTTTACTTTTGATACTTTCACTACATTTTGCTGATAATATTTCTGCACTTTTAAGTAACATTCAGAATTCAGGGCGTTTACTTGTAATGGAGTATTATAAAATAAAACATCAAATAATCTTTTTTTGCATAATGAGTTCTTAAAACTTTAAGTACATGTTGCTGATAATACTTGCAGGTCTTTTAACTGGCTCTGAATACTTCTTACACCATCGATTATAACCAGTGGTGGAAGAAGTACTCAGATCATTTACTTATGTAAAAGCAGAAATACTCTTATTTTCTTCTACTCAACCGGATTCTGAAATCGTACATGCACATCCATGAATTAACATGGCAAGAAAATCATTAATATGGTAACAAAAAGCATGTAGGCCTACCAAAAACAGTGGTGTTGGTTGGTGTTTTCTGTGCAGACGTCAAGGTTTGAAATAACCAGCTGAGTCACCTGACAAAAGACAAGACAGTCCAGATTGTGAAGGTGAGAATGAAATACATTTATTAATAAATCAAAGAATCCCAGTGAAAATCAACTCAAATCCAACTGTTTATCAAACTAAAAAGGTTATTTTCCCTTTATTTAACCAGGAAGAACAAAAAAACAAAGGACAGAACTTCTTTGTGGAGCTGAACGTCCTCCTTCCTCTCTTCCCATCATGCTTTGAAAGGTGCCGTGTGGCTGGTCCTCTTTACTGGGACCCTCTCCTGCTCAGGAGCACTCAGGAGCCACATCTGGAGCTTGCAGTTCTCCTTCGTCAACCCGAGACTCTGCCAGGTCCGAGCTCGCAGTGACGGAGGCCTCTTTCGCTGCAGAGCCGTGTCCTGGAGCTGCTCTGCTCCTGAGCCGGAGGAATCCACCGTCTCACCCTGTCGATGCCTCCTGGACTTGGACGCGTCCGGGAAAATGCCGTAGCTCTTCTGCTTGATGGAGGACAGGAGTCTGGCCCTCCTGCTGCTGGACTCAGTTGGCGTCTCCTCATCCTCTTCCTCATCAGAGTTCTTGTCTTTGTTATCCTGTGAGAAAGTCTTCTGCTGCCACGTGGTGAACTCTGACATGCAGTCTTTCAGGCCGGCGGAAAAGCCTTGATGTGTCATGGTGGCGTGGCCTTTGACCTCCACCGTGGCCTCCTTCAGATTCTCATACTGGCTCTGGATGTTGGCCAGCTCCACCAGGATCTCTGCAGAGGCAAGCTCCTGGACGGCTGTGGTCCTCCCAACAAACTCTGCACACAAAGGCTCCCTCTTTGGCTTCCTCTGCTTTTGGAAGCTGAGAAAATGTGGCATGGCGACGTAATGTATGGCTTTGGCTGCAACAAGCTTCTTAATTATATAAGCAATATCTTGATGCCCAGAATCCACAGAGTCCTTGATAAACTTCTGGACTATAGCCCAGTCCCTCATGGCGAATCTAATCTGCACAGGTGGAGTGGCAAGTTGTGTATAGTACAAACCATACATCAGATATAAGGCTCCCACTCTGATCTGGTAGCTGTATGGAGGCAGGAAGAACTTCACGGCTGTGGCCAGCGCTACTCTGCAGAATCTCTTCATTTCTCCCTCACTGATGATACCTATGAAAACATCTGAGAAGCTCATCTCCCTCCAAATGGCTGAAAACTCCTCATACCTGATGGAGTCAGTGTGCTGGAAACGAGCCAGTAGTTCCTCCACATCCTCAGTTAGAGGATGGTAGAAGAATTCAGAGTAAAGAGGCTGCACACGAGGCATCCTGTCCACAAAACAACAACCTCAGTCAGCACTGAAACTCAAGACTGCTTGGACAGGAATCTGAAGGAGCTCTGGATGGATTCACAGCACATGAGGTTTGTCAATTACCTGAGAACCACGCCCACAACGAGGAGTCGTCAATTATGGCGATTAAGGCTGCATTCAAATGGTGTCAGAATAATCAGAAAAGTGAGTTCCCAACTGGGGAAATTCATGTGAATGTCCCCATCAAGTCGTGAAAATTTTGGCAACCTACACGACTTTCCGTGTCATATTACGCAGAAACATGGTGGGAGAAAGTATATGTATGATGTAAGAAAGGTTTTATTAATTCACGTCTTGCATATCATTTTTCTGCTCACATGTAAGTAAATATTTGTAATATGGTAGGCCTATTATATAACTAGTTGCTGTCCACGTAGATTAGTTAGAAAGGTTATTTATTACCCTGATAACAGGTCAGGTAAAGCAATATTTTAGTGGTTTTAAATATATTTATATTTTAACAGCTATCAACTTGTTTTAAACGTTCTGAGCAATAAAATACAACAAAACTTCTTTAGCGTCCATGTCTTTACCACATTAATAATTAAAGCTCATGAACACAACAAAGTCAGAAGAACGACTTCCCACCTCAAGAAATGGGAACATCCGAGGAGCACGTGAATGCACCATAACCATCAGGTGTGGTTTACCGGGATATTACACTTGTATACAGCATTGAGTCCCCTTAACATACATGGAATACATTTAATATATCTATATTGGTTGGGGTTAACTTAATAAAAATGATTATCGCCAAAGTTGACTACACAACCTCCTGCACAGCAGAGATGAAGATAATGAGAAATACTTTTTTTCCTTTCTCATCACCTTTCTTGTCCATATTGAGTGCCACTGAATTAGAGTAACCGTACAACTTACAGAACACTTGACTTGTATATAGACATTTATTTCTTATATTATAGTGGGTCATTGGTTCTTTATATACAGCTTTGTCGTCCTTGTCTCTAACTGTTATTTCTATTTCTGTGAAAGTAGGCCTAAATCAAGAGAGATCCATAAAACTGGAGTCAAATTCCTTTCATGTATGTACTTACAAATAAATCTGATTCTGATTGTTAAATACTGGGAGATGTATTTTTTTTCTATAACTTGTGATGTGAAAATCAAATAAGAATTGCATATAGATTAACATAAACACTGCTGTGACTTGCTTTGTTAATATATTTATGTACAGGACGGTTTCCTAACATCAGCTAGTCAGCGCTTTACTCGAGCTGCTCTATGAGAATTTTGTGACAATTATATTTACCTGCTTTTATTTTGAAAGGCAGATTCATATTCTTTCTCAATAAATGACAATTTAATCTACTGTGTGACCCCCAGGGGGCTCCTCCTGCCAAAACAAATCTCTCTTTTTACCTAAATAAGCAGATGAAATTCAATTCCATCAAATATAAATCAACTAATGCAAATGCAGTTCAAGGGTAGAAGCCATCTAGTTAAATGTTATAGGAAACAGGGGTCATGTGTCATTGTTAAGGGTTTTATTAAGACTTAACAAAAAGGGACACCTGTTTGGTCCTAAAACATGCTTTGGACAGAATTAAATTCAAGAATTTAAATTCTTTTGCTTGAATTTAGACCAACTCAGGGATTCAAAAATAAATATTCTTTAACGTTGCATCTTTGCAGCTGATTGAAAGTAAAGGGACAATTTAAGGAAACATGAAGCAAACAGTCAGAGTATGAGATCCTAATACTCAGACCCAAGAGATATTAAGGACAATTCTCCCAAAATGTGACTTAAAGTTACTATGCAAAAGCAGTTTATTTTCTACGGTCTTAACCATTTGAATTGATCTGTGGATTTTAAGTTATTAATTAACAATATTAAGAAAAAATGCTATAATATACAGCAATGACACTGAATTAAATGAAAATGTTGAATCTGATGATGTGAGTAGGGACATGATTTTAATGATTCAATTGAAACTTCATTGAATAGTGGTTGGATGGATCAACCAAACAATCTATTATCACATTTTATTTAAGACATTTACAGATGTTTCTGTATGCAGTGTCTCTGTGAAAACCTCACACATTACAAGGGGGACGAATGTGAGTCATTTTGATAAAAAAAAAAAAAAAAATAGAGCATCAGATAACAGTAAAAAAAAAGTTTTTTCCTTTTTTCTGACCTTTAATGAAAAACTAGGTGGCAACATCTGTAGTTTAATCAATTTTACTGTGACCTCAGAAGGTCATGAGTAAAAAAGAAAAAAACGAAACACTGCTGAAATCTGCTTTTGCAGAGCAACAAAAAGTTAATTTCAGTGGAATTGTCCTTTAAATACTCTCCCTCTTCTGTACTTTTAACACCAGAGGGGATCTTTTGGTTTCACATATTTAAATGAATATCCAGAACAAAAGTAAATTTAACTTGAAACGTAAAAAAGAGAAAAGCTTATGATTTCTTGGTGAGACATCACCGTATCTCATGGCCCCTCTCTGCCTCATGTGTTGCTTCCCTCCGACTACCAGCCTCCTTTGCCTCCCTTCTTCTTCTTCTGTGGTACCTTCTTGCGCGTGGCCCCCGAGGCTGCAGGTTTCTGCTGTCGTGGGGGGACCACGTTGCTGGCGGGGGCTGTAGATGAACCGGATGCAGACCCTGGTCTGGGGGAGGTAGGGGGGCTGCTGGCTGTCTTACTGGCATCCCTGAAACAGAATATGAGCCAGGATCGTGTCACAGATTGGGCCTCATGCAAGAACCACTCGTACAAAACAGATTGTACGAGTGATTTAGGTGAACTCGTCACATTCACCAATTTTCTCATATTTAGAATTTTGTCTTCGTTACGAACACAATTTACAAGTGATCCAAACCTGTCGTAGGTGTCATGTGTAATTAGTCTAAAGTTATCCAAACCTAATTTCATTACAAATAATGAAATTAATAAAAAAAACTTAATCCTATATAAATTACACCTTATTTGTACTTCACTACATTTATTTTACTTTAAATTTACAGACAAAACATGTGATCAACTTATTAAATATGATGAATTGTTATGTCTTTCCTAAGTGTAGAAGTCTTTCTGATAGTCTCAGCATATGGATTTCTACTTTGGGTCAGACTGAGAATATTTTTATTTTGGCCATAATAACACACAAGCTGTTTCTTCTGCACAGCAGCTGGACGTCTCCACTGAGGATTTGTTGGCAGGGAAACAAACAGGACAATCTCTGCTGCTTTTCCTCCATTAGTGCAGTTGATTACTGGGTTTCAATTACAGGAAATTGCACCCAGACAACTCCATTTGCAGGTGATGTGCATATGCATGTGATTCTTTCTTTACTCACAGCTCGGCCGAAGCTCCTGCTGTCGCTCCCTGTGTGCCTTTTCCTATCTGCTCCTTCTTCTTCCCCTTCTTCTTGCCTCTGTAGTAGGTACGCTCCCTCATGGGCATCCACCTCTCAATGTCAGGGGTCGCTTTGGGGTCGCAGTTCTTGGGAAGTTTGCCTAAACATGAACATCAGGAAGAATCACTGAAAGGTAGCACTCAGCTCTGTGTAGTGTGAGTAAATATATGAGACGGATCTGTGGGGAGGAATGACAGCCCCCTCATTTGCAGCAGAAATGCACAAAGAAATGTATACATATATATTATCTTAAAAGGTGTACACATGATATACCTCAATGAACTATTGTATAAGAGGCTATAAAGACCTTTTGAATAGTAACGATTTGTTTTACTTTAATCCTAATATTTCCTGAGAGCAAGTGACCTTTTAATTATTTTGGAAATAATCTGTCGCACAAACAATATTTGATTAATGGCTTACCTCTCTTTTTCTTCTTCTTCTTTTTGATCTCGCCTGGTTGGCTGTAAAGAAAACGCAAAAGTTTTAGCATTGAGGAGGTGAAAATGAAACTAAGCTCATCCTTCTCACTCTGCTCAATACAACAAAAACAAACATAAATCTAAATTTAGTAAATGTTATGAACATCATGAAGCCGATGTTGAAGAGAGTAATGAGGGTTTACCTTTGTTCTTTGGGAGGTTTTTCTACTGTGACCTTAGCAGCCTTTTTCCTGACGTAGGTGGCCCCGTGGGAGTTCTCCAGCTCGTCCACGTCCACATTGAGCGCCATTGTGTCTGCAGAGGGCAGGTGCTTGCTGAGGCTGGAGAGAAATGCTAAGGATATAACAATGAATGTACATTTTCATTTGCACCATCATAAGGTCATCTAAAAGAGTCCTAAACTAAGGGTTTTTGCATTTTTATTCTTAGAAAGGTAATGTTATACAAGAGTTTGTAGTGTATATACAGTAAAATGAAAATATCATGATAATCTCAGGTTGGATGATAAATGATGGAGCTCCAATGCTATGTTCGATGCAATTAACATCATACTAGTCAATAGCATCGATGGTGTGGTCTTCTAGGGCTGCAATTAACAATTTTCACAACTAATTAATCATTTTGTCTATAAAATGTCAAAAATGCCTTTTTAAATTTTCATAAAAACTGAGGAGGCGTCTTCATATTCCTCGTTTTATCTGATCATTAATCCAAAACAACAAAGATATTCCTATATCACAGAAAAAACTCACATTTGAGAAACTTGTTTGGTGTTTTCGCTTGAAAAATGTCTGAAACAACTTAAAGAGTACTAAAACAGTTGCCAACTACTAAAAACTTATTGTTTCAGCTTTAGTGTCTTCCATTTCAATAATTTCAGTAGGTGAAAAGGATACGATTTGGCTTTATCCGTGTCCACCAAAGAATACGCCGAGATGAGTTGTGCCAGTGTGTGGATGTCGTTGGTGTTTTGCCTGTTTAAAGAAGAAATAAACAAATTAAGCTTCATTGTTGTAAAAGAAGGAATTCAAACAAATGCTGCAATAAAAATGACCATCACCTGACAAACATAGACGAACAAAAAATAGAAAGGCTAAAGTGATAGTTTGGATGTTCTGAAGTGGGGTTGTATGAGGTACTTATCCATAGTCAGAAAACACCAGAACTATTCCTTTAAATCTCGCACACACTCACAGATGTGCTGCATAAATATGTAAATGAATAAATGCTTCGCCTTCACATTAAGTTTCTCATTTTATAATTTGTATTTTCTGCTCTATAAGCACATTGTAACGATGTTTATCAACCTTTTTGAGAACTCAATAAACATATGAGCTACTTGAAATCATGCCGACGAGATTGATAAAACAAAAAGCAGAATCAACATCTGTGAAATAACCTCTAAAGGAGCACATTATGTGTTTCCCCCCCTTCCCAAATACTCGACACATGTTGAACCTCAGAGTGTTTTGCAGGGCTGTAACTCACTTCCACAGCTGCTCCAGATCACTAATGGCCTCTTTTTTCCGTCCGTACTTCAGTTTGAAATTGGCAGCTTCTCGTACAAGTGCCAAGTGTGCAGCGGATCCGGTCTGTGGAGGAGGAAGAACAGGCTGCTGATTACACACAGTGGAAACACATTCAGATATCACAAAAGAGTTCATGTGTTGGCTTGTCTTGTCAGATGAAAGTATTACCCACAGCCTTAACTACTTTAAATTTGACTCCATCTTTGTTTAGACTTTATTCTCTGAAGCCCTCAATGCTGCAATGTTTCCTGAACTGCCGTTCCTGCAGATGACTCATCAATCAAATACAGTGGATTTGTTTTGTTCCATGAATGTTGAATTGTTTATATTTTGAGTTTCTGTAGGTGGCCATCGTTGCCAAAGTTAGCTACCCAGTTCACAGGAAGACTCACTAGAGTCACAAAAGAATCACTATTGTCTTATATCAACTTGCAACAGAGTGAGAGATGTTGGACACAAACCTGTTCAGACTGGTAGTGCTCAATGGCTTGTTTGAAAATCTCAATAGCGCTGTCAATGTCTTCTTCGTGGGAGTACATCGTTACCAGAGCTGAAATCTGAGGAGAGATTGACACAGTTTAGATGAACAGTGTGAGAGTTGACTGAAGCTAAATCAAAGAGTTTACGCAGTAACTAAATGGTCACAAATCCAAACAGCCTTACCATCCCCGATTTGTGCTTGAACTCTTCAATGGACCGTAGAACATCACAAGCTTTTGTTACGTGACCTGAGGACCCCCAAAAAAAAAAAAAAAACAGGATTATAACACAAATGCAGCCACTATTTAGGCACTCCAATGATTTAGAAACTGAATAAACTACCCACTTAACCAATAAAACATGCTTTCATTTGACAAAGATATGCATGTATTTATTATAGGAAGCTAAAACATTTTTAACGGATATCCTGTCCTAAGAGAGAAAGAACTTTCTAAATGCATCAAACCGTAATCAATATTAAAACATGTCAGTACCTTGTATTAAGTAGAGTTGTGCCATTGTCAGTTTGATGCCAGATGCACTCTCTGGATGTTGGTCTGAGAATTGCTGGAAAACAAAAGAATAGTCAGTAAGCATGATCTTAAGAAAATACAAATCACTGAATGCATACCAAACTAAACTAAATCATTTCATAGAATCCTGTTTAACATACTAAATAAACTACATTATTGCAGTAACTAAAAGGGGGGGACAAAGAATAATCAGACTGAATACATCGAGCAGTGTTGTTCATTTCTACCTGGAGCAGCTCTATGGCCCGACTATGCTGCTTCTCTCTGCACAGCTGAGCGACCTGGATGAGGACCGGCCGCGGGTGACCCGGATTCTGAGACTGAAGACTGGATGACAGTTTCCTGCACTGGTCGGCCTGTTGATGGCAAACAGCAAAAAATGCATCATACATCAGTAATTAAATCTAAAATTCTGTTCATCCTCTTCATCTGACTCACAGCAGCTTGTTAGCTACCTGGTTAGTGTACATGGCCAGGAGGGCTTTGTTGAAGTCGATAGCCTGCAGCTGCTTCGTCGCCAGCTTGTATTCGACACCTTCAGCGTTCGTCAGTTTCACCTTTTTCTTTGAGTCGAACACGTTTTGGTCCTAAGAAAACAGAAACAGAGCTTTAATTAAAACACTGCTGCTGTTGCTTTTATGATGAAATATTTAACTTGGTAAGATTTGTCACACACTCACCTTGTTTATTGTAATGATATTGTTGGCGGTCACAGCAAGCAGCCCAACATCTGATGGCCTGCAAATTAAGAGCACATTATGGAATATCTATTTGACATCTCCACTGTTGACACATAAAAAGTACAAGTTGTGTGTGGACTTTAGAAATGCCTTTTAAACTGTTTCTGGCACAAATGTAGCATGAATTGCCATCACAGCTAGGGGTGTCGTGATATACCGGTATTGACAATAACCGTGATATTAAAAAGAATTAATCCAGCGCTTCTTAAATCATTGTATATATACAGTTATGATTACAGGCTCTCTCTCCACCTTCATACACTAGTATTTTGAGTGTAATTCATTTATCATGTCTTATCTACATTCTCATCATCTGCTTTAAATGCAATGAACGCTGCACTCACTTGAGCTTGATGACCTGGTTGTAGAGCTGCAGGGCCTCGTCTGTCCGACCTTGTAACTGCATGATGAACGCCATCTGAGAATGGATGACGGCCAGCTCTGACTCGATGTCCTCCTCAGTCACATCCTGAAAGTGACAATGACAGTGATTATCCTGAGAGAATTAAGACAAGCATGGGCATTGTTGTACATTTCTTAAAAATAAAAACACCATAATAATTCCTACTTGATCAATTTGTAGTTTCTGGTAATATCAATATTTTATTGCCATCCATCCTCTACCTTGGTAACATCTCAACTCAAACAAATATCAATTTCAAAATACCAATCTTATTTTTTGTCCAGACTATTTCTGGGAATTAAAAATGTTGGCTGCTGCCTTCTGTTCAGTAAGATTTAACAAGACAACTTCACTCTCCAGATAAAAAAATATTACTGAAAATAAGATTTCATAATTGTTTGTGCTTTTTCATTATCAAGTCCTTTATTCTATGAGGGTTCACTCTCTTTTCATTTTCCACTTAATGAACTTTCAAGATAAATAAACACAAATATAAAGTTTCACAAAGTGCATCACATCATCGTCTCTGAAGCATCTTCTACCGTCTTATGGAAAGATGCTTAAATGTTTTAGAAAAACAAGGCATAACTCACAGAATCATCTGCCAACGAGGCTCTGCAAAGCTCTGTGAAAGAAAAAGAATCAGTTAATGTCAAATTAAAAAAAGGATAAAAACTTGACCGAGAAGGCAGAACAGAGAGGGACTGACCTTCTGCTTGTTGTAGTTTATTGTTGGCCTCTGTTAGCTGTCCCTGGCCAATCAGAGCGCAGGCAGCATTGTAGCACAGCTCATACGTGGACTCGGGAAGACCTAAATCCTCCTGCAGAAGACAATATAGCACATCATCTTAATAACCAAAAAAATTAAATAAATGCACAGTAATTTGCTTGGTGACACATCCAGTCTGACTCCAGTTCCAGTAACCTTGAGCTGAGCATGGTCAGACTGTCTGAGCTCTTCCTCTCTGGTATTCATACTAAAGGTAGACACCAATAGGACGTTTTACAAACTATCGTTAACGGCACAACTGGGCTCAGATAGTGGCTGAGCTATCGGCTTTTTTCTGCTCCAAACTATCGTTATTATATCGGCCTATTAATACTGGTAAAAAACATTTGAAGAAGTATCTGAATATGAGCTCCTGAGTCGTTTTACTTTATTTTGTTATATTCAGCATTCAAGTGAAAGAAACTGTTCCAGAGTTAACTCAAAACGTAGACTGTCAAAAAGCCAAAAAATACATTTTGTAGAGGAGTGCTTACCAACGGAGCTTCCTCCCACTGACTCATAGAAGCCACCACAGCAGCGAGGTTGGTCTTCCTCTCCTCCTCGTACTCATCCTGGGAGTTCCTGATCAGATCTGTGTAGACGGCCTTGCAGTCGTCGTAGCGCTCCAGTCTGTACAACTAGACAATGAAAAGAGAGAGCCGGAGTCTTTAAATCAAACACCACAAGCTTCAGTGATTAAAAATAGTTCTCTTTGAGAGTAGAGAGATATAAAAGATATTAAAAAATAAAAATTACAAGGTTAGATTAGTAGATACTTCATATCAATATTCAGCAGCTTTGAGCCACAAATACACATCAGTTTAAGAGCTCATATCAGTCAGATCTTGTGGACAAATTGTGTGCTTTTGCAAGATACACCACATCAACAAGAGGGTGGGCAGGAACACAGTTTTCTTTCCCCTTAAAAGTCTCAAAAGTAAACAGTATACAAATCAAAAGCATCCAGTAATAATATCATTTCTAAACAGCCGTACCACTTGACCGTAGAGCTCTTTCAGTTTGTCTGTTTGTTCAGTAGCAGCCTCGATGGTCTTCAGGGCGCTTTCCACTCTGTTCAGCCGGTACTCGCAGTACGCCTTCTCAAACACAACATCACTGAGAAAGAGAAAAAAAAACATTATTTCAACAGAGAGATAGAGAAAATCGCAAGACATGCAAGCAAGTAGATGTAAAGAATCAACAATGGCAAAGCATTTACTTAATTATTACATCTTTATTGTTTACTTACTTACTTATTATATCTTGTTATGAATATATATATATATATACATAATGTATATATGCATCCTGTATATATCATATTATATAGTATAGAATGCACATTTTACTAATCAACACATGTAAGAGTTATAAACAAGGAAATATAAATCATTTGTTTACCTGCTGAGCAGTTTTGAATGTGTGTTCATGACATTCAGCGCCTCTTTGAAGCTCCCAATCTGGACAAGGCAAACTATTTTACAGTGATGGGCCGTCACATCATCCCTGTTTTCATGCAGAACTGTGACAGAAGAGGACACAAACACACAGCCGAAATATTCATTAATAATGCAGATTAAAGAAAAATATATACCATTGACTTAAAACAAGATTATTAAAAGAGGAATCAACAGCGAATACAAGTTTTAACGGTTTTGTGAATGAAGGCTGGTTTAGCTCCCCACCATGATAAGGTAAGGCTAGACCAGGGGTCAGCAACCTTTACTATCAAAAGAGCCATATAGTATATAGTATATAAGTCTAATGCAGTGAGGGCCAAAGTGCAAACGTACTACAGAGTTTTAGGAGTCACATTGAGGGAAAAAAACATCCGAGATTTACAGAATAAAATCATAATATTAGGAGAATAAAAATCGTAATATAACGAGAATAGTCATACTTTACAAGTAAAAAAGAAAATAACTCGTAAAAATTACTACTTTATAATATTGACTTTATTCTCATAATACGACTTTTTTCTCTTAAATTTATGACTTTATTATTATAATATTACAACTTTTTTTTACATAAACTTGTGACTTTATTCTCATAAAATTACAGGTTTTTTCTCTTAAATTTATGACTTTATTCTCATAATACCACGACTTTTTTTCTCTTAAATTTATGACTTTTTTCTCTTAAATTTATGACTTTATTCTCATAATATCACGACTTTTTTCTCTTAAATTTATGACTTTATTCTTATAATATTAGAACTTTTTTTCTCATAAACTTGTGACTTTATTCTCGTAATATTATGACTTTATGCTCATAAAATTACAACTTTTTTCTCATGAACTTGTGACTTTATTCTCGTTATATCATGACTTTATTTCTCGAAATCTTAGATTTATTTATTTTTTCCCTCAATGTGCCCCTAATACCCCGTCTTACCCTCGTACCATAGACCTACAACAATGATAAATAAAAATGAAAATGTAAACAGTAAAACAGTTATTCATTTCCACTAATGTTTTAATAGGTGTACAGAGAGCCACTCGCGAGGAGCTGAAGAGACGCAGGTTGCTTAGAGACCCCTGCTATAGGGACACGTCACTCATCAGGAGAGGACGGCGCATTTCTGGAGCAAAATATCACTTTATTACTTAACATAAAACCTACATATGTAGCTTAAACACTTGAGTATACAATTAGTAAAACGTATTTGGTATATAAAGCTAACTCAGTGTTTTACAGACCTGACAAGTAGATGTCTAACATGTGTTAGCCTAGCCACATGCTAACAGCTGGCCCCTAGCTTTAGCTTAGCTTAGTGAAGACATGGAGCCGTTTGTCTACCGTGTAACCGCAGCTCCGGTTCCGTTTGAGAGTAACGACGACAGATGTGGATACCTACTTTTAGTCAGAGCTTTCAGGGCTCTTGTAAAGTCTCCATTCTGTCCACAGCGGTTCACTTCAGTCCACAGAGAAGCCACCGAGACTCCTCCACCGCTCGCCATCTTGGCTGAATGGGCTCACAAGTAGTGATGTGTCGGTCGCGAACGAGTCGGTTCAAAGAGCCGACTCTTTTAAGTGAACGATAAGAGCCGGCTCCCGTCCGAAAGACAAGATGAGTGACAGTCGGAAACGAAGCAGCGTGTACAATTATGGTATTCTGGAAATTATAAGGTTAAGTATAATTATATTGAATGATTTAAGTGATATATGTGGACACATACTAATCATAGGTCAAAACAGCGCTAAATTTGGCTGAATTATAAAAAGGCAGAAGTAGTAAAACGAAGAGTCGTTTGGGAGCCGGCTCTTCTTGGTGAGCTGTGCCAAATGATCTGACTCACTAAAAAGAGCCGGAATTCCCACCACTAGGGCGCACACAGTCGGCGGAAGTAGAAGGTGACAACATCCGGGTTAACACAAGAATTGTAGTTATTAATTTTTTACAATTAAATTAATAATTTAAAAATAAAAGTAATACACAAACAAGAAGATTCGTGACGAACCACGATATTTTTTTTTCAGTGATCATGAAAAGTTAATATTTTAGAGATATAGGCCTACTCTAACGTTAGCTGTGTGGTTTCTCACTTAGCAGTGACGCAGGCAAATGATGCGTTCACAGCCAACCTATAAAGTTCGGCTGCTGCAGAGCTGCAATAGTACCTAATTCTTATTACTGGGGAAGATTTTTTTATTCATAAATGTGCATACATATAGATACTTTAAGACTAAACCCAATTTGAACTATTGGAAGAATGAGTTAAAACTGGGTTTAGATAATTTAAGACCACTTACACACCAAAAACTGACAATAACCTGATATTTTCAGGTGGAATTTCATTTCATTCTCACTGTGCAATATCATTTTACACTTGTGCAATATTGTTAATAGTCTGTTTATTGTCAATAGTGTATATACTGCTCCTATTTTTATACTTCCTTCTATTTAAATGGTTCATATTTTGTTACACTTTGTTTAGCTCTTGTTTTACTGTGTTAGCTGATGCATCTTGTTTTTTGCACTATCCCCTTTGCTGCTGTACACTGCAAATTTACCCACTGCAGGACTAATAAAGGAATATCTTATCTTATCTTATCTTATCTTACATCCAGTTTGAAATATTGGAAGAATGAGGGAAAACTGTTGAGTAGCTAAGTCACTGAAACGTGTTAAAGACAAGAGAGCTCTTAAATTGTTTTCATTACTAGATAAATTAATCTGAGATAGCACTGTTTTTATATTTCAGTTTTATTTCTGTCATTTTTGTATTTGGTTTTGATCTTGCTCAACCTACGGCAGAATATTTTGGATGAACAAGACATGTAAATATGCCCTTTTTGTTTGTACTAGTCATGTTCTAAATATTAATAATGATAATAATAATAGCTTAATAAATAGTGGTGTGCACTGATGTCTCAATAAATATAAAAGGTTTAGGTTTTTGAGATTATTTTTGAGCACCTTCTGGTAGTATTTGACTATATGTCAGAGGGAAATGTTGTACTTTTTCCTTTACTACAGTTTCCAAGTTAAGATTTAAAGAAGTTAAATTTAAGAAGAATTTAATTAGTACATTTTGCTGATAATATTTCTGTACTTTCTCTTCAGTAAGATTTGGAATGCAGGCCCTTTACTTGTAATGATTCAAGATTCAAGATTCACTTTCATTTCACAGAGTGAAACTCATACTGAGTATGATTTGCATACACAGAAGGAAATTAAATATTGTTTCTCCCAGCTCCCGTCAGTGCATTAAAAAGGATAGAATAAATAAATAAGTATTAAAATTAACATACCTAAAAATAACAATAAAAAAAGATAAAATAAGTAAACGTTTCAGACACAATTTTACACAATTTGCAGTCGTGTTTAGCAGCAGAGAAAAGTGCATTCATGTCCATAGTAAAGTGCTGTTTGCATTACTGTTCCAAAAATTGTCTTTGACATGTGACTAGCTTTAGAAACTGTTTCTGTGTTAATGCTGGGGGGTTGGTTGTGAGGATGTGTGTGTGTGTGTGTGTGTGTGTGTGTGTGGTGAGGGCACACAGTCCATTTACAAGCCTAACCGCTTGTAGGAAGAAGCTGGTCAGCATCCTAATGGAGTATTTGATGTAGCCTATAATGCTTCTTTTACTTGAGTAAAGCTTTTGAATATCTTTCCCATCACTGACCACCAGATCACGAGGACACCCATTTATGTTAAAGCTGAGGTTACCAGAAACGTATTTGTATATTATCTAAATATCTTATAATCAAATCATTCACCTTTATATATTTTATTGGGTTATTTTTATTTACAGTACTATTCATCTTTCATAATTCCGATATTTCTGGTAGCACTGGGAGGCAGCGCGACAGACAGGCTAGTGTCGGAGGTTCGGTCGGACTCGCCAGGACTCGGCAGGACTCGGTAGCTAGCCGAGGAGGGGGCACTGTTGTCATTCGTCCGGGGCTGTGTGTCGAGCTTTTTGTCCAGGAGAAATGGCTGGGATTAAAGGTAAGAAACGTCCACTTTCCATCTTACTTTAGAAAGCCTCTAAAATCCGGCTCAGTTAATAAAACTGTGTCAGTTTACTCTGCAGGCAGATGGATGCGTGTTGCTAACGGTAACGTGAAGAAGCCTGCAGGGCCAATACACTGCTAGCATTAGCTCAATAGAGGTGCTTTCTGCAAGTGGATTAATTGCTGTTAACTAGCAACCACACTGCCTGCTTTCAGAGTTTAACATGATCCTCTTAAATAACATGGTTTAGATTGTAAATGTAATGCTGTTACAAGTGAAATCAGCTGATTCATCACATGGGTATAGCTCCAGTAGCCAGGGGGCCCTGCTGGCTGGCTGCTAGGATGGGGGTTGTTGAGGGTTAAACACTGCACAGATTCAGAGGTAATTGTGACATTGTCCAATGCTGATGTCCTCCCTTTCTGTCTCTCTCTCTGCTAGCTCTCATCAGCCTGTCCTTTGGAGGGGCCATTGGCCTCATGTTCCTCATGCTAGGATGTGCCCTCCCTGTGTATGAGTAAGTACCACCATCACACCATGTTAATGTGTGAAGGTAAAACTGTCCACACTTGGCACTCAGAGATGCACCTTGAGTGATCCCATCATAGGTTTACAGCTTTAGGATACAGGTGTGGATGCAGGGCTGGATTAACTTGCTTGGGGGCTCCCTGATACTAACCTGCCACATGAGACAAAGACAAGAAGAAGAAGAAAGGGACTTTATTAATCCCTGAGGAGAAATTCAATTTTTTCACTCTGTTATATTTTACATAGTACACACAGGCCCGAATACACACACGTGCACAAACAGGACCTATATGCATGCATTAATGGAGCAGTTTGGGGTTTGGTACCTTGCTCAAGGGCACCTTGGCAGTGCCCAAGAGGCAAACTGGCATCTCTCCAGTTCACACTCAGTACTTGGTCCATGCGGGGACTTGAACCTGCGACTCTCCAGTTTCCAAGCCAAGTCCCAATGGATTGAGCTACTGCCACCCCCAAGCTACAATTTCCCACCTTTGTGATCAAGAAGTTTTATTCTAACACTTAGTTCTTCCCTGTTTCTGTAACTTTTGTGTAGTATTTTATGGTGGAATATTACATGGCTCCCAGGTATTCGTGGTATGGTAATCTGAAATACGTCTGCCCCACCAATGTCATTTTCAGAGCAGTTAACAACATTTTCCAAGATGATTGAAGAAATAGGGTTATTATTTCTGTAAATTGACTTACAACAACCTGTACACAGCTGTCGGTCTCATCCACACTTGTCACTTTTTTTCTGTTTTTCATGGATGTGGCAATGTAAGAAGGTGTCCCCCAAGAATAATAATCCTGCAAACAAAACTCTAATTGGTTGACTATTTCTCAAACCACAGTGGGCCCAACACCAGACCTATTTGAATTCAAAGGATACCATCTAAGCACAATATCAGCTGAAATAATGAAGGTCTTGAAACTAGATTTTGACAGCCTACATGATCAAAATAAAGGTAATAAAGCGCCTTAAAGTCATGTACCATGTCAGTGGATATTGTACTTAAGTGGTGTATTTTCTAGGGCTGCCCCCTCTAAGTCGATTAGTCGTTTTTTATGCTTTTTTATGCTGAATGAGTTATTTCCAAGAAACTTATGAGCACATCTCTGGCAAACACAAGATTAAAAGTGGTGCTTTTGTGATTCTTTGTGAAGAAACTCTGTCGATTAAATCAACTAATCAATTAGTCGAGAAAATCGTTTGAGTTAGTCGACTAAGAGTTTCATTGAGTGAGGACAGCCCTAGCATTTCCACAAACAAAGTTGCAGTTTTTAAAATTACCACAAAACCAGTTGTCAAACAGTAAATCTTGGCTTAGTTGACTTGCCTTTTCAAAACAATTCTGATGTTTTTCAGTCTCTACATGAGACCTCGAGCTGCAGCATAAAATCTGGCACTTGTAATCTGATCTCATTTCCATTTCAGCCGTTATCATTATACTAAATGACGGCCTCAGTCCATCAGAATATAGAGGAAGAAGGCTGTTAGAAAATCAATTAGTGATATTTATTAGTAGAGTCTAACTGATATTATCAGCCAGTTTTAGCTCATCATAAATCGGTATCTCTATAATTGCCAGCCAATGAATAACAAGAAATTGCAGTTCAGAAATACCACAGATACTTTTTAAATACAATATAATACAGGCTTGTCCACTTAAATACTAGCTTATTTATTATAGCCTAGTCTAATTCATATATATATATATATATACTGTATATAGCATACAGCATGCAGGTATTTATTTCTCTCTTTTCTCTCTCTGCAGTAAATACTGGCCTTTGTTCCTCCTCTTCTTCTACATCCTCTCCCCCATCCCTTACTGCATCTCGCGGAGGGTGGTCGACGACACAGACTCGGCCAGTAATGCTTGCAAAGAGCTGGCCATCTTCCTCACGACGGGTATTGTCATCTCAGCCTTCGGCCTGCCCATCGTCTTCGCAAGAGCTGAAGTTGTAAGTTGCAGAAGCTTCTTATTGCCGTTTACACTTAACGTCAACGACAATGCCTCCAGTGTGTGCATACATACGGTTTTGTAGCTTACTTCACCAAAGCAGGAAAACCTAAAGTAAAAACGTCATAGAAAGCAGACATAAAGTAGAATATGGCATCAATACCACCACACATTTTGAGGAAAAAGTCACCTCTCCCATCATTAAATTCACCTCTTAATCTGTCACTTGTCACATTGCTCGTTGGCTCACATTCAACACCTCCAGAATTTGTGAAGCTCAAAATAAGTGTGTCGCTTTCTGTGTTAATCCTGGTCGAACACACACTCTTCAACTGTTTGTCCTCATGTTCTGTCACACCCAAGCATCCTGTTTTTACAAGAGCTGAATTTAATTACAGTACCAAGACAACATCTGATGCTAAATCTAAAATTACAATCCAAACATACGTCAAATTGCATTGAAGTCTATGGGATCTTCCCGTATGTGCCGGTCTGATGTATAGAGAGGTTAGGAAAGCCAGAACGTTTTGATCTTTTCATGGGATTTGATAACAGTAACATACTGTACATTTTGAATATTCCCAGCTGTGTTTTTTGCTCTAATGCAGTAACAAGAAGGTTTATCTCTGCCCAACAGGTTTGCTTTTGGCTCCACGCAGCAGCAGGCAAATGTGCTTATCTGACAAGCAAGAACATTAAGAGGGAAAAAGTCAAACAAAACCAGTTAGGCAATTAATTAAAATGACTTTAAGAAACTATGTCTGACCACAAAGCAGAGGAGCTGACAGAGCAGCAACTGATTAGCATTTAACAGCTGGCAGCTTATTTAATATCTCATCCTTCTGCGAGTCCTGAATATACGACTGTAGAGCAGCGAGTGGAAACGAGTCTGTAAAACTGTTGTTGTTGACACCCACTAGATTCTGGCCTAAATATGCTCTGCAGCCTGGCAGCATGTGCAGCAGCATTTGTTAACCTGAATTAATAATGCGTTGGTTTTTACAGATCGCCTGGGGGGCGTGTGCGCTCGTGCTAACGGGTAACGTAGTCATCTTCGGGACCATCCTGGGCTTCTTCATGGTCTTTGGATCCAACGACGACTTCAGTTGGCAGCAGTGGTAAAACAGCAGAGGGAGGGGGACCTTAGTCTGAACTGTTTTTATTAGCGTTACAATTATTATTATTATGGTATTACTGTTTGGTTTCTTGTTGTTGTTATTTATATGATGACCGCCCATCCATAGACTCACACCAAACCAGTGCAATACTTTTTTCTTTTTTTTTTTTACACTGCCTGCATCATATTGAACTGAAACAAGTGGGATGGAAAATGCTGACTTTCTGTTGGATTTTTACTCATTTTAGTTATGCTCTTGTGTTTTTTTGAATTTTCTCCATTTATGTGTTTTTCATTTTGTAAGCTGATGAGCGCTGGCGAACAACTTGTGTTATCTGTGAAAAAATATGTTAAAAAATAATCCAACTGAATGTTGAATGAGACTTAATCTGACCAAAACAACAGGGTCATACCTGTCTGGGCTCCTTTCTCTATTTAGTAGACAGCTTTCTCTACACTGAGAGCACAGATGGGTGTTCAGGGCTAGGTGTAAATCAGCAGAAAACTGATGGAAAATCTGCATAATACAAGCTCAGATTTCACCACTCATCTAACTATAAAACTACTGAGAAACTATAAAGAGGAATCTCTGTCCGTGGGTATATGTATATGTCCTTCGCATATCTCGAGAACCGCTCATCCGATCGACTTCACACTTGGCGGGTTATTTGGAAATTACCTCTGCTAAACCCAGACACACCAACCTAACGTCAAAGAACTAGCGGCGACGAAGGACGCCCATTGATACGCAAAGTCAACAGCCGACGGCCAACTACCACGTATGTTCTGCGTTCACCACTTAGCTTCATTCCAGATGGCCATGTCGTTGTGAAAATATCCGTGTGTTGGAATGATCAGATGAGATGAAGATGAAAAATGAGAAGAGCCTTCTGTGTTTTGCCTCTTGACTTTACTCGTTGGCTTGCTTTCCTCACTTCCGTTTCTCTTCTCATGCACTGATTCATTTAAGTTGAACAACCAATCAGAGTGATTTCTCTCACCGACGAGCTCCGCCGCCGATTCAACATGCTGAATTGGCTGTAAGAACTCTGACACGGGCAGACTAGAGCCGACGATGCGGGACACTCCGCAAAAACTAGGCCGACGGATGCTCACCTACGGCCGACCGTCGGCTTAGTGTGTCAGGACCTTTATACGTGTATTTCACCGGTGTTTGACCGCGATTAACCGCGACTTGGCGGTGTGACGCAGCTATGTCACGGTAGGTGTATTGCTCAGGACCGAAGGAAGCGCAGTGTAAAGTTGTTTGTATGAGCGGTTCTCGAGAAAGCTGCAAGCAACAACACCACAGACCAAGGCTTCATTTCCACTTGGAACCAGTCTTATTAAAGTGAAACTGTGTCTATTCTTTCTCACAGTAAAAAGGTGAAAATTCAGCTGATAGAATGCAGTTTTTTAATTAGCTTTCTGCTAATGTAGCGCTACCATCGCTAAGCTGTGAAAGTCAAGAAGATCAGTGTGTGTTTGTGAAAGAACTGGGCTGTTACTGCCAACCAACCCTTCTCATCTTTCGAAACCCCGTAAATGTAAATCAGTTTTCTTATTCCAGCAGCATGTTCTTAGTTTCTGTTTGGGATTTCTTTAATGTCTGCAATCCATAAAAAGTCATATGTCATCACACAAGATAAGGAGACAATGTTCAGGAGCAGCAGAGTGTCTGTTTCCTCTCTGACCTTAAGAGGAGAGGATTCATTCACACACCCTCACCATCACCGCAGAGATCAAATTAAACTGACTCTGTGATTTCCCAGGTGCCAACTGGATGCAGGCTGCTTGTGTTATTTTGCATAGCTGTTACCTCACTCTGTGTTTGGGTAAGCCTCGCCGTGTCGGGTCAAGAAAGCATGAACAAGCCTTTAGTAGCCGCCAGCTAGCGTAGGATTAGCCCGAGGACAGCAGCCTTGTTGGAAACTGAGTCAAGCTGGGCGACTTATAACGGAGGCCTGGTCAGTCACTAACAGCCCTTAAGCTTTTAAATGTGACTCCTTCAAAATAAAAGCATCCAGCGTCTACGCTCAGTGTTGTATTTCTCTCTCTAGAAGCACATTAGGTCCACATTTCCTCACACCAGCATTTTCATGATAAAAACACACTTCTGATTTTGTTTTGGAGTGTTTCTATGTTCTCCGGCTCGTGTGAAGGAAATTTGTACATTGGGTTGTGTAATCTGTTGGCAGCTTAAAGCCTGTAGTCAGTCAGGTGCAGCTCTCCTGTTTGCTGTTTAACTGCATGAGTGGGAGCTAAACAAGGAATTTAGCATCTACTGCCGCGTCAAAGCACTGGAACATTTTCCCTTTAGATGTTGATGATGTTGGAGGGGTTTGTTTTTGTGGATGGTTCAGTTTGAATATGTGCTCTCTGGAAGATACAAAAAAATGTGATTTTTGATGAGGACTGATGTTGACGTATTATAATTTGTTTTGATTGTGTTCCATAATTTCATAACGTATTAATTTATTTTAGTTGTTATGTGTTGTAGGCCAGCCTAGAACGTACTTTTATCATGGGTTTTCATGCACAGTAGATTTCCAATGAAAGTTTAAGACAAGCTCTTAAGTAAAGTAACACTCACTTTTTGTCCCACAGTGTCATTTCCACTTTCTCAATCCCTTTTTCAGATTTTTAAAACCACATATAAATAATAAATTGACAATAATTGACAGAACATGCATTAAAGTAAGTAATGCATATTAATTTTTCCCCCCAAGAGTTAGATGAGATGATTGACACCACTCTCATATCTGTGTGTTAATGGAGCTAGAGCCAAGACGTGATTAGCCTAGTTTAGCATAAAGACAGGAAGCAGACGGAGACAGCTAGCCTGTAAAAGTTAAAAAATATGCCTCTAAAGCAACTCCAAAGCTCCTTATTTAACACATCATATATTGTTTGTTTAATCCCTCCACAAACAAATATATATATATATATATATATATATATATATATAGGAATGACAAATTGTGGTTTTAGAGGGATTTATGTGCTTTCACTAAAAACAGTTGTATAAACTGTTGTTTGTAAAGAAATAGTTCTAGCACATAACTCTCTCTAAAACCACCATTTGTAATGTTTTAATCTCTATTTGTATGCGGATGAAACAAATGATACAACATGTTAATCAGTAAACTTCAAAGATTGAAGTTGGTAGTAGGGCTGTGTATTGGCAAGAATCTGGCGATACAATACGTATCATGATACCGGTGTTATAATTCAATATAATGTGATATATCGCAAAATAAACAACAATAAATCAAATTTTAGGAAAACTGTCATAGTATAAAGAACACACCGCCATATGCATAAAGTTACATTTTTATTCAATTAGATCAGTGGGATCACAACACAACACAAAATGAATCACTGTCTGCCACACATCTTTGCGTGTAAACTATTAATTAAAAATATATAGTGTTTTTGAGGAACAATGATAGGTGTTTTGTTTAAAAACTAAGACAGCTTCCAGTCTTAATGCTAAGCTAATTGCCTCCCTGTTCTGGCACCATACTTGAAACGCAGACATGAGAATATCTGTCTTCTCATCTAAATCACATAAACAGCTACAATTTATAAAGAAGAACAATAAGTGAAAGTTAACCACTGTGTTTCCTACATAAATTAAAAACACTATGAGAAGAGAAAAAGCATTGGAAATCTGCAGAGGGAACCCACGGCTAAAAATACTAACCGACTCCTGGGTTTTAGCACTACAAATTGGCATTAACACTTCACACTCTGCTGTAATATTTTTTTTTTCTTGTCTGTTACGTGACTCTTCCAGAGATCACAACCTCAGAGGAGCACTGATTGTATTAAAAGCACCATAACGATGGCAGCTTTTTAGTTCCAGTTCAAAATGTATTTAACTACGTTACTGAATATTGAAAACTACTGACATGATTTGTGCATATTGTTATGTAACACCACTTTGAATCTAATTGAACAGTAGATTTACCCCACCGGTGGTGAGCCAGTCTCTGGTTGGACAAGCAGGGTAACTCCATATTGTGTTCCTGAGGCGCCAACGTCTGTACGACACTGTATGAAGCTCAATTTGTCAAATGTTCTGTGACTGTCTGTTTTGACGTTGAAACTCCCCGATGTGACAGAGCCTGGTGTGTAGCTGTGGGATGGGTTTCTCTGTGTTTCTGTTTTAAGAGAAATGTTACGCTTTGTTTCTCACACATTTGGGAGGATATTGTATTTATTTATTTTAATAATCGGACGCTTCGTGTCAATGTCCAACGCCATTTTCTATCTACAATGTTTTCTGTTAAAGAGGCAGAAGTCAGCATGGTGGTTTTCTTCTTCTTTTTTTTTTTTTTTTTTTTTAAATAAATGCCATTTTTGAACATCCTCTCCTTTGAATGACTACAGATGCATTTGCTTTGCTGGCAAAACAGGATCAGATTAGGCTTTCTCATTTTAGGCTCGTAAGACTTCACAGGAAATAAGCTGAACTGATATCATCTGTGTGGCCTAGTTAGTTTGTCCTGTTGCTGAGAAGCTCTCAGTGACTTCTGGAGAATCAACCCGTTACTAGACAGAAAAAACAGCCAAAACGTCTTATCATGTAGAAGGAGAACATTTTAAACATATACAGTAATGATTTTTAATAGTCTTAAATCTTTCATGTTGAAGGGAAGTCAGCTTGTTTAGTGGATGATTTTACTGATAATTTAACTACATGGCAACACTTTTAAGTGCCCTAGCAAGAACAAGGAGTATATAAACATTTATTAAATGATTTATAACACACTTTAATATAGTTGCAATCAGATATAAATGTTTATTAATGCAACTATACCTCCTCCTGTGGGCACCTGTAACTGGAGGCTGCTGTATAAACAGGTAATAAAAGACAATATCATTAAAAAACAATACAAAATGTGTCCTTAAAGGGGAGGAGTTATGTCCTCATATCTGCGTACAGCTACGTTATAATTTTGCTTATAAATACTAAATAGGGGACTTAAAGTAAAGTGTTACAAACTACTTATTATTCAGCATATAGTGGCTTTGGAAAGTTCACTTTTTGCACACTTTATTGTGTTCTAGATTTAAAATATCATGGCTATCAATTAACACAAGAACCCATAATGATAAAAAGAAAACATGTTTTTGGAAATGTTCGGACATTTATAAAAAAATCAAAAAATCAAATCTCATTTACAAAAGTGTTCAGATCATTTTCTAAGGCACTGTAAATTGAGCTCATCCTGGAGTTATCTGCTCTACTCGTTTCACTTATTGTTGTTTTCTCTCTCTACATAAATCTGCTCTTTGGGTTATTGGATGTAGATTTATGGCCGAAAAAGTCTGGCAAAGAGCTTAAAACAGTGTTTATATCACCGTGGGACACTACAAACCTTAACTGAAACCCAGAGACTGATAAAAAGATAGACACTTTTTTATGGTAGTGGCTCTAGTAGGGGGATTAATCCCCAACACTTCATTGGCAGCATCACCGCCTTTACGCAGCATAAGTTAAACAGTATATACAGTATGTATACAAAGTAATAAATGCTTACCTGACAGCAGACTGAGAGGAGAAGCTGGGGTTTGTCTCCCTCTGCTGGCATCAGCAGCAACGTGAAAAGTTTCATACATTTAGACACCATCAATACGGAGTAAATAAAAATGATTATATTATATTATATTATTACCAAGAAGCCACAATTTCACACTTAGAAGTGAGAAGATTTTAAAAGTAACTACTTCTCTCCTCCGTGTGACCTTTTCGTCTGCCTAAAGGGATATCATCAAAACCTTTAGCTGGTATTTATTATCACTTAACTTTATTTGTTGTGCTCTATAGGCTTAATAATACAAGTGCACAATATTCTTATTTGTTATTTGTTATTTGTTTCTATTATTGAGCTAGAAAACAAAACCATGAAATATAGTAGTCCCTGGAAACTCAGACTGATATTTCTGTTTTAAATTGATTCTTTATTTATTTACCGTTACATTAATTCCCTTATTTATTTACTCTTCTGTTTAATTTTCCCTTGTATTTATTCATGTATTATTTTTTAATTAATTTTTAAATGTTATTTATCTTTACCTTCATTTTTTTATTTATTATATATATATTTTTTAAATGTATGCATTTATTTATTTATATATTTATGCACGATTCTCCCTTTGCATAACTTCTTTTGGCAGGTTTTGTCCTCCATAATAGGCCCAATCACGTCAATTTTTTTTGTATAGCCCGAAAAAAGGCCCAATCACCATTGTATTACCTCCCTCGGCAATAGATAGTGACTTAACAGACATTTATTTAAATGAAAATCTTCAATTTTTCCACGTTAAGTTAAATAGGTGTGGGATCTCATGAGAAATTAGCAAAAATGAAAGAGTTTTAGATTATATGTGACATACAATCTACTAACACACATCTAACACATAAAATACAAGAGCGTGCCAAAGGTATGTTCCTCTATAAAATCACGGCTTACACAATCCTATATTATAAAATATCTGACCTGAGGCTGCTGCTGTAAAGACGCCTGCCTGCTAGACACGACATGCCCGACCGTCTTCATCTGCAGCACGCCTTGCCTCCACGTTATGAAAACAGCAGCTTGGATTAATGCTTAAACCTGCCCTCTGTTAGTGCACTCTGTGTTCTTTAGGACAGACTTTGTGTACAGGGAGAGTCACTGTGTCCTATCTGACCATGTGGGACACACCGGCCCTGCCCTAAGGATCACGGGAAGCAGGAAGAAGCTTTAGATTTGCAGCAGTTCAAACGCCGATGAACATGAGGAGGTTTTTCCGAGCACAAAAGGACGAAGACGACAGCCAGATCCAGTATCTGACGGCCAAGTGCAACCGCCTGGCTCATGATAAAGGTGAGTTGTTTGACCTCTGAGAATAAAGTTACACATTTACACTTCAGAGCCGAGTATAGCCTCCTGATTCAGTCTAGTGTTAACGGCCATTATGACCTTTTTAGTCTGTTTTTCATGTCTGCTGTAAGCCGCAGACGCAATTAAAGTGTTACAAAGTCCCAGATTATACCAGAGTAATGCCATATAATGGTCAATATCTAACCTTGACCATCTCGCCAGAGTTTCACAAATCTAGTTTAACCATCTAGACACAACAAACATATTACTGTGGTATCCAAACGTTCATACTTCCTCCTATTTACTGGGTTTTTTAATGTATTAGGTTGATGTTTAAATCTGTTTTTTTGTCATAAAATGAACCACTTACAAAGATTCACGCTACATGCTGAAGATTAACCTGTGAATTTCCTCTACACCTTGTCAATAGTAGATAATATAACTTCAAAGGTCGCGACTTGAAAGTGAAACTGAGCCTCATTGACTGTAAACGTGAGTCTCTGGTTGGATTTACTGCTGTGATATTGTCAGGGTTAATAAGGAAGAGATAACATTTAACAGAACACACCACAGCAACAATAAATCATTATAACGTCACTGAAAAAGTAATCAGATTAGTTTTAAGCACAATAAGTAAAATATTTGTAAAGGAAAAATACAGATAAACATTGACAGTTGCAGAAGCAGTGTCTGATGTATATAGCTGAAGCTAATTTCCAACACCAGTCCCTTGATGGGCAAGTCATAAGCTCAGTTAGTGATTGGCTTGTGGCCACTTAATGTGAACAAATGTCTACTTTATCTTACTTTATCTATCGGGTTGTGAACACGGTTTAATCAAAGAGTAATTTTCCCTCTCTGACTGTTGCATCTGAATATTTTTTAGAGGCCTCAAGAGGTAAGATACATATTTCTGATTAAAAATGTCTGTTCTGCTTGTCAAGCGTGTCTTTTTTAAGGGGCATAGTTTAAGTATAAAATCAGTACATTTAGTTTAAACTGAACTACAAAATAATATAAAGTTTAATAGAGATGAGGACTAGAGTTATCGGCTCACAGTTGTATGCCTCCGCCAACCAGTCAAGTTGTAGTTTACATCCATGTCTGTCCAAAGTGTCATCACTTCGTCATGTTATTCTGTTAGACATTGGTGTGAAATTGTCATATGAGTTCTTGAGTTTGGGCCAAAAATGTGACCTTTGACCATCAAATTCTAATAAGTTTATCTTTGAGTCCAAGTGGATGTTTGTGCCAAATGTAATGAAATTCCCTCCAGGCATTCCTGAGACATCACTATCACGAGAATGGGACATATACGTATGGACGGACAACCCGAAAACGTAATGCCTCAGGCCATGGCTGTTGCCGGCGCGGAAGCATAAAAAGGCCTATTTGTGGGAGAAATCTGAGCTTTATCAACCTCTGCTGATGACCAGAATGAGTTGCAGCTATAATGATAGATCGTTTCTACACTATGTACATTATATGGACCATGAAGTGTGAGATGAGGACGGCCACAGAGCTGAGATCCAAGAGAAATGTGTGTGAAACGTATTAAGGACACACAAGTGCAGTGATGAGGTGAGGGGAGTGGGAATGAGAGGAGTGTTTCAGTGCCAGAGATGTCAGCAGCTGACATACAACCCCACATTTAAAGTGTTATGGTTTTAAACATTATGGTTATTTTATGCTGTGGGCAGTAAAAACAACATACTTTTTCATTACCTTTCATTAAAACGTGTCCAAGTGGCACACATTCAGCAGATCTTCAGTTTTAATGAAAATCACCTACAGCTGAGGTTTTCGTGGTCCAAAATCTGACTCGGGTCTGTTGTTTGTGGCTGCAGCGGTGCTAGACAGGGAGTTCCTGTTGTCCAGAGACAGGGAGAGGAAGCTGCACAATGATCTGGAAGCTGTGATCGCTCGACTCCTCCACCAGGAGCAGCTGAACCTGGAGCTCAGGATGAGAGAGGACCAGCTCATCAGCAGGATCCACCAGCAACAGGTGAGCAGACTAGGATTAAATGTCTGCAAAGAAAGAAATAATCTCAGTTTGGATGTGGATCATTTATCTTAAGTTATATTAGAGGCCATCTTAATGGTGTTTTGAAGTGGGGTTGTGTCAGGTACTTATCCATAGTCAGTGTATTACCTAGAGTAGATGACGGTTGGCACGCCCCCAGTTTGGAGAAGCAGATGGGAGTTACTGCAATGAACCAAAGTACTGTACTGCTGTGGACGGGGGCAGCAGCAAAATGTATTCAAGACACTTAACTGAAGCCGTTGTTTCCATCTCACCACTTGATAGTCAAATCCAAATCCAGTGGGTTTTCCCTGTCCCAAAAATGCATCTTAGTATCCCCTTCTCCTTTTCAATCACAATAAATTCAGCCGTTGTCTTGTTTCACAAGTTCTTTCCCTTTCGCAGGTCCTTCCTTCCTGCAGCTGTCAGACTCCACAACCAGCACTGCTCCCAGTAGACCACTTAAACTTACACACCAAAAACTGACAATAACCTGATATTTTCAGGTGGAATTTCATTTCATTCTCACTGTGCAATATCATTTTTCACTTGTGCAATTTTGTTAATAGTCTGTTTATTACCAATACTGTATATACTTCTCCTATTTTTATACTTCCTTCTATTTAAATGGTTCATATTTTGTTACACTTTGTTTAGCTCTTTTTTTTACTGTGTTAGCTGATGTATCTTGTTTTTTGTACTATCCCCTTTGCTGCTGTACACTGCAAATGTCCCCACTGCGGGACTAATAAAGGAATATCGTATCTTTTAACAGACTTGTATGGGTCCCTTAAAATGTTCTGAGGAAAATGGTTACTAAGGACCTTCTAGCAATGCATAAAGGAATACTTAAGTAGCTAAGGGCAAACAAGGGTACAAACATACTAAGGAAATCCTTAAGGTGCTTTTATGCAACTCATTTTTAGATGAAAATTTAAGGGCAAACTTCGCCCAACTGCGCACAGGCTCCTTAACTGCTAATGTTCCACTTTTTCACCTAATATTGTCTGCTGTTTGGTGCTGGAACGGTAGCGTACAGAGGATTTATCAGAGTTTTATTTGCTGAAAAAGCATCAAGCTTCTGCTGGGAATGAACCACACAGTAAATGTGCCGTAAAACCAAAACTATTAGTTCCAAAAGGCTAAAAAAATCTTCAGAGTTAGCTGATAATTCTTCACAATGAGCGACTTCTTTCACCAAATCCCGATTCCCAAAACAACATTCAGCTCTTAATCTCAAGCGTTGGTGTGGCAATTAGAGTCTTGTTAGAAAATACTTACCTGAAGGCCAACTGCTGTCCAATTAAGTGATTTTTTAAAAATTGTGTAATTTAACCGTGTAGTGTTTAACCTCATTACAATCCCATAATTTAAATGCACATAGCCATGACCATACCAGCCGGCCACCTATGCTGCAATTACTGAAATTACACTGGAATCAGGCCACCAGTAAGTGCCAGTGTTAACATACTGTAAATGCAGAGGGTTTGGCACTGGTTACCAACCTTTTTGGGGGTTTTGGCTCCTTGTCAACATGGGTTGCATAAAGCTTTGAGAAGTTTAACTAAAGAGAGATTTTATTCTTTTCTCTGACTGCTTTATTTCCATACTTTTAGAGGCCAGGAAAAAAGCAAAGACTAGAGAAAACCTAATTTAGTGCTGCAGAAATAGGTTGCAGTAGTTTTTCTCTTCTTCTTCCTTGTCCCAGCATTTTACCTTTCGACCTCTAAGAGTTATCCCTACTTCACAGTAATAAATGAGCAGCTGGTATAGATGGTATTTGTTAGAGATTTGGAGAGTGTGACTCACACAGATTTGATATAACGTCAGGTTTGGGCTTGTCACAAACTCTTTCACCTATAGGTGTGTTTGATTATCACTTGTACAGTTTGTACAAGATGATAATGCGATGAGATCTTTAAGGTAAGGAAGCACGGAGTAATATGAGGTTAATATGCATAGTTAATACGTAACATTTATGAACATTTTGTCCTTGTTTGGGTGCATGTACCTTTATGAGAGCATCTGGATCAGATGAGATGAAGATCTGAAAAAGAAAACCAAAATGCACTCTATAAAATAGTTGATAAAGTAGTAAAAATAGAACAAAAAGAGCCATAAAATGTGTAAAAACATGCTGCAAAAACATATGTGAGTTAGTATGGATTACTTACATGCTATCTCCTGCAGGACCTGGTGGACTTGCTGCAGAAGCGCGTGGTCCTGCTGGCGGAGGCGAGCACCCGGGACGCAGAGCTGTTGCGGCAGGTCGGCTCGGAGCTGTTTTGCCTGCAGAGCTCCGAGGGGAAGCTGGAGGGCCTGGTGGAGGAGCTGCACGCCGAGTCCCAACACAGAGCTGTGGTGGCGGAGGGCCTCCAGGCAGAGCTGCGAGTTGAGGCCCAGCGCAGAGCTGCGCTGATGGAGAGCCTGCAGGCAGAGCTGTGCAGGTAGGTTTCAGGTTTTCTGATTTTATAGACTAAATAGTTATTTGAACTGATTAACTAATATGATTTAGTTGCAGCCCAGCTGAATATGTGTCATAGAGACATAAGACTGAAGAAAATTAGATCTTTTCCAGAAAACTTATATTATATTATTACAGTTTAGCAGTTTTTGTCAATATTGGTGGTAATCACTTTGAGTGGGTGGTCTTAACTTTGTGCTGTATATCCACTTGTTGTGCATCAATGATGGTGATACTAATATGAATGTGCACCACAAACCTCCAGGTCTGAAAAGTGAAGCCAATGCTGAAGTGTCTTAAACTTGCATTCTTTCTAACAGCCAGCAGGGGGCGACTCCTCTGGTTGCTAAAAGAAGTCTGATTGTATAGAAGTCTATGAGAAAATGAGCCTACTTCTCACTTGATTTATTACCTCAGTAAACATTGTAAACATGAGTTTATGGTCTCAATCACTAGTTTCAATTCCTCTGCAATACAGCATGATGTTCATTTAGTAAATTATGGTCCCATTTAGAGTCAAATAGACCATAAAGCAGGGGATGCTTTAGGGCGTTGTCAGGTCTGGGAGTTGTCCGTGTTTTCGTCTTAGAACTTTAACCCTTTGTGTGTTTTCAGTTCATGAAAGTTAATTGTAACATTTTGGTCGCCTAAAAATGTCTTGTTCAGCGTTCGGTTGTACTTAATTTGGCTACTTGACGACGGCCACAACGCAGAACTCAAGGCTTCAAAACCGTAGTCCACAAACCAATGGGAGACGTCACGGTGACTACGTCCACTTCTTATATACAGTGTATGATGTGCACGAGTCAGATAAAGCTTGAGCACAAACCCTCACTGTGCTTCAGACGAGGACTTGTCACAGCTCTGAGTTGTGAAGGAAATACCTGAAAAAACGGTTGTGGTAACGTCGTTGTTTTCGTTAACCATGTTGAATTGTTGATGGTTTGATTTAAACACATTCCTCCATGTTCCACCCAGCTGTTAAAACCGAACACAATATAAAAAACAAACATTAACCCAGATAAGGGTGTGGACTAAGAAAAGAAACATTTAAATTAATAAAACGTTTGATTACCATCTCCAGCAAACTGAAGCCAAGTGAAGCTGTCACCAGCTGCTCTGCAAACCCACAGAGAAGAGCTTCATCTTAAACTGTCGTTGACTGTGTTGTCTCAAGACTGAATGAAAACAACGAGTTCGGACCTGCGATTTTAAAGTCAGCAGAAATGCAGCGCCGTGCCTAAATCTGCTGACTTTAAATCCCCGTGGAGAGTTGGCTTAGTGTCAGAATACGTTATCATGATTCCACAAGTCAAGGAGATGAAAGAAATCTTTACATTAGCAGAGAGGTTCATATTTACATTTTTCTTTTTACATCTCCCTATAAAATTCTTATTGACTCTTACAGTAAATGCTCTGATACAATCGTGAAATTTCATGTGCTTGTCTGTGAGAGAGCAGCAAGGACCCATGGAGGGTTGAGAATATAAATCCAGATGAATAGACATATCTGTGGAAGAAACACCTTGAAAAACACTGAAATATAAGGAACATTATTTCAGTTAAGAGCACCAAGCAGTCATATTATATTTAAAATTATACTTAAAGGCCTTTAAATGAAACATCTTCATGCTACTACTTTGTCATTTCAGTCATTTTAACCAATGACTAGTAAATATAAGAAGTAAAGTAATAGAAATAACATTTCTTCTCATTTCCATACGCCTCCCTTTGGAGGAGAATTAGATAAGATGAAATCTTTTTGTATTTGTCTCCAACAGTAAGACAGCGGTGCTGGAGGAGCTACAAGACACCAACCAAACTCTGACAGAGAAGCTGATGGATTTACGCTCCGCTCATCAGAAGGAGGTAAGGGAACAGAAATGTACAGACGTGAATGCAGCTCTGCCACGTTTTGGGTCTGTGGGTAACAAGTCAGTTCTTGCAGCTTCGCCTGTAAGAGCTAAAGTAACACTAAAAGTAATATAAAGGTTTTCTGTGAATGAACAGAGTCAAAGCAAAGAAAGAGTCAAAATGAATCAAAACCTCCAAAGAAACTTCTTAAACGACTCCTGAAGCATAAAACACTTCTGCACTGTGGATCCATTACATTCATTGTTTTCTGTATGTTCATTTTCATTCATTATCAATTAATCTGCTGATTATTTTCTTGATTAATCGCTTAATCGTTTGGTCTATAAAATGTATAAAAAAACTGACAATGCTGAGAGCACAATAGTAATTTCTATTTTTCAGTTACATGAAGAAACTAAAATCAAAATGTTATTGTCCATCACAACATGACAACAATTGTCTTTGGTTCAAGTACACAGCATATTCATTATAAAATTAAACAAAAGGCGAACATGTATGACAAAATTCCTGCTCAAGTTCAATGTATATTAATAAGATATGACTAATGAATGAATTGTTGTATTTACATGACCCGTCCCTAGTGAGATTATTAATCAGCATCAAACCAAACCTTTAAATACTAACCAGCATCTACTGTAACACAATATAAAGGTCAGTGGTTGTAATGTGACTTTTGTCCAGCAGATGTCAGGATTAAACACGTTGTTCAACACTGCTTTGGTCTTTTTCTGCTTGAGCATAAATAGATAAGTAATGAACTTTTAATGGTTTTTATAATGAATGTGGAGTATTTCTCGTTGTCAAGCTTACAGCCAACTCCTCCAGAAATAATGCAGCACAACATCGTCCCGCTGCCAGCTCCCCCCAATCACACGTAGTGGTTTAACACTGTTCTCAGGCTGGTCAGGTCAGCGTGCCAGTTAAAACCAGAGAATAACAACTCTGCTGCTGGATTTTGAATAATTAATTTCATGAAACGTAAAACTTCAAGGTTCAAATTTATGTTCTGTGGCCAAAATTTGAAAAACTACAACCACCCGAGAGAACGCACTAATTCAGATTTTGTTTTTCTGGCCTTAGTTTCGTATTAATGTGTGTTGAGTCTGGGCATTAGTGAAACATTCCTACACACTGTCAAGGTTTTTTTTTATTTACGCTTGGCTTCAAAGACTCACTCCCCTCCTGGCCTCAGTTTCAACCAGTCCATCAAACAGCAAACAATCCAGCTCTACGGCTATCTCTCGGACGAGACGCAGAACGAAACAACAGACCGCCCTGTCAGAGAAACACTTAATGAGAACATTTATTTGCAGAGGATAAAGTCAGTGAATTATTGTGAAAGTCCTGGGAGTCGGGGAGATTAAGTTCGACCCTGTTGCGTTCCCTCATCTTTCAAGATGACGCCACCGAGTTCAAGAGTCTTTCTTTCTGATCTAAGCCCAGACAATCATTATTCCCTGCTTTCTTGTTGTCTCAATCACATCCTGTTTGAAAATATAAAGTGATGCTGTCTTGTGTTTGAGGTGAGGGAGCTGCAGCAGGAGAACGAGGGGAGTCTGAGGAAACTACAGGGGACAGCAGAGCAGTTTGAGTGGCTCTGTCAGCAACAGCGCTACTGGATGTGTTGTGTCAAGAGGTGGGTATTTTCTAGGGATAGGATTAAAACATTTAATCGTGATTAAAACTCATAATTGTCCATAGTTAATCGTGATTGATTGCAAATTAATCACACATTTTGTATCTGTTCAAAATGTACCTTAAAGGGAGATTTGTCAAGTATTTAATACTCTTATCAACATGGGAGAGGGCAAATATACTTGCTTTATGCAAATGTATGTATATATTTATTATTGGAAATCACTTAACAACACAAAACAATGACAAATATTGTCCAGAAACCCTCACAGGTACTGCATTTAGCATGAAAAATATGCTGAAATCATAACATGGCAAACTGCAGCCCAACAGGCAACAACAGCTGTCAGTGTGTCAGGGTGCTGACTTGACTATGACTTGCCCCAAACTGCATGTGATTGTCATAAAGTGGGCATGTCTGTAAAGGGGAGACTCGTTGGTACCCTTTGAACCCATCTTGAGGTCAGAGGTTAAGGGACTCCTTTGAAAATGGCCATGCCAGGTTTTCCTCGCCAAAATTGAAAGTTTGGTGCGTTATTTAACCTCCTTCACGACAAGCTATTATGACATGGTTGGTACCAATAGATTCCTTAGGTTTTATAGTTTCATACGATGCCGGTATCGTCATTCTAGTTTTAAAATTGAGCCTGCTACAACCTAAAAATCACAAGTTGCATTAATGTGTTAAAGAATAGTGGTGTTAAAATGAATTTGTGTTAACGTGTTATTATCGCATTAACTTTGACAGCCCTAATTTATATATTTTGGAGTTCAAACACATTGGGAATAGTTGTGTTATTCTTCTGTGCAAAATTTCCAAAACAAACTGAACCAAAACCGTGACCCATAAAACGCAATAAAAATCGAACCGTGGCACCACTAGTATTTTCTCCCTGAACTTTTACAATCACACACACAGCGTCTACATACACAAGAGCTGATGTAAACAACTTTCATTTGTGCCCTCAAAGTACATTAAAAGCCCTGAAAGCCAACTTTCATAATTAGCGTAATAAACACACTCAAACTCTGACACTAAAACTAAATATATAAAAACTAAAACTAAACCTGCTGCACAAAATACAGCCCATTGAACCCTGTTTCTTGCTAATAAAGGATGTTAATCTGATTTCTGGGAAGGGACGCACTCTACAGACCTCCATATGTAGCCAGGCCTTATATTACTTCTTCTTTTAATTAGACACTCATCCACTGTATGTTGTACATTGTATATGAAGAACACTGGAGTGTACTCGAGATGCAGAATCACCCACTAACTGTGTGTCAACAAACCTTTTTCTACAGATTCAAAGACACCCTGATGGAGGAGAGAGATGCTCTTCTGCAACAGGTCGTCTTGTTGAAAAAGAAGGCAGAGAAACTGAAGAAGAGTTTACATGATGACAGTCCCACACAGAGCGTCCTCTGTCCTCTACAGGACACTAACTGCTGTGATGGGTAAGGCTGCATACAGACCGATAGATGCAACATACAGTAAACGTATGACTGCGATGAAGCTGAACATCTGTTGCCAGAAATCAGCTCTGGAGTGTTTTAAAAACCCTCCCACGGACATTAAATAAAGAAAACAAAATTCCTCTTCATCTCCTATCATTTCTATACATTTCCCACTCCTACATACTCTAACCTAACACTCTAACCTAACGTCTAACCTGCTTTTCTTTTGAAGCAGTATAACATTGTGGGATGCAGAAGCAGTGGCTGACCTGGAGGCTCAGGTGGAGAAGTCAAACATGCTGTATAAGGAGCTCTTTAACCAGGTACCACTTCTTAATTGATGTATGCTGCATGGCTAAAAATCGCATCATGTGTTTAAGAAATGTTCTACATGTCAGAGTTCATCGGTTCAGCGTTTTGAAATCTTTGTGCGGGAGACACGAGCAAACCTCTGGGGTGAAATATTACAGATTTATTAGGGAGGGCTAATATTCATCTGAGTATGGTTGCCAATCCCTGGAGGAGTTGCTGTGCTGTGAGTTCTTCCAGAAATTAGAAGTACGTCTTGAACAGGGGTGGTTAAGAGTGTTTTTTCTGTACTGTTTAAAGTAAAGAGGCTTTGAGGTACTGAAAGCTCTTTGGCAACCAGTCATGAAGCCATAATGGTTCAGCACTCTAATGATTATTTCCATTATTGAATAATGTGTCTGTTACCTTCTCAATTATTCATTTGTTTTATTGTTTTGTCTATAAAATGTTAGAAAATACTGGAATTTCCCACAGACAAGATGATGTATTCAAATTGCTTGTTTCATTGGAATAACCTCACTAAATAGGGTGTTCTCATACACTGTTTGTAGCTATACCTACACTGTACTGTAATTCGTATATATCCCACAAAATTAATTTGTAATCCACAACATTGTGAACCAGGAGGTCTTGGTGGATGGGTGAGTCAGAAAATACCGCACTTTTACGCAGGAGACTGCTGTTTCAGTCTCGTGTCCTGGAAGTCAACGTTGATTTATTTGTCACGTAACTTCCGTACTTAAATTACGCCACTTCCAGAGTTATTTTAACCCAAACCACGATCTTTTCCTAAACCTAACTAAGTAGTTTTGTTGAAGACGGAAGTTTATTTTGAAAAGACTGGAGCGGAAATTGAAACGGGGGTCACATGTTGCTGGACATTCGTAGGAAAACGCACAAAAAATTAGGAATAACGAACCGTTGTATGAGAATACGTTGCGCCAAATGCAATTTGTAAGTAATTTTGCATGCAATGACAACGACGTTCTTGCTTCATTTCACGGCATGTAGTCTGTACTGACTGTAATCTAAACGCATCTGCGTGAATATGCTACGCTCAGAGCTAGTGGCGAATAATAAAAAGTGAGGGAGACTGCTTATGGTTGGTGGGAGGGGATGTGGATGGGTCCAAAATAGGACTTTCAACCAGGAGACCGGTGTTCATGTCCCAAAGTGTTGTTGAGTTATTTTGAAGTTAGCGTAACTTCAAAATAGTGACGTTTTTATATACTGTAACTTTCAACTTTCAAGCCCAATCATGATGTTTTTCCTAAACCTAATTAAATGGTTTTGTTGCCTAAACCTTACTTCAACGGTTTCACGGTAACAATTAACCCCCACAGCGTGAAATGACACACAAACTAAAATGCGTTATTATGACACACGGAATGTCCTTAAAATGACGTGCTATTTATGCGCACTACCATGAGATCATGTTGGAATAACAGTGCAAAACCCCCAAATATTCTGTTTACTATCATACATGACAAAGAAAAGCATCAAATCCTCACATTTGAGAAGTTAGAACCAGAAAATGAATGACATTTCCACTGGAAAAAAATGACCTAAAACTATTAATCGATTATCAATTACCCTCAGATGAACCTTTATTTTAAGAGCGACCACTTCTGTATTAAAACACTTGGATCAGAAGACAAGAACTGATCTGGGGACTGAAATAGAAGACATCCAAAAACAAAAAAACAGGGCTAATATTCGTCTGGGCGTGACTGCCAGTCCCTACAGGGGTTGTCATTCAGCCAGAGCTCTGAAACTTCATGGGTACTGCGTCTCATCACTGGTTCAGCTTGAAAGCCTTTATGCAATCACTCAATAACCGCAGAATGTTCCCTAAAGAAGAACGAACGCACACAGAGAGTATCTTTTAGTCGTTTTGTGCACCCATCCATCCACCCCGACCTCCTTCGTAAGAGTTTTTCCGGAGGTGTATGAACTTCACATTTCTACTGAACATTAAAGCGGCAATTATCGATATTTTAATAATAACAGTATTTCAAATGACGATGTAAAAACAATGTGAAAGGGGTCACTGGCAGTGATGAACCTCCTGAATCTCCAGCACTTTACGGAGCTTTATAGTGAGTTTCAGCTCAGTTTTGGTTCAGCTCAGTTTTGGTTCACTCTCACTGCTCTCATAGCGTCATTTTCGACCACAGCAGGAAGCTGTTTTCAGTGAAAAAATAAAAAAAAGTCACTGACTGTTCCCTACATGTTCAGCAGCAAACAGCAGTCATGCACAGTTAGAGATAGCTGGTGAACACAGTGGAGTATAAAGAGACCTTCAGGAGTTGATGGAGACCAAAAACCGAGCAAAAACAAGAGTGAATATTGGATTTACATTTATCATATGAACACAAACACGACTCCAAATGAATGAAAATATTACCTGCTGGATGTGTAAATAAACAACTGCTTGCTCACAAGTTCGCCATATAAATCTTGTCAAAGGTGATGACATGTCGATGTTGCGTTTTACAAAAAAAATGGTTGGATGTTTTAAACTGTTCCAAAAAAATCAACCATTTCTGTCCATTTTTCTGGAGAGGACAGCCACCTCCTTTAGGATGATTTAACTTTATTTTACTGTTATTTGCTATTCAGTTTGTTCAGATTTTTAGAAGGGAGCAGTATCTTTAAAGTGATCAGTTCAGTGTTTAAAAATCTCGGGATCGAAGTTCCGATCTCGAGGGAGAAATCTTAGAAATCCCAAAACTCAGGGTTAATATCCATCTGGGCACAGCTGCCAGTCCGCTGTGGGTTTGTTGTGATGCCAGGATTTTCGAAAAACTCCGAACCCTCATGGGCATTGGCGTCTCATCAGTGCTTTATTTTGTCTGTCTGCTTAGTGTTTTAACAAGGACATACGACTCCATAGAGCTTTCAGCAGCGTCGAAGAGACGAGGAGCGAGAATGATCGGTGTGTCAGTGGAAGACATTATCGTATCACCTAAAAACCACTAGGAGGCACATAAGCCAACTATGAATAGGGCTCATTACTGTAATCATTAGATTTTAGAAAAACAATCGTTCTCAAACTTCTGCAGTTTAACTATTCATTGATTATAACTTATTTGGAGGACTTCTTTTCTCGTTGCAAAGGTCTTTACTTACTTACGTTACAGTAAATTTGGATGATCAGTGTCTTTTTTCAGCTGGAAACACCAATGTTGAGGGCATACAAATGGGGTGAAAAACACTTTAAAGTGTTCTGTCCCTTTTTGAAAATCTACAATTTCCAATAAAAACTAGTTGCCTTAAAAACAATTCCAGTATGTTACAACTTATTTTTGTAGTTTTTGTCAATACTTTCCATCAGTAATAATAATATTGTAATCACCAAGTTCATTGCGGCGATCAGGAGTGCAGCGACATCTCAAGAAACAAGAAAAACAAACATTAGTTTAGAAACATAGTTTCATATGATACCAGTATTTTCAAAACTGAGCCCGCTACAACCTCTGAAAGATTGATTGCGTTAATGCGTTAAAGAAATTAGTGGCATTAAAACAATTTGCATTAACAGGTTATTATTGCGTTAACTTTGACAGCCCTAGTCTTTATAAATATAATAATAGTACCTCTGATGTGAGGGTTTATTAATTCATCTTTTAGGGCTTTGGTGCAACACTGCCTTTAGAGTGACCAGTTCAGTCTTTTAAAAGCCCTGGATCAGATACAAGTGCAGATCTCAGGGGAGAAATTAGAAATTCAAAACACAGATAATCATCTGAAGACGGCTGCCAGTCCCCTGTGGACTTGTAGGGCTGCCAGAATGTTCATAAAACCGATACTTCATGGGCACTGGAGTCTAATCAGTGTTTTATTTTTTCTGTCTGTCTCATGCTTTATAAAAAGTTAGAGGGCTTTGAGGAACTTTTGATTGCAAAGCTATTTTGCAATCAAACAGGAACCCCACAATGTCCCACAAAGAGCTGCTCCAGGAAGCGTTCACAAATCCTGACAGGACGTCAAACACTTTTATGGTGAAGAAACCAAAAGGTGTTTCGCTTGGGATTTTTAAAAGCTCCCACATCTTCAGAGTGACGCTCAGTGTTTTTAAAATCCGTGGCTAAGAGGAAGCCTGACAGACAGAACATAAGGCCGATACTGGTATGCCAGTCCCGAGAGGAGCTGCAGCGCTGCCAAAGCCTTGAGAGATTGCTGATGCTTTCTGGGCACCGGAGTCACGTCAGGCCTTTTCTCTCTCTGTCTGTATGTCTGTCGGCTGCACATGGCCTCTTCCCAAGCCGTCCGGGTCCTCTTCCAAAGCAGCAGAGGGATGACTAATAACGACTGCAGGGAGGCGATTGCCAATAGCCTCTGTGCTTCATTCCCCTCACCTCTCACAGGCTCTGCGCTGCATTTCTTAGTATAATTATTCTGATTGAGTGCAGATGATGCTTTTTTTTTTGCAGAGCTGAGAGAGGGAGGAAATATAGCTGGAGGAGCGGGGACCGCCGGAGACAGAGAGGAAACAACCATGATAAAACACATCACCAGCTCTGACATGATTTATATAACTGTAGATTCGCACTCTGTAGACATGAGTATCGTTCGTAGTTGCTGGTGTGGTTACTGAAATTGAATGCAGGAAAATGGAAGCATTTACCCACAGCGAAATTAAGTGATAACATAGTTAATAGTATCTCAAAAATAATGACTTAGTATCTCAAATAATGGCTTAGTAGACATGAGTATCGCTCTTAGTTGGCGTTGGTGTGATTCCTAAAATGAAATCCAGGGAAATGGAAGCATTTACACACTTGTTGAGGGGATTAGTGGTTCAGCAAGTAAAAGAGGATATAGGCAAAAAATGTATATTGCCAAGAAGTGAAAGTCAGCAGAGCTACGCCTCTGCCATTTTGGACTGAAAGCGACTACAGGACGCCAGTAAAACGTCCGCTACAAAGTGCCATACAAAAGTAATACAACATTATTTCTATTCTATTGTCATATTTAATGTCTCTACTGAAATGGCCTGTGTTGAACAATAAAAACATTATAAATATATAAAGCGTTTTCAGTCCAAAATGGCGGCAGCGGCTGTTGTCAAAAAAACACTGGAATTTCATGTCTTTGCTTCTATACTCTTTAATATACTGTAGGTGTAGAAGTCGACTTGAATTCCACACGCACATTTCAGAAAAAAATCAAAAAGGTAAACTCTATGCTGGTGAGATCTCATCTTGAATTTGCAAGTTCAGTCTGTAGAAAAAATTGAGAAGGTTCAGAGAAGAGCTACTATGACGTTGCCATCTTTGTTTTTTTGCAACAAGAAGTGACAGGAGAGGGTGGAGCTAAGTACAACCAAATGCTGAATAAGAATTTTTTAGGCGACCAAAAATGTTACAATTAACTTTCATGAACTGAAAACACACTGTGAAAGGGTTAAAGTTTTACGACGAAAACACACACGACTCCCAGACTGGACAACGCCGTGGTAATGACCTGTCAATCACAAAGTAGTCACGCCCATGCTGTATTGAAGAAGACTTGAAACTAGCGATTGAGACCATAAACTCATGTTTACAATGTTTACTGAGGTAATAAATCAAGTGAGAAGTAGGCTCATTTTCTCATAGACTTCTATACAATCAGACTTCTTTTTGCAACCAGTGGAGTTGCCCCCTGCTGGCTGTTAGAAAGAATGACAGTTTAAGGCACTTCAGCATTGGCTTCACTTTTCAGACCTGGAGGTTGCCCACTGATTATAACCCACTTACTAACTACAATTATGCGACCTAAACTCTAAAAAACATGCACAGCCAAATTAAGCCCAGTTTTAACCGTGATATCTAGATGCCTTTTGACCTGCCATCACTTACTGGGACATTTCTCTCTCTGATTTCCCTTCTTGCACACACTTTATGTTTATTGTCTTTGGCCATCTTCACTTACAGTTTATTTTTCTGTCCTCAGGCAGGGAGCCCGATCAACGGACACCAAAAACCTCCTTGAGGACAGAAGCCTGGAGCCTGGACTCGTCTTCTTTTTCTCTTCCCACCTCCTGAAGGCCAGAAGATAACCACTAGATGTTTGTGTGTGCGGTTAGATTCATGGAATACTTCCCAGTCATTGTCGTAAAAACCATAAAAACCTTGGGAAAACATACCTGTGAAACCAAACATTCACATTGTTTCTTCCACTATTGTTCACCTGTCTTTGAAAACAATGTGCTTCATGATATATGACTGAATTAAAACACAGCACCGTGCTCCTGTTCTCCTCATGCACATCACATGTGGCTAACGTTCCTAAAGTCACATTTTCCTGTAATTGTCCATTATCCAGACCTTGTAATCAACACCACTAACAACAGCAATAAAGCACCTGAGAATGTACTCTTTTGTTGTTTTGCCAATGAATCCTCACAGGGGAAGCAGCAGCTGGTGTGCAGAGGAAACAACAAACGTGTTGTTAAGACCAAAATGAAGCCCTACTGGTTGTTCCCCCACTGAGGATCTGGTACATCTCCACTCTGGTGATCAGATCTGCTCACTTATCTCGTCAGCAACAATCTAAAGCGTATGCGAGGTGATATTGGCTCAGATTAATGGTGACGACTCAGAGGCTTCATCGTATGTGAACCATATGATGCACACGTGGTCTTAACAATTTACAGACAAAGAACAATGTTTAAGGAAGACATCTGAAGCATTGAACCGCATCCAACAGTGAGTTAGCCCAGTGGGTCTGGAGGAAGTGACAATAACATGTTGGACTCTGTCAGCACTTAATGTATTAAACAAAAAAGACATATTATGCTCATTTCCAGGTTGTATTTTGGGTTTCTACTAGAACATGTGTACATGCTTTCATGTTAAAAAACACATTATTTTTCTCAAACTGTCTGTCTGAATATACCTGTGCTCTTTAAGATCCCCTCCTCAGTCTGCTCTGATTTGCTTGTGAAAAAAATATGGTGCACCTTTGCAAAGGTAGTTCTTAAGCTGTGGGCGGAGACAATCAGATGGTGGCGGTATTAGAGTTGGGCCGGTGTAAAGAAATTCAAATCGGTTTGATATTAAGCCACAACACCAGACCAGTACACCACATTTAACCACTACACGGTGTCACACTCGACTCAGCAGCCGCTCCACTAAACTCACTTGCTCCCTCTCTCTCGACCGCACAATCGCAAACGTTAGGGCCGCCGGGCTTGCAATACACTGGCTGACGAAAGCCCGCCTTGTCACCCCAATAAAACACATGTCCCCTTTAAACAAACAATAAAATAAGCAGCATTTACATATTATTATAGTCTCTGCTGCAGGTGCTGTTCACAAACTTCCTCCAGTGCCTTCGCTTTTAATGTGTCTTATTAATATTCATATCATTGCATGCTACAAGATGTGTCGATTAATCTTTTAATGTGTGTATTTTGCAACTGTGTCTTATAAAAGTTCTGTTCATATAAAACTCATTTGCATTCACCAGGGTTTATTGCAGGCCCGCCTGGCCTTCATTGACTCCCTGCAGGGTCTAATCATTGGGAATTTATGTATTTTTAAGAGTTTTTTTTTTAATAAAATGTGTTATATAGGTAGCACACGCCTTTAAAAAACAACTCAGTGTGTAGGTTATGTGCTTAAAGTTAGCAAGTGTCAGTTTGTGCGGCCGAGAGAGAGAGACAGAGAGACAGAGAGAGCGTACATGTGTGTGACAGACGGTGAGTATGAAATTATCAGTAACATCGGTTAATAAATGATACAACTCCCAGGCCAAGTTCCCGTCCCCGTGTCTTGCTTGTCACCTGCAGATTAAAGTGAAGGGGTTAGCCCCAAAGTTAGCGAGAACAACGGCTCAGGCTCACTCGCTTAAAGTGGACTGACCTTTAAGGTTGATCTGCTATTCTGATTTTAGTGACAAGCCGCTCCTCTGAGTTTTGCTACTCAGCAAACCACTTGGCGACACTTGGCCGCCGGTCCTAACAAGTTTTCTGGCAGAAACCTTGGTCACATTTTAGCAACATTCGCTGCCAGTTTGAATGTAATGCCGCCAGGATAGCGAGTAACATTTACTACAAAAAAACAAATCCTACACACTTTCGATTACTTCTACTCACGTTCCAATGTCTCGCCACGTCGTTAATAAACTGAGTACAAGTGACTAACACTGCGTGGGATTTTTTTTAACAAAACAATGAGATTTTTATAGTAAAAGTTTAGGCAATATGTTCACTGTAACACATTTAATTTGTTTTCCTACAGTATTAACCAGAGCTGTTAACTCCTGGTAACTACAGCATGAGTAATCTTTTTTATGGTCACCTTTGGGCGCTTCAGGACACTTAAAGTTAAAGTCAGGAAGATTGTGGTAAGCCTATTCATTAACTACTAAAAAATTCAACTTAAAGCACAACACAGGGGGAATTTACTTTTTAAATATTTAACAAAACCACAACCTTTTTCCTAACCTCAATTAAAAGTTTTAATAGCCTAAACCTGCACATGCAACACAGGATGCAAATTCTGGTCTCATGTGTCCAAGTCTTGTACCTATCTTACAGATACAGGCACTACATTATACACAGTTTCAAGGGGACAATCAATTCAATGAGGAATAATAAATCAATTAAGAATTCTTGGTAAAACTACATACTTTAAAAAAGTTGTTCCCTAAAAAGGAGAATAGTTTCCACTCACTTTTGTTAACAGTTTCCAGCCGGGGGTTTAGTTCAGCATCTTAGTCATCTACCAAAACACTGCCTTTCATTACCTCTCCCTGTGTGATAATTAGGGTGAACACCTAACTTAATCCTGGATATTAAGGTTGGCGTGTACTCACAATAAAGCTGACTTTGCATGAAATAGAAACGCAGTGTTTATTTGTTCATCTACACTGGATGCCAGTTGGGTCACATAAACAAAAGCCTGTTGGGGAATATGAGGATGTAGAAGTTGTTTTGATGGGTCATAAGGGTGCAAATATCTTCTAACAAGCTTAACAACACGGATCCAGCTGTCAACAAAAGATATGAACATGTGAGCAAAGACAGTCAGGGGGAAAAGGAAATGAAGATGCTTTACTGTAAGGAAACACAACCAAACTGTAACATTGACCTACACCTTAAACTATTAGCTTTCTAGTAGAAGTTGTAGTAGTGTTTCTCAAGCTTTCATAATCCACATTGTCCACACTAAAAGTGGATTTCTGTATTTTCTTGGGGGGGTGTGTTTGAGAGGGGGTCGGGTTGGGGGCCAAATGTGACATTCTCACGTAGTTCAGTGGTGGAATGTTACAAGGTATGCCATAGGATTTTCGGGGGGTCTAGAGTAGTGTTTCTAAAATCAACCCGGTCTCACTCCCAACTCGTCAAATACCAATGATTGGGCAGTACCCCTCGGCATCAGAAAACAACACACAGAGGCACCCTTTATCGACATTATGTGCCGAACCACACTTTCGATTAACTCCAATGTAAACCCACCCGCAGCGTTATTCGGCGGTCGGAGCAAGTGGTGTAGTATTAATAGCATGAAAGTCCGCTCAGGATGGGTGGGTCAAACAAACACAAGACTTGAAAAACGTATTTCAAACGGGGTACATTATTGAAAAAAAGTTTGAGAAACACTGGTCATGACAGAATAAGACAAATATCTTCTGTTGCAATGAACACTACACACCCGGATCAACTAATGGTGTAAAAAAGTGACTGTAGATACAATTTACGAACTCAAAAAAGTGTATTTAGTGTTGCATTACTATTTAAATTGGAGCACTAGTTACACCGAGCCTGATGACGCCCATAAGAACACAAATACAGACAAGAATGCAGATGGAGAAACGCCTCGCCTGTAGGCGATGCATTGCTTTATGCTTTATTTCATCCACTAATGGGTGAAATAATGATCTTGCATTTACATTTGGGATCAGCAGGTAATTCAGGTGTGAGTTCCTGACTCAACTCTATCAAGTGCCACTCCAGGTGGTCCATGTGCGCTCGCTCCTGAATGTCAAGAGTGCCACTAGAAAGGAATGCACGCATGCATGCATTTGAGGGTTGTGTAATACTTCCCAGTCTGGGGTGGAGGTTGAGGGGGCAGCGTTAGTTAGACGTGTCAGGCTGCAGGACCCGGCGTTACGTCTCGTGAGAAAGGTGTGCCCCCAGACTTGCAACGGCGCCGATGACGACGAGGGACACCGGTGGCAGCAGCGGCAGCCTACCCTCTGACTGCCAAGTGCCAAAAAGAGTCTGACCTGAATGGGCTGCGAGTTGCAGAGGTGTAGCCGGAGATTAACAACGTGTGGCAGCTGGAAACAGGTCGCGTTTGCACACAATAAATACTGCTGCACCCTGCCATGCGGAACGAGACTCAGACATTATAGGCGTTATTAATAGAACAATTATAGGTACAGCAAGAATAGCATGTTTATGTCCAGCCGTCGTCACAGCCAGGCAAAACACATAACAGGTATTTAACACCAGGATATACCCATTAAAAAAAGTGAGACTTGTTAAAAATGGAGACCGGGAGACTTGTATTTCCACGTGTGACTTTTGTCTGTGCACTTGCTTGTACAAACACGGATTATGCGGTACAAGTATGTACTGTATGTAGCTCATATGGATTATAAATAACACCACATGGGGCTGGAAAAGGTTCAATTACTGTGAATAGAAAGCGTTCATTAAACATTTATGAGAGTCCACTTAGAGAAATATTCGTCTGTCTCTGCTCACAAAACAAACTCCGGGATGTTCGGCACATAGTTGTTTGCGGTTCGGAGCTTAAACTAAAAGACAAAATGTTAGTGAAACATGGAGTCACGTCTTATTCGCCCCTCGTGGAGATTAGACCTCAATCCAGCTGAGTTAAAAGTTGTTTACTCCCGCGTCCTCTGTGTATACTGCTGTTTGGTTTCATCAGATTGATTACTATGGATGTTTTGGGACTGTTTCTCCCTCGCTGAGGAAGAGACAAACTGCTCGGCCGCATGTTAATGTAAAACAGAGTGGGATGATGCGGTTTTCCCTCTGACACTGTTTGGATGGGATATGTAAATGTTTAACGGTGGCGTGAGTAAACACACACAAGGGTTAGGTGTCGGGGTTTTGAGAGGGTCTTGTTTGGCGGCAGAGGATCTTAGCCGTTAACGCCCATGCTGCGTGCTGCGAGCAACCTAACGGCACAAAGCTGCATGTAAACACAAAGCTATTCTTACCCTAAAGAAACATTGACATCACATGTAGAGGAATCCTCCCCATAAACAACATGAATCGCTACGTCAAGTGGAGATGCAAACCTGGCAATGTGCTGAAGAGGGAATTCTTAAACAATAAAGCACATATTAGGCATTTGTGATGCTTCATTTTATAACATCAGAGCAATTTGCACTTTTTAAAAGGTGGCGGTTTGCTGAAGCCAAAGTCCAAGCGTCACACACCATACATATTTGAAAGTTTCATTAAACCAAGTAAATAATGCAAAAAGCATTAATTCATTCAGCTAACATGTTTGCTGCACAACTTGTAGCAACGATAGCGTGACTTGTTTTCTTTGTCCTTCTACAATGTTTTTTGGATTGCGAATAAAGACTATTGACAAGTTATTCTCTGTCATGCAAATGCACGATGGTAGTCACCATGTCTGTTGTCTTTGTGGTGGGCATGTACATCTTTTAAAAGATGGCACGAAAGTAGGAAAAGCTGCACGCGATGTCTCTTTGTTAATACTTTCACAATGACTGCATGTCGCCATTGTATGGCACGCGTGTCTACTTTCTACTTTCATCTTCCTATTGTTGGCTGATCGTTAGTGTGTTTATTAAGAAAGAAGCCGAAGAGGAAGTGATTGGCCTGGGCATACAGACCAATGAGGCAATCGTCCACAAGGAGCTGCGTGCAAACGACACATTTTAAGAGGCGTGCAAGGTTTTTTAAGGTTTTTGCAAGTCCATGAAAACGGCGTGAGACACATGCAGCAGGCCTGATGCTCATGAGATTTGTTGGTAGAAGTAGGACACATAGAATAGGTAACATACCAACACGTTCGCATCCCAACTTGTCACATACCGGCGCTTTGTCACGCCTCTTGGTGTCACTTTATTTTCGGCAACAAAACCACTATAGTTAGGTTTAAGAAAGAAATGCATGGTTGGGCTTCAAACTACTACGTTTGTACATTGAAAATGACACTTAATGTTGTGAAGATGGGACACAAACGATCAGCTGATTGTAACGTGACGCACTGGACACGAACAGCGGTTTCCAGGATGAAAGCCTTTGTAGCTCCACCCTCTTGTGTCACTTATGGTTGCAAAAAAAACAAGATGGGGACGGCCAAAAACTAAGATGGCAACAATCCAAAACCATGATGGTGACGGCCAAAGACCAAGATGGTGACCACAGCCAAAAACCAAGATGGCGAGTAAAATGTTTTTGACAACCTGGAGCTTCTTTAAGGCTCTTTTCCACCAGGATATGTTTGCCGTGCCACCATGAATACGCTAACCAATTCACTGCTTCCTGGCTCGTACTGTAGCCTTCCCCTTTGTATGGATTCAATAGGCTCTCTGCAGACAGAAAATGATTGATGAGAGTTGCAGCACCATCTGAGTGGGTGTGTCTTGTTTTTCTATCTAAATGAGAGCCAGTGTGAGTTTTCATTCTTCAGTGAGGTGAATTTGGCCGGTCTTCACTTCTTTAAGGAGCATTTATGGGTTTGGACTTGAGTTTAGTTTAAGGTAAAGTTGTGGTTAAGCACGCAGAGCTGGAAGGAAAACAGTATGAGGTTAGGAAATAAATGTAGACAATAAAGGCCCTCCCAACACGTGTGTAGCTGTATGTGTACGTGTGTTTTCCTTGCTTGACAGTGGCAAGATGTTGACTCACCATTGACCCCTGGTTGACATGTGGCGACAGCTTATTTTACAGCCCACGGGGTGACTGAAGGGTGACTGTGTGTGTGGCGGCGGCGATGAGCCCCAGACGGCAGCTTCAGCCGTCCGGACCATCGAGTGTACAGGTGAAGCACAGCGACAAGGTCGTTCCAGCGCCGGCCGGCTGGGGGGAAAAGCCTCCCTTTACTGTTGTATGAAGCCTAATATCAATGGTCTGGAAGACAGATGTGTTTTATGTTGAGAAATATACTTTCCACTCTATGGAGTGTTTACACTGGCAGGGCGTTTTGACTGACATTATGGTGGCCGTTTCTCATTGTTATTGCATTGTCAATATTGCCGGTGTTCTTTGCTAAATTTTGATAAATTGCTCAGGAGGAGATTTCCAGGATGACCTGCGGACCAGATGGATGGAGGTGAAAGCTGTAACCTTAATTTGATTTTCAGCTATTAAAGCGACTTTTTATGATCTCACCCATGAAGCAGTGATGTAGCTGAAGGCACGGAGACAGAAAGTTATTCTTTAAACTCAGAGACACATAAATTGTGAAAAAGAGGTTGAAAGTTCAACTAGTCAGCTTCATGGATTGTATGATTCTCATATATGTATAAATAGATTTCTTTTACACATCCAGACAAATTTGAATACTTTGTAAAGGAACACTTTGACATTTTGGGAAATACACTTATTGGCCAAGACTTAGATGAGAAGATTGACCACTCTTGTGTATTAACAGAGCCAAAGTCCTGACATCGTGTCCGGGTTATGCAGGGTTCACACCAAACGCAAAGCATTCACCTCGCTTTACCCGCACGAGTTTGACCGCCGGGATCATCTGTGTTCATTCGCATTACTCTTGCTAGACGTGCCAGAAAGGCAGGGGGGGGGGGTCGCTTACCTCCATGGATACCAACAACGTTTCATCAACCATGGCCGAAGTAACCACTATTTCTGCTTTGCACATTTTGTGGAAATTCCAGATACGTCGGAAAACCAAACGCCGTTGTGTCTGGGTTCATAACATCACCCAGCGGCACTATATATCTAGCAAGCTGCATACTTTCCATTTTCCAAGACTAATTGGCTCCACTACAGCAGCTGCTACTAGAAGTTGAAATCTCTGTGATTTTAACAAAGTTAAACAACAATGACAATGTTTGAAAACTAGTGCAACAGCTTCATCATAACTTGGTTTCATTAATATCCATAAATGCTCTCTTCCAAAGTATTTTCCAAATGTTTAGCTGTAACTGTTATAACAATTGAGCTGTGATGTTTAAGCTACAAAAGGTCTAGGACTTATGGGAAAAGGCGTTCGTTAAAAACATTAACATTAAATAAACAATTATTCTTGATCGTCCTTAATCTAGACATATGAAGCGAGCTACACGACATACTGTTGAGAAAGGCTCTGTTCCAAGGCTGTTCTCTTAGTTATTAGCGTAGTGGTTACATATTCATTTGATTTTTAACGAGGTATTTTACTGCTGGAACAGAACCTGGACGTTCTGGTTTCACTTTGTTTATACTGTAAATATGAAAAGGCTGGAAACAGGTAGAATGGGCGAGCCTAGCTTTGTACAAATGTAAAAACTAGTACCTCTAAAGTTCAATAATTAACATGTTTAATCTCCACTACAAAACCACAACTTGTCGTTTTTACATTTTGCGTATGTTTCTTTAAACAAGCTTCACATAATGTGTTAATCAGTGAGCTTTAGAGGAGCTGGTAGGTGGATACTGTCACTGGGCCAGGCTAGCAGTTTCCCCCTGTTTCCAGTCTTTATGCTAAGCTACGCTAACCAGCAGCTCATATTTGCTGAATGGTATCGATCTTCTCCTGTACTTTGAAGGAAAGTGAATAAACACAATTGTTTTAAGAGGTTAAATAAGCTACATCTTGGTGTTAGACGTTACCTGCAGACTTTGTTTTTGACAGGCTGATTGCTCTATTTTTGGAGACCTTGTCAACTAATGTCACTTTTTCACTGTTGATTTTCTCCTTCTATGTAACACCAGAAAGACATCGGGCCGTGCTGCTGGCACCAATTTGGTGTACAGGTTGTAAACATTTCCTCCTCAGGTTCTGGCAGCGACATCTGTAATCTATTTTCTCTCAGACCTGAAATGCCTTTTGTGTGCCAGGGCCGGATTGTTTTGGAGTTTTTTTTTTTATGTCTTTGCTCTTTCTCCGTTTCTTCTCTTTTTTTTTTTTTTTACAGATATCCAGCTATTCTTCTGGCACCTTAAGAAACGAGAAAGGAGAGGCCTGTGAAGGATCCTGGGAAGAATGTCAGAGGTTTTTGTCAGATATCAGTAGTTAAGGAGGGATGTCTTTCTTTGCCTTCTCTCTTTTTGGCCACTAAAGCATCAGTTGAGCTACGGCGGCCTGGCTCCTGGCGGGCTTATATCATGTTGTGTGGAGAAGAATTATTGTCAACTCTCTTTAAATCATGATGCTCTTCCTCAGCATGTGAAGCCACGATGAAAGCTCTGCTAAAGCCAGGCATTAAAAGGCTCAGTCAGCTCACTCTCAGCCTCACATTTCTAAACATGTCACGAACCAGAAGAAAGAAATTGGGTAGCAACAGACGATTGTGAGCATGCGTACGTACGGAAAACACTTGGGGCCACACGACCAGGACGGCCGTGTTGGCCCGAATATATGACTATGTTTTTTTTTTCAAGATCAGATATTCATTTGGGATGGAGAGAGTTCTGGTGTGACACCGCCTCCTGCAGAGTGTTGTATTGATACATTGAATGTTGACGTTTCTGGACTAAAAATATGTTTGTATCAGCCTTGTGTCATGCTTGCAGAAACGCACAATGCCACGTGGTTAACATTCAAACGATTGGTTAGGTTTAGGCAACAAAACGACTTGGTTAGAAGGTTAGAAAAAAGGTTGAGGTTTGTGTTCAAATAATAACGTAACAACTAGGGCAGTCAAAGTTAAAGCGATGATAATGCGTACTTGTTGCCAAGAAGGCTAAATAACGCTCCAAATTCTGGCGAGGAAAAACTGTCATGGCCATCTGCAAAGGGGTCCCTTGACCTCTGACCTCAAGATATGTGAATGAAAATGGGTTCTATGGGTACCCACGAGTCTCCCCTACAGACATGCCCACTTTATGATAATCACATGCAGTTTGGGGCAAGTCATAGTCAAGTCAGCACACTGACACACTGACAGCTGTTGTTGCCTGTTGGGCTGCAGTTTGCCATGTTATGATTTGAGCACATTTTTTATGTTAAATGCAGTACCTGTGAGGGTTTCTGGACAATATTTGTCGTATTTTGTGTTGTTAATTGATTTTCAATAATATATATACATACATTTGCATAAAGCACGCATATTTGCCCACTCCCATGTTGATAAGAGTATTAGATACTTGACAAATCTCTTTGAGGTACATTTTTAACACATACAAAATGTGTGATTAATTTGCAATAAATTTGCGATTAACTAGATGATCATGCAATTATTCGCAATTAAATATTTTAATTGATTGACAGCCCTAGAAACGACATAACTACCGTAAATAACATACACCCTTAGTGGACTTTCTTACTTAACGTTACGTAACAAGCATGCAGTCAACGTTTAGTTTTGGTTTCACACAGAACATGAACAGCGGTCTCCAGGGTGAAAGTCCTGTGTTTGTTTGACCCATCCACCACCACTCCAGCCCAGCCTTAGTGGATTTTCTCAGATGTTATACTCATTATTGTACCACGTAACTTTCAATAACATTGGCTCGATATACTACGTCACATGGGCTGTCGTCAAATCTGTGAAAAACACGAGAATCAACATCCTTGGTCCGTTGCATAAGCCTGCACCTCCTTGACGTGTGCTGTTGTATATATGCATATATAACAGCTCATATATAAACAAAGTCTAATCTTATCTAATTGAATGCTTTTTTTCTAAGCTCCTTTCAGTACATTTTAGTCTGTGCAACAACTGAAAAGTTGGAACCCCAGTATTAATACAATGCTGGAGCACATAGTGCACTTCGCAGTCCAGATGTCAAATTCTCATAAACTGTCAATGAACTTAAACCATCCTGACAAAACTACACTATCACAATGAAAGTCAAAGCAGCTGAGGTAGTTATGTCTGTGTTTGACTTCTAGAGAACTCTACTCAGTCATAACTATGTGCTCCACATCATCTGACATGTATTTCAGACAGTAATACTTCACAACTAACTCAGCCACTGGAGGTCCCTCTTGCACCAGGATTGCTGGACCAGTGAAAGTCCATTTGGCACACAACGAGATATCTCTCAAATGTGTCTTCAATTAGCGGGCTGCAGTCAACACCATCCTCTGAGTAGGAATGTCAGCTGAGCTGGAGATAACCTTCTTTTGGTTTTTCTTTTATCTCACCATAAAAACCACAGCGATGGACAGCTATGTAATGGACGTCCTGCACACATTTCTAAAGCAGATTTAGAGTAACAGGAAAAACTTCTGAGGGATACTTTTTCACTTTTCACTTCTGTTTCAGTGTCACCCGATTAAGTTATGGGCTGCTCCTTTCAGTGTGCACCGGGCTGGCAACCTGGTAATGAACGGGTAAGATGAGAAGATGGACTCGCTCGGTGCACAGGTGAAGATTCTTCAGCAGCAGGGTGCATGGATGAAACACATGCATGCGTTACGGTTTGACCAGCAGCAGCTTTGAAAGTTGTTACGGTTATAATATCCTGATATTCAATATCCATAAATTTGACAAATTTAATGCACAAAAATGACAAGAATTCAGTGTTTCCCCTGGAACTTTATTCACATCAGCGTGGGAACGTCTTTATCACAGGACACCAAAACTCTCTACTGAAATCCAGACTAACAACATTATTTTTAGGTTTCTGCACCTTTTTTTAGAGCAGGACAACCCACCACACATATGGTAGGGGAACTGAGATTCATAACTGTTATATAAATCAGTTTAGCAGAGAGCTAGGGTGATGTTTGTTCATCCTGCTAGTTCAGGGAGCTGGTTAGTTTATACGTGGGAGTCACAGCGAGAGGCTAGTTCAGAGAGCTAACAGCAAAGTTAGGTAGGTAGCAGGTTTTTGTTGACCAGACTGTCAAAACTCACAGCACCAAGTCCGTGCTGTGACCTCAACACGCCACACATTATTCTATGATTCCAGTCATGGCATGGCGTCAAGGTGTAATGTAGGGAGTGCTCAAATCACAGAGGGGACTAATGCCTCTAAACATAATATCGTTGCAATCTCAATAGCACAGGACATCACAGACCCATAATCACCTTACCATAATGCCCCGCTCCGGGCACTGGTACAGAACATTGATGTGCAATAGGGCTCGCTTTGGGAAAAGCTTGATACCTGATACCTGCAGTCATAGCCGCCTTAAACAACAGGCGTCGCTGAATAGGCCTGAGTGTGTTGCTGTCCGTCATTTTCTGTTGTAAGCGCTGTTGTATTGCTGTTAATGTGTTACTGTGTGCTGTTGTATGTATGTATTGGTGTCAGAAGTACAGTGCTGTGGAAAATAATTTCCCCTTGTGGGACAATAAAGTCTAAAGTCTAAAGTCTACTTCCGGCGCCCTTTCTCGGACCACATCCACCTTCAAACTCAGCCTTTATTTTGATCTCAACTACACAAAGTTTCGTGACTGCATCTTAAATGAGTGTGATGCTGTCGCGTTGACAAAATCTGTCCATTGACAGACGTCTAAACACCAGACAAAGCACTCAAAACCTTCTCTGGGGTAGTTCCTGCTACAGCAGGCGTCTCCAGGACATTTAGCCATGATGACACACACAGGCTCACAAGGTGAAAACAATACCAGCCAAACGCTGTCGGGCAATATGCAAAATTAGCGCTAATAGGATAATTCCTGATCATTTAAAAGGAGCTATATAATGTTTGTATCTGGGTTCTTTTGATATAAACAAAATGATACAAGCTAATTTAGGATATAATGTGACTACAAGGCTATCAGTGGGTATTATAACCATCTTGGAAAATAGTTAAAGTCACATTGAAATGGCAGTTAGAGCATCTTTAGCTTTTTTTTTAATGTGAAGCATTTCTGAGGGAAACAGCATCACTAGCTAAAGTGTGGTTGTATATGACAGGTTGGGTTAGCTAGTCACCCCAAATCCCATTTGATTGGATACATTCATGTGTTTGCCCCCTGAGTTCAATATGACTCATTAAAAATATTTTTGTTTTACAATAAGAGGATTATTTCACAGTGTCTTTAACGGCCTGTGTGGATGTTGGAATTTAAAATGTATTACAAAGTATTTCAGTGCCCTTTCACACAGGTATTGCCCAAATCAGTTTAATAGTATCAACATTGTCAGCGTGCTAAAGATTAGTGGCACTGCAGCGGAAAATATAAAACTTAAATTTCTTCTATTTAGCTATTCAGTCTGACACACATGCATATAGAGCAAGTACATGTATGCACTCACTCAGTCACACACGCGCACACACGCACGCACGCACGCACGCACGCACGCACGCACACACACACCCTTAACTCCTGTGCAATATTATTGTAAGGTTTCCCACCTGTCTGCAGCTGTCAGCAGAGTCTTCTTGCTATAGATACCTCCCACCTACTGTGTCACACACACACACACACGCACACACACGTGCACATGCACACATGCGCAAACACACAGTAGTCTCCTCCCCAGCAGGAGAGGGGCCTAGACGAGCACGATGACCGAGTAGTCCACCGCAGGAATGCAGCCTGCCCTTCTGCCAAAATTAGATATGACAACAAACCTTAAAACATTCAGTAAACAATTATTGAAGCTGAGCAACCCTCCACTTGAAACGTGGCCCATTTTGTGAAAACAAACTTAAAAAAAAAAGCCCTTCAAGTAAAACACCGGGAGACCCAAAGCTCTGTTTCTCTGCAAAGTCATTTCAGGGTTTTTCCAAATTCTTCCTCCCAAGCAGCATCACTTCCAAAAGTATGTTTTGAATAAAGTGTGAATGTGGTGTGAGGCACGGCCACTGTTGATATAATGTGAAAAATATGCTTGTAATTAGGTAAATATTAATAGGTTCAGGGTTGTGTGATGTGCGCAGACCCAACGTCCAGTTGTGTGGGACGGTGGATAAGAGTGATAAGACGAATCAAATGATGAATTGACAGAAAGTTAATTGGATTAGCGGTATGTGGATATGCTGTTTTAATTAATCATAAATTGAAAAAATGCTGGGTTTTGAACTGTTGGACAAAAGAAGCAATTTGAACATGGACCCTAGGGAAAACGTGATATATATTTTTTTGATTAAATGATCAAATTAATGAAAAAAGAGTCCAATGATTTATCAATAATGAAAATAAGCATTAGCTGCAGCCCTACTGTGAACTCATATAAAAGTATTTTGTCATGCTGGATTTTAATTAGGGTGGAAAGATTAATCGTTTTTATTATCAGAATTGCAATTTTAATGACATTATATATGTCTTAAAGTGTTGGATTTCATGGGATCTATTAGCAGAAAATGGAATATGATAATCATAACTATGTTTTCATTAGTGTATAACCACCTGAAACTAAGAATCGTTGTGTTTTCGTTAGCTTAGAATGAGCTGTTTATACAGTATCTACATAGGGAGCGGGTCCCCTTAAAGGAGTCCACCATGTTGCTCCTCCATGTTTCTACAGTAGCCCAGAACGGACAAACCAAACACTGGCTCTAGAGAGAGACTTTCAAATGTTTACGTTACCTGAAGGCCACCCTAGTTCTCCAACATGCTTGGAAAGGGAGGGATGAGCGGAGGAGTATTCAGTTGGTTGCAATCTGCAACCTCACCACCAGATGCCAATAGATCCTGCACACCGGTCCTTTAACAAGTTTGCGACAGACTTAATGACAGCAAATTTACTGCAACTGTTGCTACTTAACATTAATAGGTGTTCATAAAACTGGTAGCTCAAGTCAAGCAATCTGATTGGTTCATAGTAGGGCTGTCAATCAATTAAAATATGGTCCATAGTCAAATGCGATTAATTGCAAATTAATCACACATTTTTTATCTGTTCAAAATGTACCTTAAAGGGAGATTTGTCAAGTATTTAATACTCTTTTCAACATGGGAGTGAGCAAATATGCTTGCTTTATGCAAATGTATGTAAATATTTCTTACTGGAAATCAATTAACAACACAAAACAAAGACAAATATTGTCTTGAAACCCTCACAGGTACTGCATTTATCATAAAAATATGCTCAAATCATAACATGGCAAACTCAAGACCAACAGGCAACAACAGCTGTCAGTGTGTCAGTGTGCTGATTTGACTTTGACTTGCCCCCAAACTGCATGTGATTATCAGAAAGTGGGCATGTCTGTAAAGGGGAGACTCGTGGGTCAAGGGACCCCTTTGAAAATGGCCATAACAGTTTTTCCTCGCCAAAATTTAGCGCAAGTTTGGAGCGTTATTTAGCCTCCTTCACTACAAACTAGTATGACATGGTTGATACCAATGGTTTCCTTAGATTTTATAGTTTCATATGATGCCAGTAGCTTCATTCTAGTCTCCTAAAAATTGCAAAGTTGTGTTAATGCGTTAAAATCTGTTATTATCGCGTTAACTTTGACAGCCCGAATATTTTCCCCTCGACGTTTATCCCATACGATGGTCTAAATGTTGTTTCAGTGGCTTTTCCACTTTGACAAGAACATATTTGTGGGTGGAAACACTGCACAATGTTTGCATTTCTACTTTTGTATTAGTGTGATGCCCTAAATGATCCCTCTAAGATCTCCTGTATATGTTGTAGCAGTTTGGTGGCTTGAACTGAAGCTTAATCTATTGCTGGACTCTGTCCAAGTGTCTCTGGACGAGAGTGTTGAGTAAAATCCTACAATGTAAATGAGAAAGATTGTGTGTGAAAGCTCTCCACACATATATGCGTGACTGTGTGTGCACTGGATTTTATTTGTGTGAGCATCTGTATGTATGTATATATATGTTCAGACTGTGAGTAAATCCTTCTCCACTTGCTCCCCGACGTCTCTGCCAAGCAGACGGGGTGACATGAGAATTGAACCATCTGCGTCTCTCCCGCTGGCCCGATCGCCAAACAGCCAGTAACTCGCTCCAGCTGTCTGGGAATGGAAAAGACGATCCTGAGACGTTCCAAGCGAATGGCAACCGCGATACAAAAGAATAAGGGATGGAAGAAAAAACGAGAGCGACGTGAGCCGAGGCAGATGTAAGATGGTACTTTCTTTAAGCTACCCGTCTTAACTTCTTTTCAGTGACCAAAGAAAAACCTCCAGAGGCCTCTTCAACACACAGACGAGACAGGACAGCAGGTTTAACCCGTGTTTGTGTGATGCCTCCATGTCAGGACTGTCAGAAACACAGCAGGCTCACCATCGCTGGGAAACATGAAGACTGAGATGAACTAAAAGCCGTGAAATAAATGTGTCACTATGCCAGCAGCTGTATTTCATACCGCTCCAATGCTTGGCTTCGTAGCTTTGCGCTGGACAACGATGATTTGGAAAATTAAAAACATGCTTTTCTTCTGCTATCGTATGCAAGCGACATTCAATATTATCACAACAGCAATTTAAAAAAAAATGTATCACCCTAAATTACTGTGATAGAAAAAAGCGTCCCATCTCCTTTAACTGAGAAAAGTGTGAATAACGTTTTGGTGCCAGGTATGGACACTTTTCCATCTACAAAAAGTGAAAATATGTTGCCAAAAATGCCTCCATGAATTTTAAATGCATTTAAAATTCATGGAGGCATTTTTGGCTCTCATTCGGTACCTACGCACAAGGCACCCTTAAGCATCGGTATGAGACACACAACAGGCTTTTCATTATCTACACTGTAAACTCATCTGCGGCAACAGTAAATACTCAGGAAAAGTGCTGTGGTGACGTAGTTTAGAGAGACACACCGGGTGGGTGGGAGGGGAGGTGGATGGGTCCAACAACACAAGACTTTCATCCAGAAGACCGCTGTTTGTGTCCTGTGTGTTAAGTTTCACTTTCACGTTACAATCAGCTGTTCGTTAGTGTCCCGTGTCCATAACGTTCAGTGTCATTTTCACTGTACAAACTTCGTAGTTTAAAGCCCAACCATGTTATTTTTTCCAAAACTAAATATAGTGTTTTAGTTTAATTCACAACATTAAGCACAAGTTTACCGCGACAGAAAAGTGACACCAAGGGGTAGGACAAAGCGTCAGTATATGAGGAGTTGAGATGAGAACATGGTGCGCTTCCACCTAGTTGGGTGGCACCGCTCTCCCCATAGGAAAACAATGGCACAGCCAGCGTAGAGCAACTTTACCACTGATCATTTTGGGCGGCTTAATGCGCAAAGAAACGTATACAATGTAGCAACAAAGAAAAAGAAGAAGAACACATCAAAGCTAACAAACATGGATGTAAACGATGTATGATTTAAAATTTTCAAAACACAGCTTTGCAATTGTTTTATAAGGAAGAAAATGCACTTATAACGATTGTAAGACCTCAGAGAAACCCTCAAAGTGTTTTGGTGAAATGTAAACGTAACTTTTGTTTGCTTACAAGAAAACTCCACAGGGCGCCTTTAAGTGACAATCCACTCTGTCCAGAGACATCTGAATTCACCATCTTTAGACTGTTTTCTCTCCATCCCCTCCTTGAGTTTGAACCATCACAGACCAAGTTGACAGATGTGAACATGATATATGCGCTTATTATTTGGAGCCACCCAACATGTGCAAAGCTGATCTACGCAATAGTGCTCAGGATAAAATAACAATAAAGACATTGGCGCCGCTGCAGTTTGATGAGCCGATGATGCTCACACAGACATTAGAAAATGGAAAAATAGCCGAATGGTTGAAAAGTTTAGTTCAGCTGAGCCGCTGTCATAACAGCTGACGCAACGCTGTCAAAACAAGCAGCTGTGAGTAAACCCTTGATTACAGGGAGAGACGTGTATCTGCAGTATTGTTATGGAAACCCTCACGCTGCTGCATGTTTAGTTTTTACATGTTTAACCTATTTGGTGATGTTTAATCGTGATGCTATCTCGTCACAAGCTCAGTAGCCTTCAGCAAAATGTGGTAGCGATGCTATCGCTGCAGAGTTATTAGCTCTGTTTCATTCTACATTGACAGGAGAAATACGGCAAACTGCTGCGTAACATGTCAGGCTCGAAGAAATATGGATTACATGTTTAGATTTTGTTTACCCGCCTTCCAAAAATAGGCGGTTTGGATGAGGAGCTGCAACTATAAAATGAGCGTGCGCTTTGCTGTCGGTCTCCATGCACATCACATTTCTCTTTGGTGTCTCAATCGTGTATTCGGTTAGTTAATTCAATCCATAAGCCGCATCTTAAGGGTGGTAATGCACAAATCTCAGTCAGTGCAAAGGAACAACGTTTTCAGCATCAGGCAACAAAACTGAGCCACAGGGTCATAAATCAGCTCCAATGTTTCCTGGCTACGAAATGTTCCTCAGCGATTGTAAGAGTGCTGATGAGGCAAGTGTTTGGACGCCGTTTCTCAGCGCCGTGGCCAAAAAAGCTGCCCCGCGTGTCACTGAAGCAGGCACGTTTTTAAAGCCACTGATGCACACTGTGTGCTAGCCTGAAGCCCTGAATCTGGTATCAAAACATAAGGAACATATTTTAATACTATTTTCTGCACAGTGTGGCTTCTGTACATCCATTAAATCGCCTCAGAGCTGAGGTCCAAAGCACTTCAAGACCGCAAGCTCCCCAAAGAAAAACAGCACAGTCGAGAAGAAGAAAGAATACCTATTCATCTCAAGGCCAAGGTATTTTCTTTGCGGCGTGCTCGTGACTTTTTTTTAATAATCCTATATGGCCAGGTTTAAATCTTGACTTTATAAACGTCTGTTTTCCCTCCAGGTATTTTCATTGTCAATTAACCCGTATGGATTGGTGTCAAGGGGTGGTGGTTGACTCCTGGACCCCAGACAGGTTGGAGAATGTCTGGCTGTAAAAGAGAGGAAGAGGCGTCTGGGTGTGGAGCTGGGAGTTGTGGGTTTTGGAGTCTGGGGGTGTGCACGTACTATCCATAGTGCTGGTTTTCAGAAGCAAAAAATAAAAAGCGTGCTTTGGTTCTCATGTGTTTCTTGGAGGCCTAAAAAAATAAACTTATATACTGGCTAAGAAAAACTTTAAAATTGTAGTTACATTGTTTTCCCATGTCGGGTACCACTTTGAGTGTCTCTGGATTTACACGAGGAAATTTAAAGTCTAGCTTCACTTCTTGCTGATACTGTTAATGTTTTTCTTTCGGCAATGAACTCCAATTGTACTGTACTTGGAGTCTGTCCAAAACTCTCCAAGGAACATTTCTGCAGAAAAAACCCCACTAAACTGAATGATTACAAATCCATGAACATAGAGTGTAATTCCCACAATCTCATCTACAATCTGTAATCTACAGTTGAACATCTATCGGAGAGTTCTGCATTGTTCATTGAGAGCACACCCTACATGGTTTGCACAGTTACCAAAGAAACAAGCGTTTCCAAAACAACAGATCTCCACTAAGCTTTGGAGGTTAATTAGTGTGGGTTTGAATAAAAGCCAGTGTAGCATATTGCACACTGGCGAGGGGCAGAGGACACGCCGCTTTGATGTTACATGGATTGGAGAGGATTGAAGGGTTCCCAAAATACGATGTGACCTCTATAAAGAACCCGTCTTCAATCTGCTCTGGGATCAGCGCAGGGGTCACAAGCCTCAGCCCTCTCTCCTAAAAATTAACTTCCCATACAACAAAACTGCACTTTTTGACGTATCACAAATACGTTTCTAATCATAGTCAAAGGAAGTCTGTGTAGGGAGGAGGTCGGGGTGGTAGATGATTCAAACAAACACAGGACTTTCACCCAGGAGACCCCTGTTTGTGTACCGTGTAAAACCAAAAGTCAATGTTCACACTTGTTTTGTTTCAATTTACAACGTTAACCACGTGTTTAAAACAGTTTTAAAGTGTGACCGTAATCCAGGAGAAAATATGTTTCCCTCAAAATGTAATTGAGAATGCAGTTTAGTTGTATGGGAATGTAATTTTATAGGAGACAGGGCTGACTGGCGAGGCGCTTTGGTGTGTAAAGAGTCCATCCAGAACCTGTATTCAATCTGCTCTGGGATCAGTGCAGGGGTCACAAGCCTACATCATGCTGATTATGGCTACAGAAGCCAAAAAAGATGCATGATTTCAAACAGGTTTGTCTTTAGAAGTGGAGTAAAAGCTCACTTTGTGTCACTTCTGGTTGCAAAAAAACAGGATGGTGACGGCCAAAAACCAAGATGGTGACGGCCAAACTCGAGACTTCAGAACGGCAGTCCACAAACCAATGGGTGACGTCACGTGACTATGTCCACTTCAATGGCTGCGATTCAGACGTCTGGAACCGGGCTAACAGTATCTCCATTTTCCAGTTGATTGTAATACATTTACTTTTAGTTAAAAGTGCAAGATCAATATATATTTTAAATTAAAAAATCTGGCTTGCTTGTACCAAATGAGACAAAGGTTAGATGATAATGGAATATATGGGTAAGGCAAAATGATATACTGGTTATATTGTTCCAAAATAGTTGCATTGCAGGACGAGAACTTATGAAGAAAGGGCAACTTTCACAGAAAAGAACCACGATACAAACTCTTTGAGACAGATGTAGCCTATAGTGTGTGTGTGAGAATATGGGAACACTGGGCAACACCAGGTCAAGTTACAGAGAAATGAGGAAACGAGTGCAGCTGAATGTTATATAATATGACATTTTCAAATAAACAGATCTGCATTCTGCTACTCTCCGTCACTGATTGCTTTAACACAATTGAGATTCAAAACACAGCCAGTTCATGGAAGCTGTTACAGTCGCTGCTCCAAACACACATTGTTTGATTGCTCTCTCTCTCTCTCTCTCTGTCTCTCAGGAAATATGTTATTGGCTGACAGACAGGGATGTGATTTACAGTACAGTTCCAGTCTGTTTGTACTGAACAGAAAAATGAGCTGTGATGGTCACTGTGGCTGAGAAGAGAGAGAAAAAGAGCCCCACCTATTGAAACTTCATCAATATAAAATTAATAAGAAGAGAGACACCTGGGCAGAAACATCACAACAATGAAAGACAAACAGAAGTCTTTGAAGATTCTACTTTGAGGCAGGTTATTGTGTGCTCAAAAGCCAACGAATTTCAAGCAGAAGCCTACACCTCCTCCAGCACTGATGCGCAGCAGAGTGCCGTGTGTGTATGGAGGGGTATCTGTTGTTGCAAACCGATTTCATCGTGCAACTTTTGGAAGAACCAATACCAAAAAGAAAGGGATATATGATCTATGACAAAATTAGAAGAATGCCTTTGACTCATAATATAAATTAATCATAACTACATGTTATAAAAAATAATAGCTATAAAATAAAATATAAAATAAAACTAGAAATTATCTCGCAATGGGTTCACACCAGCTGTGGGGAGTAAAACTCTTACTACTACGCCCGCTATGGGTATGTTATTGTAACACTTTGGTGGTCTAAAAATGTCTTATTCTGTGTTCGATTGTACTTAGGTCCACCCTCTCGTGTCACTTCTGGTTCCAAAAAACCAAGATGTGACGGCCAAAATGCTGTTGTTACACTAACACGGTGACAAAATCTGACCACAGAAATGAAAACATCTGGCAAAGTACTCAAAACTGGACCATTTAGCCATGATGACACACATAGACTCACAAGGTGAAAACAATGCCAGCGTCGCTGTCATGGCTGATAAATATAAAACAATCCAGATATCAAAAATCTGGTGGGGCACATGTCCCCTCAGCTTGAATGGGCATGAAGCTTCTGGGCTGGGACAGGATCAGGACGGTTACGGTAGTATTGTTTCAAACAGCCCGTCCTTTGTGGCTATGGTCACACTGGATTTTGTCCCAGATTTGTTTCTATGAAGAACAGATTGGGGTCAATCTGCTGTTGGTCCTGAATTTCCCCCGCCGGCTCACTTGCTTCACAAAGATTTCAATCAGTCTGACACGCAGAATCGTGAGGCTCTCCGATGTTAAGCCACGTTGAGAGAGGTGGTTGGATTGACCACGTCGAACATCCCTACCACCTGAATGCCCATGTGTCACAACCATCTGTCTTCCATTTGAAGACCGATTCAGTTGTTTCTCCAACAACTATTCCTGAAAGCAAAACCAGACTCCTTTGTATTAAAGGTAAACAGTAGCTGTGTGAGTCCTGCAAAGGTGAGATTATTTAAAAATACATAACTAATAAAATGGCTGACAAATGTCCTTTTAAAACATCACTAGAAATTCCTCGAGGCCCTTCGTCTCGCTTCACGTCTCTTTCACACACACTTAGGTCACCGACAAAAGGGTGACAACTCTTTCACAAAATCTTGTTCACATTTCATATGGCAAACATTTCTGTGTGTAATTCAAAAAATCCTCTTTAGGTGACGTAATTGCAAAAGCAGTTATATAGAAGCCTCCCTGGACAAAGGCAGGCGTCCGGAAACAATGAAATGAACAGAGCCAACAGGCCATAATGAGAAAAGCAGTGCTATACCTAATCCAAAAACTAATTCAGCTGCGTTGTAAACCTGGTGGTGAGTATAATTGCTGCAATGGTGAACATGCCTCCTCGGATTTCTGGGCAGAAAGCGTCGACTCGCGTGCCGGATAGACCGAGCTGAGGTGTGCATTTAAGAAAAAGAGAGAGAGAGCTTGTGGGAGTGAAAGGGGGAAAAGAGAGAGTGAGAATTCATCCAGGGTGGCCTTTCCCTTCCCTCTTAAACTTTTTCCATCAGAGACAATGTGTGAAACCAGCGGAAAACTTTCCAAATCTTTTATAACGCTTGGAGCAGAGCTGGAGAACAGATGAATTTCACCGTTATTATCGAATCATTTACAGTCTGGAAGGTTCCAAACGTAAAGATCTCATGTGGCGCACGCCGTGACGGGAAAAAAAGTCCAACAATACCCCATCTTTCAGCGGGCTTGATATGAAAAATAGAAACAGAAACTTTTGAAGTTGGACCAGATGACAGCTTATGGATTTCTTTCTGTTCTTTTTTCCACTTGAATGCAAATTTTTTACTTCACGATAACACTTGATGGATGTTGCAAATCAAATTATGGCTTTCTGGCACGCTGAAACATGTGTGATGTCTTTGTAACACCCGTAAAGGGCAATGTGGGGTGACCCTCGAAGTGAGAACAAAAGCTATTGGCTGATGTGAACATACAGATGTTTAACTTACACTTTTAACTGTATATTTGCTGAACTACTGATGCAATGAGGCTCCTTCTCCAAGAGTACAGTTTAAAGATTAACAGCCCAGTCGCACTAACTGACGTAAGAACAACACAATAATATGAAGTCACTTTGTGTTCAATAAGAACGCCGATCTTGCTTTTGGCATGCCATTTGTATTGACTGCAATGCAAAATGCATCTGCATAAATACGCTACACTCAGAGCTAGTGACATAGAATAGTTTGAGGCGTGTTTTTTCGTGACGTGTTTTCCGTACTTCTTTGTAAATGTACCTATTTTACTAAGTTTACGTACTTATTTTAAGCCCAACCATGATGTTTTTCCTAAGTGGTTTTGTTACCTAAACATTACTGTGGGTGTTACTGTAGCTTTGTTGTGTCGCGTACAAATGACATGTAACAAGGATAAAATGCATCCTCATTACACGCCTTGTATGTTGTGCTATTTATACGCCTTCCCATCAGGTTGAGAATAAAGTTGACGATCTATCTATGGTAACTCTACATTTTTACTATTGTCAACAAATCCCATGAAAAGACCAAAACCAACAATGCAAATAGTTTGTCTCTTATATGATATAATATTATTTATTTATAGCAGACTTAAAAAAATCGAAGATGTTTAAAGATGAATCAAAAGACAAAAATCATAAAACTAAATGGAAAAATCCTGAAATCTAAATTAAATAAGAAACACATACATAAAAATATAAGTACAACACAGACAATTTTATGGCTCCAGTAAAACCGTCATTAAAAATGTCATTATAAATCAGTGACCCTATTCCATAAAAAAGTACTGGTGTGACTTGTATAAGCATTTTTAACAACTGGATGTGTAACAGATATAGTTTCAGTTTTAAACAGGGAAAAATCATAAAACAACTGGGTACTGTAGTTTTTCACAATTGTTACTCAGACGTAAGCAAATAGTGCAATTGTTTGAGGACTTCTTTAATTTGTGAATTAATACAAACTTGGTGCTCTATTTTGCTGCATATTTACAGCACAGGGTATCTGGGATTGACTCAAAACAGTGTCTGTGTTCATGGGAATGAAGGAACATGTCACCCAGTGCAGCAGTCTGGCTCGTTTTTGTGTTTTTAACAGTTTTTAACAGTTTTGGGATAACAATGGAGCTCTATGTAGCGCTATGGAGCTCTAGATATATCAGGCGTTGATACAGTCTTGTTAGTAGGATCAATTTATTGTTGGTTTTAGTCTTTTAATGGGATTTATTGACAATACAACACATATCGAATATCACCAGCCTCAACCTTTAAGAATAAAAAAGCCTGCAGGATGCTGTGTAATGTATTTTTAGGGGACTTTCACCACTGTGTTTTAGCAACCATGATTGGTTAATGCAGCCATAAAAAAGCAACACAGTGTGACACAGTGAGCAAATATTGTCCAACCTGCAACCTGCATTTCCCTGATGGGAAAAAGCAGACTGTGAATGCAGACCAACAGCTGCTACTTCCCTTACTATACTGCATATTAAATACTATTCTCTGTTGCGTCTACAGCATACAATAAACTGTGCAGGTTAGTATTTAGCGGGACAGCCAAGAGTATGGAAACAGGCTTAAATACATGTCATGTGTTTTAATTCTTTACTGTTCAACCCCTCTGATAATGTGTAAACATATAGGCCTTGTCCTTGCAGTGCTAACATTTTTTTTTATTTTTAGTAGTTTAGTTCCTAGGAACTAGATTAGATACAGCTTTCTTTTCTTTTACAGATATTTTTTTCCTCTTAATGCCACAGAGACAATTCACAGATTTGTTAACATTTCCATCAACGTTCACACTTCACGTTCTTTGTCTATTCATCATCAAACCACGTTGGTCAATAGTTCATAACAAGACAGTGAATGCATCATGGAAGGAGAAGAAAGGACAGAAGAATGAAAAGGAAAATATGAGCTGTTACTCTAATTTCAGACGGAGGCTTTTGAGCACCAAAATCAACTTCAGTGTCCAAAAACTTCACTTCAAATCAGGCAAAACATTCATAAAAAGCTGTAATACTGCCTATTAGTTTAAAAATGCTATGATTCTCGTGTTCTGAGGTTTTATTAACGCTTGCCAAAATATACCAATTTATCCTGAAATGTCCAAGATCTAGTGGACTATTTTTACTCTCTCTCTCAGGGAGAGGAGACCTCCAAGACCAATGTAATTGAGCAATTTTTTTTTTTCTGTTGAGGAAATTATTCACCAGCAGTCTTTCTTCTCTCTCTTAAGAAACTTTTTTGCATTTATTTGGTTAAACTGACCCCTGTGGTTGTGGATCAAGGTGCTGTGATCCCTCCGTTTCTGTCTGAACTTCCTGCAAAAATACACAGCACGGAGGGTCTTCCTGTATTTCCCCTTCACTTAAACAGAAAGAAGCCGGAGTCACCGCGGCGTTGACCTGAACGCATTCACAGAATTCTCTCAAATTGCACAGCCAGACAGGTCTGACGGCTGTGTGGTCTACAGCCGAGCGTTTCCTCGCGCCTCTCGCTGGCCCTCTGACCAGTGACGTTTGTGTATTCTGGGCCGCAGCGCAGTCCCGAGTCCAGCCGGTGTCAAGGCTTGGCCAGACAAAGCAGACGAAACTGGTTCAGCCTCCAAACGAGGAGCACGACCAAGATCAACAAACAGACCTAAATACGCGGGAGGAAGGCAAAATAAGCACGACACGGACGGCGTTCGCAGCCCGTTGCAGCAGGGTTGGATCAGCCTTGGAGGTAATCCTGGGCAGCCGCCTCGGAAATTGATTGGCTAAGAAAAACAGGTCCGCAATGGGTGAAGCATTTGGGTGATAGTTTATCTAAGAAGTGGCTATAAGCCCACATTATGATAATTAGATCAGTATGTTTTTGATTATTAGTATGAAATGAGACACCTCATATATTGGCCCCACAGGCGAGTGACAACAACACCAGATCCTTGTCTTAACAGGAGACTTACAAAGGGGCCAATCTTTTAAACCGCTGGTTCACAGTCGTTTTGGCTTGTGAGACTTTACAGCCAAGAAACACCTTGTCACAAGTTGGATGTCTGTGAGTGTTTCAATCAAAAACTATGTTCCCTTCCTACATTTCAATAGTTTTTAATTAAAGTCCTGATGTATAACTGATGCGTGAAAAGCCTAAAATGCGTTACCATGACACATAGAATGTCCTTAAAATGACGCACTACAGTATTTATACGCCTTATCATGAGATTGAGTTGCAATACCACAGTTTTTTCTCCCCTTCTTAAAATCTATTAGCATTTAGCCTAACAGAACTTAATCTTGCTTCTTCTTCTCTCCTTTATTTTCAACCACTTCAAGAACCTCCAGATTTATCTTGTGACCCTTTGGGGAGTCCTGACCCACAGGTTGAAAACCACTCTTCTGAAATCAAAATCCATTTTAAGGGAATTTATCAGTTCATTCAAACAAAATAATGCCTACGTTAAATATCTTCCTTTAAATGGCATTGGTAAAAATAGAGCCATTCATACTGCATCCATCCCCAATGTGTAATTTTGAAGGTTTATCATTCATAGAGGAAAAAGATGGCCACAGGATTTAGACTCGGAAATCCTTTTCGGATGTGCCTTTCGGTTCTGTAAATAGTTTATAGTGTATGTGGTTTCAGGATCTTTATGGTGCACGAGGCCACCTAGGATAACCTATATAAAAAAAAAAAAAAAAAACAGCAAACATGAATGAGGGGAAGGGCTTCTCCGGATTGTAAAGAAATCATGCTTTGTGGTTTTGTAAGACATACAGTAGAGCAGTACATCATTACTTTGAATGCTACCATGACATTCATCAAAACCAGCCAAAAGATGAGGTCATAATACGATTAAATTTGTGGCGTTTTGTACCACAAACTATTCATCTAATTTTCTCTTTCAATTCCTCTCTGTTCTCTACGTCTCTTGATGACGAAGAAGAAACTTCTGCAGCCACTTTCCCTCTCTACTGTTGTGCGGTCTCTACAGCAACAGTGACCTTTGACCGCTCCAGGAAGAGGGGCACGGTTGAGCTATGGCTCGAGTAACTTAGTAGGTCCATTGCAGCGCAGTTCAACCCTAAACAAATAACTCAAGGCCTGTATTCTTTGAACCTCACAGCTCCCCAGATTTCCAAGGTTAACACCACTCCTGCTTCGGAGGGTGATCTATAGTTTCATGCTTTGTCGTTTTTATCGAGCCCTCTGCCCCCGCGGTCACACAGGGTCATTTCAGTCGACCGCATGAAACCTTGAGCGGTAACAAGAGTGTAATTTCCCCCGCTGAAAGCCTAATGGTTACACACACTTAATAAAAAGCATACTCATATGGCTCTTTGGCCGGAGACCTGGTGTAAGTATAGAGTCAATCTACAGGTCATGGTCTGGATTTCTTGAAACCGATCTGCAAAATTTAAACATCACAAATGTCAAATGAACGTTGGTCACAGGGGCAGCTGTTATACGTCTCATAACTCTTGGACACCTCTGCGTCAATCAACATCAATCAGCAGGACTTTGTTTTATGGTAAATGATGATGATTTTGAACTCTTGTCAATGTTGCCAATCTAAAGAGCCTCCACATGTTGCGTATGCTGAACTGTACTTTAGAGTCCTGGCAGGAAATATCCTCACAAGAGCCATGAATGTGATGATGACTTGTGAAGACAGCGTACCTGCACAGTCTGCTCCGCGGCCTCGCTCTCCCGAGGTCATTTATAACTTTTATTGGCTACTTTAATACTTCAGTTTACAAATGAAGGGCTTCAGTCCAAAATACAGTTCATCCACTTTGGAAAATATTTCCGTGTGTGTTATTAAATACCCTGTGAATGAAAAGTTTTGAAGCAAGAACCTGAGTTACAGACTGTCTTCTGACAGGATACAATCCTCCTAATTGGTTTTAATTTTGCGCCAACAATGACTCTACTGCGAAAAGGTATCAGTTACTTTAAAACAATGGATGTTTGATTTAAGAACAAAATGTTATCAGTCCTCTTTTGGTGTTTCGAGCCAATCATCAGTCAGTGCATTCGGAACTTTGACCCGGCAGTTCCAGCTGTTACAGGATTTCCAGTGTTTCCCATGACTGTTTCAGATGATCTGACATACAGGAGACGGCTGTTTTTTTTTTTTGTAAAAAATTTGCTCGTCATCTGTTACAGTCGTAGCCTCGTTTCAGGCCTCTGAGTCGCTGACAATATCTCAAATTTCATTAGAAATTCAAGGATGAGCTAGATGCAGCTGTACATGTTGTATTTAAGTTAACTTAAATTGAAATATTTCTTTGATAAATGTGACAAACATAAAGTTTACTGCTCTTAGAAACTTCTACCACAGCTTCCTTATCAATTTAAAATGACGTTAGCAGGAGGGATTCTCACTACTGGTTAGTAAACTGGTTAGAAACTAAACAAAATAACCTCCCGCCCAACAAGAAATCTGCTAAAATGAACACAGTGTTTAAATGAAGTCCAGTCTGATTATCAGGCTATTACAGTTGTATCACATTACATCTGACCTTTTACGTGCAAGCCCAATGGACTCGGATGTATAAAGAGAACGGTTCACCCTGGTAACAAAAAGTTACGATAGAAGATTATCTATTTATAGAAGATAAGCATGGTATACTGTTTTGAAAACACAAGGTCTTCACCTTTAAGAATCCGTAAACCAACTGCATGTTGTCCAAGCTCTGTCTTATCAGGAAGTATTTTAACAATAAAGTCATACAAATATAACCTTCGTAAATATAAGAGCAAGTCGTGTTGAAAAGATCCAGGATAACTTTCTCGTCGCTCTACAATAACATGTGTGGTATCGCTGGAAACTAGAAATTCCTTTCTAAAGCACCTTGAGTCGAAACACACAGCACCCGCTATAAATGGCAGTTGAACTTCACATTTTACAGTCACACTGACATAAATCTATGTTCTTGCCAAAATATTTCACCGAGGCATATAACAGCAGATTTTAGTTACCAGCGGTTTCTACAGTAAATTTGGGGCTGCTGGGAAATCGGCCTCAGGGAGGAGTCAGCAGCGATCTTAGTGAAGTTGGGCTGGTGGGAGATCTGGCTGTTTGTGACCACCTGGTGGCTGTATTGAAGCAATTATACCAAGAAGCCTTGTATCATTCTATTCAGGTTGCTTAACTAAACAAACGTACAATCATAAGAGGAGAAATCAGCTGAACAAAGGATAAAAAAGGTAAAAGGAGTTTTCGTACAATGCAAGCAAATAATCCAAAACAAGAACTAACAGACAGAAATTGGAACGGACGGATCTTTGGCACATCTTGCATTTGACTTGAATGATAAAGTCACATTTTTACAGTAAGAAGAGTAAATGCAATAGACTGTAAAACACTTGTCATTTCATTTTTTATCACAAGGGCCATAAAGGGAGTTTTCAAACCTGAGCACCGGCACCGATAGCCCCGGCAGGTATCATAAAGTCATTAGGTGCTACGCAACAGTGAAAATATTTCTTGCTGCATCTTAATATCCAAGGGAGGGAAGATAACATTCACATTATATCAAGTTAATCGGGATTTTATCTGTTATCTGTACATCTCCTCCACGTTACACAGGAACCTCCTTGATGAGTGTGGGAGCGCAGTAGCCAAGTTTATGTAAAAGTGTGAGCCCACTCTATTCATGATGAACATTTCCAAACCACAGTGATACTTAAGTGTCAGCTAATAAATATAAACGAGTACGCCCTGTTAGATATTGGTGGAGTCCCTGCTTTACCGCTCTCTATCAGCTCCAACATGCAACACTTGGATTGGATTACAATGAGGCTAATGTGTTTTGGCTCTTCTCGTAGGATGTGATACAAGAATTGGGAGTGATTTTGGTGGGAAGCGAAGTCTGGGATATAATAAATAGCCCCGAAACTTCTAAGCTTATCAAAAATCAGAGCAGCTGTGGTCAGGGGACGGGGAAGCTGCGCCTTGGGCCCGTTGACGGTCACTCAATCTTGCCAACGGTGGTTATGAGGATGAAACGCAGCTGCTTCCTTTACAGTTTGAGACGGTGAAGACTTACTGGATGGACATGAACTGGCTTGTGTGAGGTCCTGAGGGGGGAAAAGAGACCCAAACCACAGCTGCAGGGCAACAAGCCATACAAGACCCACGTCTCTTCACTTCCTCGCTTGCATCTACGCCCGTTTCCTGTCTGAGCGGGAATATCATGCAGCTGATAATGACACGTAAAATAATAGCCGCGCGGATGATGAAACCACTTGACCTCCGACCTTAGGGGGATTTACATCCGACCTCAGTAGTGCAGAGAGAGAATCTGCTGCCGAATCAGTGCCTTCCCGTCTTGTTGTGTGGCCTCAGGAAAGCGTGAAAGGAGGCTGATTTCTGCAGCCTTGATTCAGGATAAAAGAGAGGAGCTGTGGTCACAACTCAATCTGTCCCATATGGGGAAGACGTGGAGCTGGAGGGATGGGTAGAGTGAGGGGATCTGTTTATGTGGGTGTGTCTCACCAGACAGGGACAGGACTGTGGCAGCTCAGTCATGCTACAGTGGAGGGGACTGTCGTGTGATAGACCAAGCCCTGATGAGGTTTATCTGGTTGAATTTTGGTTATTGTCCAACAACCCCAGACGAGTAGGAGTCTGTGTGGTGCATTGACGGTTTCTACGACTACCTAAACAGAAATATAGACATCGTTTATGGGCTGTTTCTGCATCCGACACTCATGTTAACACTAATACTGTATACAAGGGCTGTCAATTGATTAAAATATTTAAACGCGATTAATCTCATGATTAATCACACGTTTTATCTTTTCGAAATGTACCTTAAAGTGAGATTTGTCAAGTATTTAATACTTTTATCAACATGGGAGTAGGCAAATATGCTGCTTTATGTAAATGTATGTATAAATGTATTATTGGAAATCAATTAACAACATAAAACATTGACAAATATTGTCCATAAACCCTCACAGGTACTGCATTTAGCATAACAATATGCTCAAATCATAAAATGGCAAACTGCATTCCAACAGGCAACAACAGCTGCCAGTGTGTCAGTGTGCTGACTTGACTATGACTTGCCCCAAACTGCATGTGATTATCGTAAAGTGGGCATGTCTGTAAAGGGGAGACTCATGGGTACCCATAGAACCCATTTTCATTCACATGTCTTGAGGTCAGAGGTCAAGGGACCACTTTGAAAACGGCCATGCAAGTTTTTCCTCGCCAAAATGTAGCTTGAGTTTGGAGTGTTATTTAGCCTCCTTCACAACAAGCTAGTATGACATGGTTGGTACCAATGGATTCCTTAGGTTTGCTAGTTTCAGATGATACCGGTATCTTCTTTAGTTTTAAAACTGAGCCTGCTACAACCTTAAAAATCGCAAGTTGCATTAATGCATTTAAGAAATTAGTGGTGTTCAAATGAATTTGCGTTATCGTGCTATTATCGCGCTAACTTTGACTACTGTATACCTGAATGATTTACTTGTCATAATATTAGATTTTTTGGCAACTAACGGTAGAGATGAGTCAGCAAATGATAAAAAAAAATAATAATTTTGTTGTAGTCTGATCACATCTAACCCATCATGGGCAATGCATATAACACCAGCTAATAGGCTGAAACAACCAGACGGCTGATGTCATGATGTACGTCAGTTCAGCACTGCTCAGAATATTCCTCCATTATCGGAAAGTGAAGACAAAATGAACATGCTAAAAATATGTGAAAACAATGAGCCCTAAAATGGAAAGACAGAGAACTTTATTAATCCCTGTGGGAAATTGGGGAATACCGTTGTGGCACTATATAGGCCTAGCCAGTAGCCTGTAGTTTCAATCCACACCACAGCCAATCCGTCAGAAGACATGTTGAAGTGCCAGGCTTTTAGTGAGACAATGAAGCCCTCCCTGCTGACGTCTTCACAGGAACACAAGCCAAATGCCTAAAATGCATTTATAAGATGTAAACTAAGAAGGCTGAGAAAAGAGTCTACAGTAAACTATAGAGGATGACGTTTCCTTCTGGAAAGATACCGGCCTTTCAGATTATAGGAAGCCTACAGGACGTCCTCCTGCCTATAATGCTCGATGATTGAGGCCCTGCTTCAAGTCCCTGCAGACACCCGTATCATCTAACTCCTAAAATAAAAAAGAATAAGGGACTGCTGCAGGGAGAGAGGCTGATATGTTGCAGCTGGGATTATCCTTTGCTTTTTTATTATATTGCCTATCACTGCAAGGAAAACTATCTATTTATGTCCTTTCTGGTGGGATGTGTGTTCGAATAGGTGTAGGAGGGGTTTCCTCCAACAGCTGAGCTGACTGGAAACGGTTTGTAATGGGAGTCAAATGAGCCGTATAGGGTTATCATCGTGAACAACGCTGTGTAATTACCTCATTCACATATGGACACCATAATATTTTGAAGCGACTGTCTGTGGATGTGTATGAGTGTGTGTGTGTGCGTTTGGTGCAAATATGACTCAGTGCCTTTGAACCCAAACACTCGCTAATGAATACTCAACAACACATACCGTAAGTGTCTGTGCTTGCAGCTGTGTTTAATAGCCAAAAGAAATTTGGCGCTCCGTCAAGTTGGTCTAAGACCACGCCGAGGGACCAGGAGAGAAAACTAATCAAGGCTTTATGATCATCCACCAGGTCAAAGGTCACTCTCCAGGATCTGAGAATGATGCTGTTCATCAGATTGCTGACACTCTGGAGACACTTTTGGATTTGGTTGTTGGGTGTCTGGATGGACAACAAGTGGTGGAAACTGAAAAGCAGAGAGCTGCTACTCCAGTTGTGGTACAGTAAATAGATATTTAAAGTAATAGAGGGCTCTCCTGTGTCAAGTGATGGCCACAAAGGAAGTCCTTGGACCACATTAGCTGTGACTGCTCATTTGTTCGGTTTTGGTCGGTCCATCACTTTGGTCCAAACTGAAATATCTCAACAACTATTAGATGGATTGTCATGCAATTTTGTACAGACATTCATGATCTCCAGGAGAGGAATCTTAAAGGAATACTTCACCCCCAAAATGACAATTTGTATATCAATTACTCACCAGGTGTTGTTAAACGCGGCCCCCAATTTACTTCAGTTCATCAAGACTTTTCTCTGTTTTTTGATTCTCTGTTCACTGTGGAGACGTGTGAGAAAAACAAAGATTGCTTCAAGAATTCAAGGTAACACGGGGTGAGTAATTGATATACAAATGGTCATTTTGGGGGTGAAGTATTCCTTTAATGACTTTGGTGATCATCTGATGTTTCTTTTAGTACCACTATGAGGTTCATAATTGTGGTGGACGTTGTGTTTTAAGCCACATTTTTATGAAACATTTTTTAGATTGTGGTCATTTTTAACTCTATATTTTAACCGGATGAAGGATTTTAGCCATCAGATGTCTGGATTTTAAGTTATCAGAGAAACAACTGATTAAACGTTAGTGGCAGCTAAAAAAGCAAGTCCTGTGTCTGTCGAACAGTGTCGATTTTTAACGTGAAACTGTTTCATTCAGTATCGGCTTTAATCATGGGTCTGTTTGTTTTGGAGAGGAGGGGACCTCTGCGGTAAAAACCTACTGAACGATGCACACTAAAAGAATCCTAACTGGGAGAAGCTGACAGCAATGACGTAATACATATTGGTGTGATTGGACGCTATAGTGGGTAAAGACTATGGACTGGCTAACTTTGTTAGAACAAGGTTTGTCCATTTGCTTTAATGGAAAAATACTTTTTTTGGTAAAATGATACATTAAACCCACCTCAAAATGGAAGAGAAAACACTTAGCGGCCATCATGAGATATTTCATATTCCCTCAGAACCTCAAATGTCCAATTTAAGAGGACGGTTCAAGATTCATTCTAGTGATGTCTTGTTTTGGGGAGGAAAAGCTAACACCTAGCTTGAGGCAGAAATCCCCTTTCCCAGTAATGGGAGGCTTTGAGAGAGGAGGTGAAATCCCTGATTTCTTAAAGACAAACATGCTCCAACACAGCCTCTACTTGTGCATTCACTGAATCCCTTTTTAATAGGCAAACCCCAGCACGGGCTGGGCATCACTACAATTACAACCTGAAAAAAAACCTATACCTTGCACCTCGGAACCAAATGCTGAAAACATGTTCGTAATAATGTCCCCGTCCAATGATGGATGGCTCGCCGAGGTCGGAGCACTGGCAAAGTGTCTGTTTGATTTGGACAGCCCCGCTAAGCATCTCTCCAGACTTAGTTTTTCACTGCTCATTTTACCTCTTTGTATGTTAGTTCAGCTCTCGTTCTCTCTCTGTGCCTTTGATATTTTAATCCACGGTCACAGTCCTAGCTGGGACAATAAAACCACGTGGGGTTTAAGTGCTAAAAGCTGACAAATAGAGCTGGAAGGAGTTCAATCATAAAGTCAGCGAAGGAAATGTTTGAAAAGCCGTAAAAATGGGGATGCAACATTCACAAAATCATATTCAGTTTACTTTTTTAATTTCATGGTGGTTAAGATGGTATATACAATCTGAATTCATCATTGTTTAATTTTCACTATTGATTTTGAATGTGATAGGGGATGGAATGTAAATGTGTCTGCTGAGGAAAACCACTGCCGCCACGCATCAAAACATAACCACAGTCTGTTTTCAGTCATCTCTGTGTTACCTACAGGTGAACTTCAGTTTACAGCCAACATGAACAGACACAAAGAAAAGGGATGTTTTATGGTATGGACGTTAAGGGTAGACCTCCTGTTAACATAAATATAAAACTCCTGGGAGGAGACATATCTCTAAAGCAGACTGAATCCTGCACACTGATTGTTGTAAGCCCTTTGTGGCTTCAATCATGAGCAGCCCCAGAGCAACAACTCCAGCCATCAAATGCAACTCCAGAATCCTTGAGATCAGGAAAGGAAACTATTTTTTTGTCAATAGTCCAGAGACTTTAGTAAATCGGAAAATTGACAGGCTGCATTCACTATTTTATCAGTTTTATGATACAGTAGGGCCTCCAAATGATTGTTGTTTACCTGCCAGAGTACTTATATATAAAGATTTGACAGCATTGGCTTTTGGTTGTCACGTTTCTTTGACCTATAAATGCTTCATTTAAAGACATGCAATTAATGTTGAATTTTTGTTTTTGAACAACAAAAATATGCAATCCTCACAAACTTTTTAAATATTGAAACAGTATGGAGTGGTGTTTTTCTCTCTAACGACCTTTTCCCATGAAAATTAGCATGTATATGCAGGTTTTTTAAACACAAGAAAACCCGCTAAAAATAGGCGATAGACTCCTTTCCCACTGCGAGTATGCCGTGCCGGTACACTGGCCCTTCTGTTTTTCTTTTCCTGCAGCACCAGAAACAGGGTTAGTAAACAGTGACAACGTTATGGTGGTTGCTTCTTTTTTTTTATCTGTTACTTATTCAGTCTCCCTTTCGAATTCTCAAACCAACCCAGTCGCCAGAAATTTTTTTGGCATTGGACGTTTCTGCAAACCAAAGATATGCTGACTGGCGACATTTATGAACCAAAAATACGTTTCATAAATATGTTCATCATATCAGCCTCGTATCATGCTTGCAGAAACACAATGCTACGTGGTAAACGTTGTGGAACAATTGGCTAGGTTTATGCAACAAAACTACTTTGTTAAGGTTAGAAAAATGATCATGTTTTTGTTCAAATAATAATGTAACGACATAACAACGTAACGTTACAACGCAACAAAACCACTATAGTTATGTTTAGGAAAGAACATCATGGTTGGGCTTAAAACTAGTACGTTTGTACAGTGAAAATGACACTGAATGTTGTGAATACGGCCATGAATGAACCACTGATTATAACGTGACGCACGGGACACAAGCAGCGGTCTCTTGGATAAAAGTCTTGTGTTTGTTTGTTTGAAGTGTGTCTTATGACGATCAGATGAGGTAAAACGATATTATATATTCACTTCCCATGAAGCCTGTCCACCCGGGTGTCATGTTTCCATCCCTGCCGATCGGAGCTTGAGCCGATAAATACCTGTGACTACTGAAGAGTCATTTGTACCGGGAATGAATGCTGATTGTAACCTTTAAGGCTGTTCTCATTTCTAGCTGTACCTACGCAAAGTAATGCACTGTAAGTTGTATATATCCCATGAAATCAATTTGTATGGAATCCACATAATTGTGAACCAGGAAGTATAAAGAGCGACAACCACGCGTAGATGGGAAGTCGGGGTGGATGGGTGGGTCAAAAACACAAGACTTTTACCGGTGTTCGTGTGTCGCGTGTGAAAACAGAAGTCAACGTTGATTTATTTGTCACGTTTCTTCGTACTTATGTAACGCCACTTCCACAGTTATTTGAACCCAAATCATGATATTTTCCTAAACCTAACTACGTTTATTTTGAAAACACTGGAGCGGAAATTAACATGTGCGTGTTGCTGGACATTCATAGGAATTAGCAATAACTTTTCGTAAGATATTATACAAACCGTTGTATGAAGATATGTTGAACCTTTCTCACTAAAGATAAAAGCCAGATGTTAGTGTGTTTTTTGTCCAGTGGGAAAGGGGCTTAACAGACCATCTTGGCCAAGCGTACAGACACCAGCTTTTTGTAATTTGGCTATCTCATGAATTTAATGTTGATGCAGCTGATAAAATCTAAAAATGCACAGCAGTGATCCTGCCCTTGATACAAGGACAGTTGGGTGCATGCTCGCAAACCCTGGAGATACAGTAAATCGTTCTATAAGAACCCATCATTAGATCATGAGGAAATTTAAAAACCTACACAGATAAATGCAAAACCGTTAGCGTCCATATACATTTTCATATTGCTGCGCATCAGCAGACTTTTCACCACATGAAGCCCCCTCGGGATTTTCCCCATTTCTCCAGCACTACATGCACTCGGTTTTCATCTGCAAACTCAGAGACAGGAGACGGATCATCACTCATCCAAAACGCCATCTGCAAAAGAAACAGTAGTACAAATCAGCTCGCAAGTATTAGACGTCTCGGATCCACATGTGAGGCATGGGGATATGCTGTCCTTGGAAAAAAAGCAGCTTTCCGTCACTTCTGCTAGCCAATATGCCCTTTATTTAGCCGCCAGAGCTAATCACACATTCAGCCAGATTCAGCAGGGTGTGCTCTGGCATTTATTTACAGTGGAGTCCACAGCCAGGACATATCATCCATGATTCAGTAATTCAAAGAGCCTGGTCTACTGAGTACAGACTCAGTCCCTCAACTGCCACATTCACTGCTACAATTATCTTGTTACTTGGGATGGAGCTCAAACATGAGATCACTGTGAATCAAGCCACCTACAGTATCTTGTGATTGTGAGGAGGACTGGCTGGGAGTGCCACTGGGAAATGACCTTGTAAAAGTCACATGCAGGCGATAATTGCACTGGCGTAGGGATCTGTTTTCTCCACCCGATAACCAATTTCAACCTCTTAATTTGAGACTCTCGGTAATAAAATAATTTGGTCTCGCTGTACCAGCCCAGTCGCACAGCAGTTAGGAAATAGTCACACGGAAATTGACACGTGCGTCACATGTTGCTGGACATTCATAGGAAAACACGAAAAATACGTCGTTGAAAGTCGCGCTGATCATTTCGAAAAAAAAAGGGAAATTTGTGTCTATGTACACGAATCAAATCGATTAAATTTCATGACTATTTCACAAACTGCTGTGAGACTGTGTTATATGTACATGGAGAAAAGCTGAAAATCGGCAATTGTCAGAACATATCAGATCTGGATCAATCATACATTTCACAATAATGTTCTTAGCCTTATTCTAAATCTTATTATAGCAGCAGATGTGTGAAGGTTACTGTATCAAGATCATTTAAACAGTACCAGAGAAGATGTCAATCAAAGCAAAGCTCATTTAATTGGAGTTTGGAATAAAGCAAAACTGAAAAAGAAAATAACACAAACACTAGAGAACATTCCTGAGCTTACAGTTCAGACCACAGCGTCAAAATGAGCTAGAATATATACAGATGTATATTCACATTTATGTCCTGGACATGCTGAAGCAAGTCACAGTGGATAAAAAATGCAACTATATATGCTCAGAGAAGTGGAAAAACAAATTGTGAGATTCACATTGACTTCCCAGTTGCAGGTAGAATTGATTCAGCTCACAGGGGCCAAAGGCCTCCGAGTACATAAACGCAAGACCTGGAGCAGCACCAAACTTTGTGGCCTCAGAGCTCCATGTTTTGCTGCATTGGCAAGTTTTGATTCCAAAAAGGAAACTTTGCCATTACAAGGCAAGTGGGCAATGAAAATTCAATTAAGGTCCCACACCTACAGTATGTTGCTACACAGCGGTGGAGCGAAACAGTCCAGCTCTCCATTGGAGGACCTTCTTTTTTCAGAAACGCGGCTCCAGTTACCATTTGGATAGAAAGTATGGTATTCCATATCCCAACACATAGCTGAAATTATAGATTTCATCTTGTGGTTCACTACATTGCGGTTCCATGTGGTCTCATTTGAAATATGTCATGTTTATGGTTTGTTACCGAGAGATGATAATAAATAAACAAAACCACCGTTGAGCTAGTTGGCTTGTCAGAGTTGACAAATTGTCTATTGTTGAAGGATGTCTTTTTTGAACAACAAAATAGGAACATTTGGTTTGGGGAATATTACCTATTCTTAAAAAATATAGCCTTTCAGACTCTGAATTGAATAATCACTACTTCTGTCAGTGAGTCGAAGCAGACAGTGAAATTCTCTCCTCCGGCAGAATTACAACCCAATTGTTCAATTTAAGTGTGCCTCTAAATTTTCTCTTTTGGCTGTCCGGAAAGGGAACACATGGTGTTTTTACTGGACATTTTAGTTCCAAGCCAAACATTTCTTTCTGGTATTTAAAGTGCATTTTCAGGTCTATATATATAAATACCATATTTAATCCTTTGTTTTCTTTAGTATTTGCACCATATTTGTACCATAGCTCTATAGCAGTGGAAACAGTAATGAAATGTATTTTGCCTCAAGTTACAACTGAAAAATGGTATTTAAAAATGATTTTTTATGACATCAGCATTAGACGAGGACTAATTTCTTGGGATAATAAAAGAAGCTTTGTCTTGGAAGCACACCTGTTTTCCTACAGTATTCCCAGTTAGCTTCATTTCATGATGCATTGTGTTGATTGAAGCCACATTTGCATACATCTGCATCTATTAATCCCACTGACATTTGAGTCCTTTACTCTAATCGTTTCAGACTGGGGACTCATCACTTAAAACTGCTCGGTAGAATAATGCCAAAGTGGAATAATGCCAACTCGACTTTCTCTGATATGAATGCAGACACAGAAAGGACACAAAACCCTCTGACTGACACTGGTTGGTTGTTACTTTGGGTTACACATTGTTATTGTACTTTCCAGTACATTAAAAGGGGGTAGGCTGCAAATGACAAAATCGATTTACTGAACAGGTATTCAGCTATTTTCTGAGCCAAACTTGTTAGACTTAAACCTGCATTAATTGATTTATTTTGGCTGCTTAGAATAGGGATAGGTGAAGAAACTGTAGAATCAACATTGATATATTTTCCAAATTCTAATTATATGTCGAAAGTATTGAAAGATGAGATCGATGAAAGCAGTGAGAGTGAACTTAAACTGTAGAGTTGTGGACTGGAAAACCAATACAATGAGCTGAAAGATGCTAAAATGCTCAATGGAGCTACACATAGTCATGTAACCCATTGTTAATGTCAAAATATTGATTAGTGCAGCTTTACGTAAGTTATACGTTAACAAGTTATAAGCTAATATACTCATCACCAAAGCTACTATAATTTAGGGTAATTTAAAGGACCAATGTGGGCGATCACTGACAGAAGGGCAATGCTACACCCACTAGTAGGTTTTATCATCGATTCACATGGTCAGTCACCAACAGAAGGAATAAAACACGACGACAGCGACCGTAGTAATTATGATAAGAGCAAAAGCGGAAGTCAGGTGCTGTAGTGTAGACAGCAGATGGATTGGACACAAAACAGCACTTTCACCCAGGAGGCTGAGATTCACATCCCATTGTCAAACCAACAATGTGTCTTGGGTCTTTTTTGTGTCTCGTCTTTGTGTTCACAATTTTAAGTTTCACCTTTGCTTTTCAGACATAATTTTAAGCCAAAACAAGATCTTTTTAGCTAAATTGAATTTGTGTTTTTGTTGCTTAAAGCTAAAGAATTGTAGTTGTGTTGCCTAAACCTAAACAAGTTGTTTTGTTTGTGCTCATTTTATTCAGTCTTACGTGTTGCTTTTAATTTTCGCTTTCACTGTTACAACATAGTAGGTGTAGTAGGCCCCTACTGACCCACATCTAAGAGGCTTATAGCGACTGATAACGCACATTTAATGAGCTGAAAACAGTCAAAATGGGTGCAGCTGACAAAAGACAAGGAAAAGTACTAGAATATACTTATTTTACATTTTGATTATTGAGAAATATAGTCATGTTCTTTGCAGCAGATAGAGCCATTTTAATACTTTTACCTTCCACCTTTACGTAATACATGACCTACTGTACACTGTTAGAGTCACCATCGGTTAGCAACCCCCGCTGACTCCCCACAATAGCCCCCAAGCGTCACTGCTCTCTGTAAGCAATTAAGAATAATTTATTCCCAGACTTGATGCAAGCCATATTGATATTTCCTCTCCCCCGCCACTGGATGAATGCAACGAGGAAAAACATGGGCTTAAAGGTTGTAAACATGAAGAGGCTCTGGTTGAGAGATAATTACAGCAATTTCCATGATTCATTCATAGCAAAGCATGCCGATAACGTCCATGAACTCTGCAGGATAATGACGACACCGAGAGGATGCGAAGGAAACGCCGAGGTTTAATGAATCACATGCATTACAGTCGCTGCAGTGAGAAGTAAACAAGAGTGAACCCATAAAGGGACAGCAGCAGTCCTGTACTTCTCTAAAGCAGAAGCCATGACCTCACTTCCTCATCACCACAGCACTTTGAAGCTCTAATCTCCAGAGTGCCATCCGGTCACCAGCTACTGCTGCAGGTCAGCTGAATACAAACGGTTTCTGTGATGCTGCCTGAGCTCCGAGATACAAACCACTTAATGAAGCTGAGCCTCAGCACACTGATGATCCAGACTCTAGATTGCTTTTACTACTACTACTACAGCTTTGATCACTACTACTACTACTACTACTACTACTACTACAATTCAGCCTTTACTGCTGCAGGCCAGCTGAATACAAACTGTTTCTATGATGCTGCCTGAGCTCCGAGATACAAACCATTTAATGAAGCTGAGCCTCAGTACGCTGATGATCCAGACTCTAGACTGCTTTTACTACTACTACTACAGCTTTGATTACTACTTCTACTACTACTACTACTACTACTACTACTACTACAATTCAGCCTTTACTGCTGCAGGTTAGCTGAATACATACTGTCTCTATGATGCTGCCTGAGCTCCGAGATACAAACCATTTAATGAAGACGGGTCTCAGCTCAGTTTGGGAACTTTTATTATGGTCTCTCCCATTCCTCACCTGTGTGGTACTACTACTAACTACTACTACTACTACTGCTACTACCACCACCACCACCACAACCTTTACTGTTGCTTCTCCTACTGCTACTACAGCCTTGACTACAACTACTACTACTTCTACAAATACAGCCATTACTACTACTACAACTCCTACAGACACAGGCTTTACTACTACTACTACTGATGATACAATCATAACTATTACTACTACTATGATACAAACATTACTACTACTACTACTACTACTATGATATAAACATTACTACCACTACCACTACTGATGATACAAACATTACTACTACTACTACTACTACTACTACTACTACTGATCATAAAGATACAGTCATTACTACTACTACTACTGATAATACGACCCCTTACCATTACAAATGATACTACTCCTACTAATAAAGCAATTTTACTACTACTACTACTGATACAGCCTTGACTACTACTACTCCTCCAGATACAGTCATTACTACTACACTAGAACCACTACCGTTACTACTCCTCTAGGTACTACAACTGCCCCTGCCAGTACCATCATTTCCATCATTATTCTGAATATTATTACTATTACAACTAAAGTCTATGTTTACTCTACTTGTGCTGCTGAATTTAATTCAAACAGCAGAAAAATAACACTATTTGTCTAACACTCGAAAAAGACATTTACAGACAATAAAACACAACGACCATAAAATAAAACAGAAAAACTTGATTACTTAAAAACGTGGTCAAACAAACAGGCACACAGACGACTGCAATGAACAGATAAAAACACTAAACTGAGCTCCATCACTTGAGGTGTGTGTTGAGAAGTCATTTACAAGATGACACTAGAGCCTTTTCTCATTATGTGGCTGTGTTTAGCCATCCAGACCCCGGGACTCCTCCTCCTCTGAGCCGGGTCTGCTTCCAGCTATGACGGCTTTGTTCTTCCAAGGCCTCTTTGGGGCCTGCTAATGCAATCAGTGCGAGAAAGCTCGGACATAAAATATAATAGGGGGGAAAGGAGCAGGAAGAGTTATAGGGCTGGGATGAATAGTTTCCCCTTTGAGTTGGTTCCGTTTTCGTTCAATTTATTGCTCTCAGCTAGCTCCTGACCAGAGAGCTCTCTCTGTTTCAGCTCCACGCCGGAGGGGTCCAGTGAGTCTGCAGCAACACTGACCTCATCTGTGTGAGCCAAACACATGTTCTGTTTTGCAGGTTCTCCAGTCGGTCCCCCCCTGCACTGCAGCAGGACTTAGTTTAATCCATTTCAGTGCCAACACTACTGTATGTTGTCATGGAACGGCCTAACTGGAGATAAATGTGACTTTAAAAGAGGCAGCTCTGTTTAAAGCTGTGGCAGGACAGGAACGTTAACCTCTTCGTAAAAGTTCATGAGTAGATGGCTTCAGGCCAGATTACGCCAGCATTTAAACCGGCAAAATGTTGCATAAAAATCAGTTAATTTCAATGGAATCACACGATCAGATTTGCTTGCAAGGGCAAAGTAAATCCGCGCAAATCTATCAAGTTGAGTACAAACTGCTCCACAAAAGAGAAATGGTTTACAGACAGTTATGAAACAGGAGTACAAACATCTAAGTATCTCTTTTTAATAAACTCCTTGTGATGTTTGCGACCGAGCTAACGAGCTTGGTAATTGACAGTTCGCAAGCTTATTCCCTAATAATATACCATCCTGGGAACAGAATGCCAGGCTGCATGCACTTCCGGTTCCCACGTCTCAAAATCAATGGGTTTTTTGGATGTATTTCTGGTTAAATGCCGTAAATAAGGTCTGACCAGATGGCAACCAGATTGTATAGAAGTCTATGAGAAAATGAGCCAACTCCTCACTGGATTTATTACCTCAGTAAACATTGTAAACATGAGTTTATGGTCTCAATTGCTAGTTTCAAGTCTTCTTAAATATGATGTTTATTTAGTAAATTATGGTCCCATTTAAAGTCAAATAGACCATAAAGCAGGGGATGCTTCAGGACGTGTCTACCTTGTGATTGACAGGTCGCTACCACGGCGTTGTCCGCTTTGGAAGTTGTCCGTGTTTTAGTCTTAGAACTTTAACCCTTTCACAGTGTGTTTTCAGTTGTGTGCTCTGGTTGCTTTTTTACTATGAATTAAACAAAAGGTAGTGCTGTATTGTTTGAAATCATTACAAAAATAAAAAGAAGCTTCTAGAGTCAATTCAAAAAGCTGTTTTATCTGTAAAAGAACAAGTGCTCACATTCGCTTCCAGTGGAGAGAAACATATAGACTTTATCTGAATGATTTTTAGAGAGTTAAACCTTTTAGTTAACATCCCAATTAGCCAATTCACAGTTAATTTGTGTAGCTTAAGTGCTGGAAAACCAATGATTCCCTCCATCACGATGTTTCCCCCTCATGAAACAGACATGAAGCCCAACTGGAAATATGTTGATTAAATGCAAAACTGGCAGCAAGTGTTGTTATGTTTATAAAAATGTGTTTGGGTGTGAAAAAATGAGTCACATCTAAATATTCCAAAGAGTGAAAAGCATCGCTTGTAGACTTCAGAGTCCACTTGCTCCTACATGTATACCCTCACCCATGATGGGGTTGGCGTCGATGCTGAATGACATCAACAGACTCTCTGGTTTCAATCTCAGCGAGGATATTTATTTTTTTGTGATACAGTCATACTGTACAGGCTGTTAGGACTTCTGAAATGGAACCACACGCATGGATGACTTTACTGATGATTTACCTTTACTGCCAACAGTTTGACTTCTACTTTCATTGATTCCTCTCCAGCAGGCAGCACACTGAGTTGATGTATTGATCACAACAATCTGTGTCACTGCTCTGAACACTGCTGTAATGTAACGATGCCAACCGCTCAGAGGGCACTTTTTGTGACAGTAAAGTGGTACCTTACGGACATTTCTTTTTTAGTCTCCATCCCAAACTGAGTTGATTTAGTCTCAGTCTGGATGTTTGGAGCTCATCAAGTGAAAAAAAGCCTTGAACTCTCTTTGGTTCTGACTTGTACAGTATCTCAGACTTTTAGAAACTTCAACAAAGACGGACAAATGAACATGCGACCCAAACGATTGTCTGTATTTGCAGAATTTAAATTCCAGTGTTGGGATTGCAGTCAACAAGGATGACACATCAGAAAAGTTAAAGGTCATCAGCATTAAGCAAAAGCTTTTTGTTTGCTCTTACTTGGTGTGTGTATTTTGGCAGTGTAACACAATAAAGCAGTAATGTACTGTATATAAGAACCCTGCTAAACCCCTAACAGCTGTCAGTGCAGTAGCATCGAATCGTACAACCCGTTCACACTCCCAACTCGTCAAATACTGCCGCTTGGTCAGTGGCCCTCGGAATCAATGCACCGAGGCACCCTTTAGCATCTGTATGGCACACACTGGGTTTACAACTAACTCCAATGTAAACCCATCCACGTCAGTGGTATAAAGAGCAAAAAAGTCTGCTTAGGGAGGATGTCGGGGTGGATGGTCTGGTCAAACAAACATGGACTTTGACCCAGGAAACCACTGTTTGAGTCCTGTGTGAAACCAAGTCAACGTTGACTTATTTTACCATTGTTAATTCCAAAACCATGATGTTTTCCTAGGCCAAACCAAGTAGTTTTGTTGCCTAAACCTAAAAACTTTGGCTAATTTAAACCATTACTAACACTGCTACTGATGGAAGTCTATTTTGAAAAGAGACTGTATGCATGTAACGAGCGGAAATTGACATGTCGTTCCTGATACGTCCAAAACTGACGCCGGAGGGGTACCTTTTTAGAAATGTTACTCTTTAAACCCTCACTGTACTATTTCAAGATTATGGTCACACTTTTGGTCACACTTATGGTCACAGTTTTAAACAGATGGTTAACTTTATAAAGTGGGAAAAAAAGCAAAAATATGACTTGGCTAGGTTTAGTAAAACAACATCATGATTAAAATTAGTGAACGTTGACCTTTAGTTTCATACGGGACACCAACCCCCGTGGTGAAAGTCCGGTGTTTGTTTGACTCGTCCGCCAACCCAACCTCCTCGCAGACTTCCGCGGACTATCATTACAAACGTATTTGTGATACGTCAAAAACAAACGTCGAAAAACATAAATCACAATGCAGTTTTGTTATATGGGAATGTAACTTTTAGGATACAGGGCTGATTATTTTTAAATGCCACAGAAGCATTAAAGTATTAACAACAAGGCCATTCAAAACACCTCTGTTTCCTACATGTACTCCAACAATGGCTGACTCTCACCATCTCCACCTGTCACGACAAAGCAGTCATATGCATGTCTTCTGTGCAGTGAAGTCTCAAAACCAATTAAATTGCAATCAAATAAATAAAACCTTGATGAAAATCTGATTTCAAAATACAATTTGCAGCACAAAGGGTCTAAAGTAGTTCAACCATTAACATTTGTTTTCCTTAGATGGTTAACAATCAGCAACTCACTCCTGTTTCCTTCCCAGTTTCCTCGACACCTTTAATTGCAGGAGCTCTTTGTGTACTTTAAACTCCTGCTTACAGTACATTCCTGCAACACAAACAGCCTTGGGTGTGGAGACACATTGCATCTGTTTAAACTGAAATCATTTTACTGTAAATTGATGTGCTTCTTTAAAAAGCAGTTTGTTGATGTTGAATCTGTATTGGAAACATCAGATCTGTGTCATATGAGGGAAGTTTTATTGGTTTCCAGATGCAGTGAAATTGCCAAGTGCAACTTTAATAAAGTGCGTTTAAATAAATCATCTAGGGGGCTCTTCATCACGCAGTTATGACATGTGCTACATGCTCCTTGGTGAAATGACATCACTGCATCTGGGACTACAGTATAAATCAGGTTGAATCTGTACAGTCTGATCTGCTCACTGTGGTGCTACTTTTTAAAATCTGTATTGTTCTGCGTCCTCTGCTGAAACGCTGTCACCCCATGAAGCCATTGTTATAAAGTGATTTACTGGACAAAAACGTTTCACACTAAAATTTACAGCATGCTCTGTTGACACAAAGAACGTCCTAAAAATTATATGTTCCATCCGTCAGTTAGAAGGAAAAAAAAACACGGATATATTCGAAGTTGGACGGCGAATTAAATTCCTGATTGTATCTGTAACATTTTGGTTTCAGGCATCGTTGCATGTGAAAAGTGAAGTCAGTTTCAGTTTGAGCTGTAAAACTTCCCCTTTCTCTTTCTTCACTTCAGTGTAATCATGTAATATGTTTTAGTCTCTGGGTCTGCTTCACCTCACAAAACCATTCAGGAACCGCTTCACTGTCTGGCTTTCATCACCGAGCGCTCCGTCACTCCTCCTCCGACCGCTGCGCTTTGTTTAATCATCCTCACACCGAGTCGCGCATCGCTGCTCTTGGATGGCGTTGCCTCGCCTGCAGACATGTTGGACTCGAAGATTTCACCGTGAGGGTTTTAAAGTTCTGACATTTCCCTGAACACACTGAGCAACTTCAACAGGGACGGTGCCACATGCTAATTCTAACACACTTACACTGTTGATTGATGTAGTACTGTTAAAGTTCAGAAAGCTAAACTTTAATATTTCAAAGTAAAGCTTTTAGACATTTTCATATGAAGAAATTCCAATTCAGCCAAACTATTGTCCTGGTTGCTAAAACACAACAGTGATTCTTTAGGAAACTATGCTTTTAAACTCAGTATTTTGAACACTTTGGCGTTTAATGAGAAAAGTTTTCTGGCTCACAGGAAGTAATGCATTTTATGATTCCAGCTTTTTCTGTAATAAACAGAAGAAGAACTGGAACTAAAGTAATAGAGATGTTCAGTTCATGAATGAACAAATCTTTAACACTAATCCTCAAGGTGAAATGAGTGCATTGAATCATCAGCATCACTGATTGAATCAGTAGCTTTGTGCATTGAGTCAGTTACACTGACTGGTAACCCAGCTTGGGAATATAACGACATACATACAGTAAACTGTGAGACAATGTAAATGTGTCCACCATCAGAGATTTTATCTTACAGTTCATACTGTGTTATCTATCCCTTTAATATTTCTGGGTGTATTAAGGGCAGCAAACACCAGCAGTGAATGGCTTGCCATTAAAACACCTGTGTTTAAACACACCAGCAGTGTCTTGATGCACTTCAACGTGATCTCATCCCTACTCGTCATATTTTGCTGCTTGGGCCATCATCATAGTGACGCCGGGGACATCCTTTGGCGTAGTATCTTGACGCAGAAAGTTTGCGCATGGTTAATATTGTGAAACGGTGACGGTTAGGGTTAGGCAATAAAAGTCGTAGGGTTAGAAAAAACATCATGGTTTGGGTTAGAATAAGTACACTTGTAACATAAGTTAACCTACAGACGTAACGTCACGTGACATAATGTCGTCAGTAAAAATCAATCAACTTTTGGTATATATATATATATAAAGTAGTTAACTAGCTCCACCTCAACCGGCTACAACAGTAAGATGTTGCTTACTGTACACATTGTTGCACCAGAATTAATAATCAAATGATCTAATGTAATAATAGATCAGTCACAGGGGTAATTTTTCTGCAGGATGAGTACTTTTACATCGATACTTTAAGTACTCTTTCCTGATAATACTTATGTACAGTACTATTGCTTAAGTAGGATTTCAAATGCAGGACTTTTACTTGTAATGGAGTATGTTTACATTGTTATACTGGTACTTTTATTTCAGTAGGATCTGAATACTGTAATACTAACAGCAGTAAATCTCCGCTCTTGAAAATGGCACCTTACAAAATGATTATGAGCAGAAAAATCAAAACATTTTGGTACTTTTTAAAAGGATAATCAGGAACTTGAGCCCTCGCTTGACAAAACAAGAACACTAAGATTTCACATCTTGAAAGATGGATTACAAGTGACTCCAAGTATTTCCAAAATAGATGGACAGTATTTTGGATAATTAAAATTCCCTCGGTAATGTCTGACATTTAACTTCATAATTAGGAAAGCCGCTGTGGGGGGCTAAACCCCCCCGTCGCCTCTCTGCCTTCATCAAAATCCTGGCTTCGGGCTGTTGAGTCATGATGCAACGCCGCCTGGTTTCACTGCGAGGGGTAACCATCTGTTTTCACCTCATAAGGATGCTGAAAAATGAACGTGTGCACGAGTGACCTCTCACTGTAGACGTCCTCCAGACAAGCACAAGGGAGAGATGATGGGAGGGGGGTCCCCACATAAGTATATAAACCAGAATGCACAAGCCACAGATGTGCTGCACTGGAACCCATTTAAGCAGCAGATAAATTAGACTGACAAAAGGTGGAGATGTTGTTAGAGGAGGAGTTTGAGGTTTTGGGAGGAGGAGGTGAAGGCTGACTGAGGCTACATTCACATTGTTGGGACATTATGCTCATCTCTCTATTATCTCTGCTTGGATGTCGTCCATATTATGCACCAGTATAAACTGACAATGTTGATGAAAACAAAACCCATAACAGTAACAAGATGTCAGGTTTTCAAACCTTTTGTTTTGCTCACTTGTTTTGAGCAGTTTGGTCAAAGAATGTGCGGTTTCGTTGTTTGGGGATTGCTGCCGTTGTGGTTGGAGACGTAATGTTTTGGTCGGAGTACAGCGATGACATATGCGGCTTATGTAGGCGCATCGATTTTCATTTGACCAATTTGTGGCCCCAGTGCCTCTTATAGTAGTCTGCTGGCCTGAGGCGGCTGCCGACATGAGATTTAAATCACCACCCTAATGTGTCCTGGTTGTATTTACACTCGGCCTTAAAGCTATTCAACTGTGACCCAGTCATTTCAAGAAAGACAAAAAGTGGTTAAGATGAACTTCTTGGCAAATAACGGCCACATGCAGTGACTTGTTGGGAGTCTTGTTGTCACAGTGAGATTTGTCATCTTTGGTATCATTGAAACTGTACAGACACCTACACTAACATCTGTGCTCATCAACCATATCTGCCAAACCACTTTATCTGGAGGGGAAATTTTATCCAGATGGATGAACTGTTGTTCGCCAAGAAACAGTTACAGAAACAAACTCATCCTAAAAGCACAAATTGTTGTTTTTACATCTCTGTTTAGTCAGTCTAAAAAACAGTCTAAATTCATGCTTTGTCTGGTCTGTCTGCAAGATGACAAGCAATGAACTTTTAAAATGCTTGTTTTCTGAATAGAGTTCAGATCGATGAGGGCTAGGCTATGATAACATTGTAGCTGCTCAATCAACACTCAAAATAAATCTAAATTAGGCATAAATATGGCAGCAACGTTATTGTTTATCCACATTTATACACATAGATTTTAGTATTATTGAACTTTGGAGAGCCAGGCTCTCTAGTGTCTCTAGTGTTTATGTTTACAAATTCTTTTAAAATTTTGTGAGATAATACCAGCCAGGGTGATTATTTTATTTTATCTGAAGAAAAAAAAAAAATATCTAATGTTAATTATTTTGTACATCTGATGAAAAAAACAAATACATCAGTGATAAATTAACAAGAGTGAAAAATATATTTCTTTTTAATTTCGACTCCCAAAAAAGCTGTTTTACTAGCTAGCCATTTACTGTTTGTTTATTTAGAGGGGCTGGTATAAGTGTACAATAATCAGAACCAGCAGATCATTTGTGCTTTAACCACATTTCTTTCTTCATTTACAAGCCGCCTTTATTTTACTATTTTCCTCTAGCAACAATAAAAACAGATCTGTTTCTTGTAAAATCTGTAAAAATAAAAAAACAATGTGCCTTACAGACAACAAGCTTATTGTTGGTCAAAGTGGACGGAAGCATCACATCTATTTATTTTATTTTCAGTGACAGTGTGCACACAGCTTGCAGTAAGTGAGATCCCATCTTCTGGCTTCAGGGGGAAGCCAAACAGGGAGGGAGGATGTGCTCACGTCCGAGAGAGAAAGAAAGAGAGAGAGAGTGAGGGAGTTTAAGACAGAAAAAAAGCAGTGACTGTGTGACAGCGAGAGTGAGAGAGAGAGAGAGAGCGCTGGAGGTTGAGTGTTTGTGGATGCATTCCAACGAGGCCACAACCTCCGGAGCAGATTTGGAGTTTGAGCCACGATGCAGTCGAGTCGAGGGAGCCTTTTGCAGAAAACAGACGGCTGATCTGGTGCCAGATCACTGAAAGACGAGGGGCTGAGTGGTAGCAGGCAACTGACCCCTCCAATGTTTGAAAACAAACTCTTTATTTTACCTCAAATAATCCCCCTTTTGTTTAAAACAATATGAATTATGGATACTAAAGTTGCTACAAAAGATTTTTTTTTTTGTGCTTCGCATTTGACTCCTTTAAAAACAGAATTTGGTAAGGATGATGTCAAAACACCGCGGCGCCATAGATTCATAAAACTTAAGATATATTTGCTATTATTATTCAATGACTTGTATTGCAATCACTCCTCCAGACAATGGCGGCAGTCTTTAGAGCAGAGTAACGGATTATTCTGGTGGTCGTGGCCCTGCAAGCCTCAAATGTCAAAAGCCAGAGGCAGCCTCAGTGGTTACTAAATTATATGAGGTACGAGCTAAACCAGAGGCTGAAGACGCACAGCTGCGGACAGGATCTGACACCGTCTCGCCTGGCTTGGGCATAGCGAAGAAAAAACAGCCTAAAAGGAAGTGAAAAGCCCTAAAAGTCTATAGTTTTCTGGAAGAAACCGAGGATCTGACTCCATCTCTGGCAGCTGGAGTCTGATTGACTGCAGATTTCAGTTCCTGACGGTCTATATAAGTGTTTACGATTCCAGTGCATCGCATGTCCTCGGAGTCCGCTGTAAAGATCTGAGCGGGGACGTCTCCTCGTGGCAGCGTTACAAGTTTCTCGCAGGCCAGATGCTGTCATCTGACATGACATTTTCGCTCTGATTCTGCGTGTTGTTGACCAAACAATCCCTCTGAAACTGATGGAAAACAGATCAAGAGGAGGCCCGGCGCTGCGAAGACTCGTATACACTCGGATTATATTACACTGACCTCGAGACTGTTTAATGAGCCTTGCACGAATATATTGATATGTTCTTATGCTGCTCTGCTATTATCTTCAACCGACTTCACCCTAATTGTCTTTATGGCTAATTGAATTACCTAACAATTGTCATGTTAGCATTTTTGTGGCTAACAGACCCTGTTGGCTTGAGTGAGGAATCCTCAGCCATTTTTCGGTTGACTTGCACCCTCTTCTCGCTGTGTGACAAGCATTTTGTGAAGGAGAAAAACAGACAAAATGTTTTCTAATCCCCTTCTGATTTCTGTTTCTCCGCTCGGGCCACAAATCACTTGGTCTCACTGCCGCTGCAGACCACCCGTTTTCTCCAAGCACCGCACTTAAAAGGAAGCACACTTTATCAGATGCGCACCAGTGGCTCCCACTGGATAAAACTTTGGTCTAAATCAGCTGCTAATGACGTGGAGAAAACGCTTTTTTCTTATGTCTTTAACTCAACTGTAAAGCTTCAAATGTCACTGAACAAGAAAGCCTTTGTGTGACGTAGATAAATGGTTATAAACGCCATCAAATTGTTACGTTTGATCTCATAGGTGCAGAGGTCGCCCTAAACTGCCACGAGCCCTCGGCACATTACGGAGATTCAGAGGGATGCTGTTTATAGCTAAGCAATTTCACGGTGGCGGCAAATCAGTGATGGCATCCAAAAAAACAGCACAAAATAGTGATGTAAGAGTTTCATTTCAGCCACACTTGCAAAGAAAGAGCAAAACCCACACAAATGACTTACTGTAAAAGAGGAAAAAGACTGTATTTAGTCTACGTTGAGAACCATCTCCAGGGCTTGAATACACATCATTTTCTAACACAACAGAGGAATAGAAATATTTACTCTGACCTAGCCAAAGACAACAGCTGCGCTCCGAAGAAAACTAACAATGGCATCAGGGCTGTAAACTCCTGAAACTCTCTTTGAAATATTTGCTTTTCCCATCATGACCAGAGCCGCGGTCGACTCGCACCAGATTCTGGTAATATGAGAATCCAGGAGTCGGTGGATCCTGGATATCACTTTCAGTCTTTGGCTGGAAAACTGAATTCTTTACCTGATCACTTTTAAAACACAACAAGCTGTATACACTGCCACTGACAGTTATGTAAGCAGATCAGGGGTCTGTTTCAAGAAGATGGTTTAGTGAGTCACATCTGTAGAAATGTTGCTGAGGAAAACCCAGAATTGGTTGTTTTCCATGGCTCCATGTTCCCCAAGTTTTACTCAACAAATTCACCCAGAAAACTCAGTAATTAGTGCATACATGTTTGTAGTACTTACTGTATGTACACAATCAATTAAAAATAAATTATCACTGCCCTGTTGAAATGCATGCATTACACAATTAAGTATATAGTGTGCACAGTGTACTACATGGAAGTGTACTACTGTAATGGAAGTGTCCGTGTTGAGACACAGCATATGTCTCCAGTGATGCTTTCGGAAAGAGAATGACATTTGTAAACTGTAACTAACGTAATTTCAATCATAGCAAAGGACACAAAACAATATATTAAAGTATATACGAATAAATGAAAATAAGTTTTAAAAAGAAGCAGTAGAAGTAAATAACACCAACTTGCTCATAGAGGTCACTAAAGAACAGATTATGTCTGTTAAAAGTGTATGTCTTTGTTTAATGCTTCACATGTCACATCAATCTTTTGGCTGCGCTTTACCCGCTGTACATAAACACTTGTTTCCTTGACGTCTTAACTCTACAAAATAAAAGCGGTTTGTTCCAAACGAATGGCAGAAGGATAATTTGTTTTTTGTCTGTGTCATTACATAACTTGGAATGAATTCACTTTGGTCAGCAGCTGACGTCAGTTATCGGTTCTGGTGAGACGTTGATAGGCTTCAATACGACATGATGACAATTATGAAGTCATTTTGGCAAGTCCAAAAACGTCCTGCATGTGAAAGCGTTGCCAAACCCGCCATAATGAGAGGGGCGTTGGATCGAATGGTTCCTCGCTTCCCATCAGTCACTGGTACTTTGTAAACAACGCTGAGATCTGGAATAAATGTTTGTGCTGAGGGCTCGTGTCGTGGGGTGTGGATCCAGGAATGGAAACACCACTTTCACATGGAGAGAATCAAAAGATCTAGTGTATTTCAATCTCAGCAATTAGACTTAGACATGTCGGGTTACACACAACCCGCACTGGCTGGAAAATAGAGTCCCCCTTCCTCCGTTTCGACAATGCAGACTTTGAAAGGCGTTTTGTGAATCAGCATTTTTATCCCCGCCGACAAAGCTAAAAGAGCAGTCTGAAATTACCTCGGCAAACCGCTCGGGAGTCACGTCTTCGGAGAGAAAAATGAGAGAAAAGTGTTTTCTCCATTTGGCAAGAAAGGTGTTCAACCATCACATCTAAGCACAAATGCCTGGCAACCGCACACACAGGTACAACGAACACAGACAACGTGTCTGTAAATCAGATAAGTGCGTCCACTGGAAAAGTATCCCAAGCCACAGAAATGCATAGACTTGGGATGTTGTCCACCCTGCTGTCTGCAGCTTCAGCCCTGGACTCTATAATTAAGCGTCATTAAAGACGGACGGCAGTAGAAGTCATGTAAGAGTGTTTGTGCTTGAAAGTGTCTCGTTGTCAGAACTGTCAGCAGCTGGTCTGCTTCTTCATTTCCTTTAACCACCACAGCCAATAGGCTAAACCTTACAGTTTAATTTCCTCTCAGTGCAGGTAAATCCTTTTTCCCCGTTGTGTGTGTGTTAATGCGGGTCAGTTCTTAATATTTGCCCATCAGATAAGGTCGGTTTTTAGTTATATGACATTATTATTTCTGTACTTCTGTAAGTTTTTGAAAGCCCAAAGACCAAAGCGGTCTGAAAAGTGAAGCCAATGCAGAAGTGACTTAAACCTGCATTCTTTCTAATAGCCAGCAGGGGGCGACTCCTCTGGTTGCAAAAATAAGTCTGATTGTATAGAAATCAATGAGAAAATGAGCCTACTTCTCACTTGATTTATTACCTCAGTAAACATTGTAAACATGAGTTTGTGGTCTCAATGGCTAGTTTCAAGTCTTCTTCAATACAGCATGATGTTCATTTAGTAAATTATGGTCCCATTTAGAGTCAAACAGACCATAAAGCAGGGGATGCTTTAGGGTGTGGTTACCTTGTGATTGACAGGTCGCTACCACGGCGTTGTAGGGTCTGGGAGTTGTCCGTGTTTTTGTTTTACAACCTTTCACGGTGTGTTTTCAGTTCATGAAAGTTAATTGTTACATTTTGGTTTTGGTTTATCGTAAACTTAAAACTGCATTAACTGATTTGTTGGCCTCTTTTGAGCAGCAGAAACAAGCTGTGAACACAACATTCACTTATTACATTTGAAGTTAAGCAAAAAGTGTCTTATTTACACATCCAGCAGTTACAGAGCAACATTATCATTAATTTGGAATTGTGTTTCTGGCCACCTGATTAATGTAAGTCCAATATTCACTCTCTTTTAGCTCTGTTTTTGGTCTCCACCGACTCCTGAGGGAAATATCTGTCTCTTTAGCTGCTAAATGCTCCACTATATTCACCAGTTAACTGAATCGGCCTGCTGTTCGGTGCTCAGCAGTTATGTATGGTGGGTTTTTAGAGCTTTTTTTCTGAAAACAGCTTCCTGCTTCGGCCGCGAACAACGTTATGAGAGCAGTGAGAGTGAACCAAAACAGTACAGTTTAGCTGAAACCCACTATAAAGCTCTGTAAAATAATGCTCTACAGATTCATCACCTTCCTAAGTCTGACGAGATAATATACTCCATATCTGGCTACATAAGAGGACCCACCGGTTAACTGGCTATACTGGAGCACCATGGCAAGCTGTCTGACCAAGTCGAAGCATTATATTCATTAATTGGCGGGTTGGTGGTTTGACCCCTGGCTCCTCCTGCCATGTTCTTGAGCAAGACACTGAACCCCCAACTGCTCCTGATGGATCAGGCCAGCGGCTCAAAGTCTAGTCCAACAGTGTTTTGAACAGAGACTCGGGTAAAAGACAGTTCACTGGAACCAACGTCAAGAAACTCAGAACATTCAATTGTATTTATAATGGAGCTGACTTGAAGTATCACCACGACAATCTTTTTTTCCTATATATTCGTGCAACTTACTCTGCCTAGCCATCATTTACGTACAGGAAATTCTCTTTTGCTCTTCTACTTTGCAAATAGACATGACAAAACTGAGAATCAGTAAATGTGCACTATATATATAGACATATTCCTGGAAATGTTCATGTGGAAAATGTGTGATTGCAAACTTCTTCATACGTACACTAATATGACTTTCTGTGGGTTTTTTTTTTATCCTATGCAATAAAATCTCAGTTAGGTTGAAGGAAGCTTTACTTTATATACATTTAAACACCGTTTCTCATGACATGTGGCCTCCTAAATGAGTAGATTGGTGTTACAGTGTTTGTATTGGATGGACCCACATGTATAGTTGAAGCTGGTTCAGCCCACCACATGCCACCTGAAATATGATGTGTTTCTGACTCTATTATGTCAAACAACAGCTTTATCTGGCATAGGCAATATACATTGCTTTTTGTCTTTCAAGAAAATAACGACATATAAATATCAGGCAACCGCAGCTAGAGACATAAAAATGCACGTCACTATTTTAATGCATGAGATGTGGTTTATTGAGCTGCTCTCAATAGGTTCACTTGATGGTCAAAGCTGGCCGCTCCAGATTGGTTTTGGTGACCACTAACTTCCTTTGTAACCTAATCAGCACTTCCTGTTGCTCTTGGAATTCAAAGGGCTTATCCCACTGCACTGATTAGCAGCAAAAATAAAAACAAAGCCTTTTCCCATTTTGCTTTTTAGTCCAGTGGTCTCTGACTCTGTGAGTAATATGACTGAGTTTTAACTTGTGGTTCTCGGCTCCCCACATCTGTCAGACGTTCCTCTGCCTTTGAATACGACTGATTACAGTGACAGACAACTCAATACATGGAAGTCATATTTTTACCTCGAATCCTTGATATTCACTCTAAAAGCCTGGAGGTGCCAAGAGGGTTCGAAACTGTTACATTTGTTGTGTTAAAGTACTGTATCCGTAAATGATGAACAATAGCATCTGTTGACACGCTGGTATGTAGAGTTTATTGTTGATTTTGGAGGTTTCCTCAGAGAGTCAGCTTTTGAGGACTTTAGATAAGACGTCTTGCTGAACGAGCAGCAATGTTTATAAAACATCATCATGGGTTTTATGGGCTACTGGATTTTGCACAAAGGGAGTTCACACACTGTAAGTGCAATGACTGTGATTCATGCTGGCGATGCTGCTCTCTGCAGACACTTTACCCAAAAGCTGATTACATTCATCAATTGTAATTATCTCCTCACTTTATTTATCAAGGGACCCCTTTGAAAATGGCTATGACAGTTTTTTCCTCACCAACATTTTACGCAGGTTTGGAGTGTAATTTAGCCTTCTTTTCGACAAGCCAGTATGACATGGTTGGTACCAATGGATTTCTTAGGTTTTCATTTTCGTATGATACCGGTCTCTTCACTCTAGCTTTAAAACTGATTCCGCTACAACCTAAAAATCTAATGTGCTTTAATGCGTTAAAGAAGTTAGTAGCGTTAAAACAAATTTGCGTAAAAGCGTTATCATCGCGTTAACTCTGACAGCCCTAGCTACAAGCGATGTCACTCTTTACTACATGGAGAGAGTGATATTTATTTATGTCAGTTACTGTCAGCGTCAATTTTGACCTATGAATATACGTTGGAGGTGGAGCAGGTGCGCGAAACTTCACAGAAATAGAGCCAGGGCGAGCGTTTTTTCAAACAGCCTGTTTGCTGACAAACAGAGCAGGTTAAGATACCTTCATTGGGAAAAAACAAAACAATCTGATGTTCGCTCGTTCAGTTAGGATGTGATGCAGGAAACAGGGTTGGCTGAACTGTGCAGTTTTTGTGTCATAAAATCACAACAAATAACTAAAAGAGGCTAAAATGCCCCATAGACCTGCAGGTAGTGACACCTTGTACATTACATACAGCCATTTCAGCCACTGTTGATTTAAAAATATTGAATAGTGGAGCTTTAAAGAGGCAAGCAGTTCTCTTTCCAGACTATATCTTTGTTTACTGTTGAAAGCTGCGCACTGCACAACGGAAATCATTTTTAAAAACCATGAAATGGATTTCAGAGGTCATTTCAGAATCATAAAACTGATGAAATGTAAGCATAAAGGACCAATTGTCAGTCCAAGCACCACAATTTGGGGTTGTAAGTTTCTCATTCCCCCTTAACAACAGCAATATGTCAGTCGCTAACCGCTATAAATCCTGACAAACTGGTTTATTCCAAACAGGTTGTTTTGCAGCCTGCCTGTGTGATCTCACAGCTCAGACAGGTGGCTCGCAGCTGATGGAAACCCTATTCTCACTGTCGGCTCGAGCTCGGCCCTCCACCTCCAGCTCGCCTACCGCGTCAAGGTAAGGGCCCGCTGAATTATGTGGAGGTGAATTCCCGGCGGTGGCAACGGGATACGGTAGCAGGGGCACCAAATGGAGTTCTTTGGAGGAACAGCGAGTTCATGAGGCGTAGAGTTTCATATCTTGTTGACAGCTCACGGGGAGCATTACCATGTGAGCCGTTTGATTCCCCGTACGCCTGCAGGACTTTTTCTGATTTACCTCCTCGTCCGCAGCCCTCCATGGTGAGACACTGTCAGAATTATGCGAAACGAATCGCCAGCAGTTGTGGGTTTCGCTTTCAGGCGTTGTTCATGTCGTGTAGCTGGGACGCCGGAGGGATAAACCCGCTAGGAATGTTTTTTTGTGGTGCGACACAGTGTTCATTTCCGGCCGTCTGTGGCGTGCATGTGGATCCTTCAGAAGAGCATTCTGCGGCGAGCGGTAATGCAACACGTTGGGTGACAATAAAGAGAAAAAGCATTTTGAATTTCTCCCCCCCCTCCTGCTCACAAAGAAAATATCTTCAAATGCTTATGTCTGCTATACACACCAGCTCACTTGAAAATATAAATTTGATCATATGTGATCTGCTAACAAAAGACATGCGAAGCCATCTGAGCACTCAAACACACCAGAAACTCAAACAACCTCTTAAACGAGTCAGCGTGATTCACGTGGCACACATACCCAGAGTTGTTTTGACAGGAGGTCGATGTTAGAGGGAAGATTTAAGGGTACCTGCGTGCAGCCTGCAGGTATGCGGCAGTTGAGCTCTGCAGGCCACACACATGCACCAAAAACCTTAATCACATTTTTATCCACTCTGAGAAAGAGAGAAAGAAAGAAAGAAAAAAAGAAAGAGTGAAGTAAAAGGCAGCAAGGCAGAAATAAAAACACTTTTTTTTTTACTTAATAACAGGTTGCTCGTTTCAGTTCAGGCTGTTCTCATAAACCGTTTAGATATACCTACGAAAAGTAACACACTGTAATTTGTATATATCCCACCAAATCAATGTGTATTTAATCCACATAATCGTGAACCAGGAACTAGTGACAAACGCCGCCAGGACCGCCTGGACCGCCCAGGTCTCCTGGATAAAAGTCTTCTGACATCAGAGCTGCACTCATAGCAACGGTCTGTTATACGCCACGGAACAAAACCACTTAGTTAGTTTAGACAACAAAACCAGGCTTAAAATAAGTACATAACGAAGTAAAATGGAGAATGAAAGAGTAAAAAATGGAACTGAAGAGAAACAGAAAAAAAACAATCCACCAGCTTCAACAGGGCAGGTTAGCGAGTGAAAGCACTCAAACAGTGAACTCACCACAAACACCAGCTCCACTCTGTTTTCCAGAGTTTTGACACAGATTGATGCACTCAGCAGAGGCACATTAGCAGGCCTGGAGCTCACATTTTAAAGGTCAACCCTGATTGAATCCCGGATAAGAACATGCTAGAACAATTTGTAGATGCCTTGAAATGGAGGAGCAGCGGTGTGGTCTCACTCAGAACCAACAACAGGACGAAGCAGTGACTCCAAAGATGCTTTAATGACTCAGACGAAAGCAGTGTGATAATGAAAACTTATTTGAAAAGGATAATTCAGACATCTACACTGCAACGTTATTTGACATTTCTACATGAAAAACTTACACCATCTTAGGAAAATGTGATTTCACAACTCCTTCAGTGGGGGTTTAAACTTCCTTTCTTCCTTTTTTAGACTTTTTTCCACTTTATAACACAATAAACATGATGTCACTCAGTTACATTGGATGGTGAACATAGGGGATGTTAGTCACAGAATGGCACATTTTCATTCAAATTAAAAAAAATGATGTTCCATAATTGCATTACAATAGTTTCACATATGATGGCAGCTTCATTTTTCCTTCATAACCAGCAAACAGGCAAGGAAAACTAAAAAAAGAAAAATGTTTCTTTTGTATAATGCCGAACAAATTTATTAAAAATTCCTTTTGGATACCGCTTTCTGGGTGGCTTGTGCCGTAATCTCAAACATGAGGTGATGTGGAGCGAGTCCAACACAAACCTCGCTCCCAGACAATAGCTCGCCTTGGTAGGTAATGTCCTGACTCTGAATTCCACACAGTTTGCGGACACAAAGGCAGCTTTCCTCCCCGAACGTAATCACTTTATGAAGTATGTGAGGCAAATGCCACCAATAATGTGGCAGTAAACAACATTATAAGGGAGCTGGGGGTTGGCTCATGAGGTTACAACATTGTACTATGCGGGTTAAATAGAGGTCTGCTTTGCAAAGCACAATCTGATGACTTATAAGCAGCAAAAATGGTTCACTATTACGGTCATCCTGTTGAATGTATAGTATCCCATTATGTAGTTGAAATTACACTTAATTAATTTCATGGGGAGGGCAGCCAGGGTTGAGGGCAGACAGCATTCCCATGGTTCATATCAGGGTCGGAGGGTCTTTCTAATTTCACTCCCTGAGGCTGGCTGAGTGAATGGAGGGGCCTGTTTCAGAGGTGGAAGTGTGGGCGGGTGTGTGGGCCTGATCTTTAGGCCACTCGGGGACGTGACGTTGGCCCAGGCGGCCTCCCCGGGAACCTGCGCTCAGTCTTAATGCTGCCTGACAGCTCATGGCTGAGGCTCAGCTGCTGGCGTTTATGAAAGGGAGGTGATCGGCTTACGGCGGAGGCTGGCAGGCCGGCTGGGGTGGAGCGCCGAGGTTCACCGAATCCTCCAACGGTAGCAGAGACACAGAGCGACCATGCTGTGAGCTCACCGGGTCTTTCCACAGGATCTGTCTTAACACCCGAGGACCCCGGCCGGTGTAACATTTCACCACGTAATTAGATTACAAATGTAGTGTGAAATGAAATTGAGGGGGTGTTTCGAGTGAAAACCAGGCGTTCTCCGAGGTCAACCATGTTTTTTTTCCAAGGTGCCAGTAGAATCCATGGTTTCCGTCACGGGGCGGGATTACAATGTTGTCATATATGCTGCCTCCAAGGTCTCCTGCACTTGCCAGTAAAAACAAGTGCCTTAAGAATGCGTTCTCTGACCTCCCCCCGTCCATCTCAAAGGTGCTCTCGCACTCACTCCAAGGTTGTTTCAGAATAAAACAATTATACACAGAGCGCACACACAGGTTGTCGTTCCTCCGTGACCTCCCAAGCACTTACAATAGCTTCCAGCTGTCTCTTTGGGACTCTTAGGGAATATTTTTTAAGCCTAAATCACTTTGGTAATAGCCGTACAGTTGATTAGCGATGCCTCATTCCAGAGGTGAAACATAATTGTCCCCACCTTGAGGCTCCAATAAATTTCATTATTTAGTTTGCAATGTTAGGGCTTTTGTCCAAACACTGAAAAATAAAACTTCATTACAGCAAAAGTAACAGTTAATTAGTGCGGTAAATTAGATTAGCTGGACTTTACACAACCCTGTGCTAAATTATAGTTTAGAGTAAGGAGTGCATATTACAAATTTACCAGAGTATGTGCTGAAATGATAAATCAACTGCAATTTTATTGAGTCATTTATCAAGCACTAATGCCAAATATCCTCCAGGTCGTAAGGTGAATATGGAAAAAAAAACATCTTCATGACAACTGAGCAAACTCCATCTGCTGATGAAAGTGTCTGAAAGTTCTGGAAAAAACAAGCAGAACTACCTTGTAATAAGAAATTCTAACAAATAACACAACAAGCAATTTGTCACTTTAGTCTCTGGGAAATTGTAACTTGCATTTTCACTATTTTTCTGACATTTTGTCAACTGTAAGATTTATTGATTTTTTTTAAATAATTTGATTTGATTGATATTAAAAAAATTAAATAATCATTGATTGAAGCCCAAATCTGACAAAGTACAATCTAATCTAGAGCTGAAATTATTGGTCCAATAATAGATTAGTCGATCAACAGAAAAAATGTGATAGTCAATTCATCCTCCAATGTGAGTATTTATGGGTTTTATTAGTTTTCTACCAAAGTAAACTGTATAATTTGGGTTTTGGACAGAACAAGACACTCAGAAACGGGAACTGGGGCTCAAGGAAACTGTTATGTAGTGGCTAGACTGAGACTAATTAAGTAATGGAAATAATCATTAGTTGCAAACCTAATCTAATCAAATCAAAGTGGTTTGTACGAATTGGTAGGTTATGAGTATGAGGATTAACAAACCAGGCTTGGGCAGCAGTTCCAGTAATAAAAACCACAGCAAGTGATAGAAACAAAGTTTGAGTCATTCAAAAGGTTATAAAACTCTGATAGAAAGATAAAGTATTTTCTATTCTGTCATCTGGACAGTAAACCACCAGCAGTTGGTGCACTTTCATTTAAGCCGTAAGCCGTGAAAACAATGAGAGGATAAACTGAAATAAATTGAATTTGCTGTGCGTCAGTGACCTGGGGAATGACTGGACCAAGCAGAGCCTCAGCTGCAGACTCTGTAGGTGCAACTGTGGAGATTTGCAAGGCTGGGAATCAGCAAGTTTGAATGGCACATAATGTATTTTTCTTCAGGAAAGAGAGTTTACTGAGGCTTGGAACCCATTCCCACATCGTATGTCAGGTCTATCGAGCCCACAAAAGCTGACTTGTAAAATTACACTCCATTCACTTTCTTTATGCATTTCCCAATTCCTCTTTCAGCACAGGGAAGTAGTGAACAGAAGGTATCTCAGGCCTTGTACACAGACAGGAAGTGTCCTAATTTCCGCCGTTATTACCGAAACCTGTATTTGGCCATAATCGCTGCATTTCTGGTGCGCCATCATCACACGATACGTAGGATGCAGAGAAGAACATCTGGTGACAATCAGGGGTATCGGTCTTGACAGCGTAACTGTCAGCACGCATCTCCTGCAACAAACCATCTACTGCCTGCTCTCTTACGTTACCCAGAGGCCATTTCTGTTTCCCCTCCTGTGCGGTTTGCAAGGAGCGTGTTTGTACAGATGACTTCGTGATTGGACGTTTCTCACAAGGGATAACAAAGCCTCGACCCGCAGAGTGCACTTTACCTGTTTACTATTACATGTACATGTATGAATGCTGAAGGTTTATGCTTTAAAATGATCTGTACAAGGTTGCTTTTAGTCATTTGAGCTTTACTGTTTGAGTTAGAACATCAACTTCAGGGACTGTAGATGAAAATCAGAGGAAAGTACAATTATTTAATGGAGTATTTCCATTTTATGTTGCTTTATACTTCTACTCCTCTATATTTAATAGGCACGTATTGTACCCACTACATTTATTTGACAGTTATAGTTTGATGTGCTGTCAGATTACATACTTTTGGTCAGTTTGGTTAAAGGCTCCCTGTGGAGTTTGTGACCACTAGTAGCGCTATGGAGCGAGGTTCGTTGTTGTTGGTGGCAGATTGTACCAGAAATGTAGCGCTGTGCCAAAAAAGGCAATCAAGAAGAAGACAGCTTGGAAGGAAACACAGATCACAGAACAATGAAGGTTTCAAATTCATCCAAAAATTCGGCTTTTCAAATATTTTAAGAGGAAAGAAAAGCTTGTTTTGTTAGACCTCAGGGATACACACAATATGTGTTGGAGAGAAACAGTAAATTGTTGGTTTCCAAATACTCCACAGGGAACATTTAAAGGTCTTAAAAGTATGGCTTTTCCCCAAAAAAGGAGCTAGCGTTAGTGAAGGTTGCGTCCAGTTACCTAACGTTGTAGTTCCCTCAAACAATGTATAACCAAGATGCACATCAGAGGGATTTAGAAGTGGGTGGCCGACTGAAAAATAAGTAGATGTATGCCGTATACCTGCGTATACCGTGCACAACACCACTGCTTAGATGACAAGCTAAACGTTACCTAAAACTACATAGCCATTGCCTGAGATTCCCATAGATTACGTTACATGAATCCTAAAATACCACTGCACAAAGTAACCTAAATCTACAGCTAATGTATAGCTACATGTTGCAAAATGACTTCATTACTCTACCACGGAAGATTCATCACTTGACATGACTGTCTGCAACCCGATATCATGCCAAAGCACGCAATAGACCCGCCTGTCCACTATAGGACAACATGTCAGTATCACGTTTTGCCTCACCAAGACGTGAATACTACACACGTGTATTAACGTGCAGAAGCCTACCACCACGGGTACACCGGTCTCCTGGATGAAAGTCCTGTGCTTGTTCATCAATAGCACCTTTAATATTAGCTTTATTTGACGAGCTACAAATATTAAAATGCTGCCTATTCTTTTGATATTTAAGGTAGATTTTGTTTCTAATACTTCTAAAATTATGATTATTATTATCATGCAGTACTTTTACAGAGTACATATGGAGTCAGATCAGTCTCAATATTAATGAATACACAAAGAAGTTATTCACAAATGTATTTTGTGATTTATATATAAATGACTCTCTCCACAAAAATACTTTTCAACAGGGAATTATCTGTAGCCAATCAGAAGTCTCCCTCCTCTTCAGCCAATCACATGAGCGTGTCCCCACGGGGGTATGATTTACATCAACACGGATAATAGTCTGATAGCTACACGGATGTATAAAGACGACAGCTTTTAATTTTAATTTTGAGACTGATCTGACTCCATAGCATTGTCACTAATAAATACATAAAAACAATGACAAAGATGTTATCCCATGACTCCCCTATGAGATATACAGCCATAGTTAATTACAGCATAAATATACTGTACAAAGGAAATTGACAGCAACATCTGGTAGTTCAGATCCAATACTGGACAAACACAATACAATACAACAAATGAGTGAATAAAGTACTTAATGACAGCTTCAATCTGAGCTGAAATATTGTAGATGTCTGCACCATTTTACCCAAAATTTAGAGTGACATATTTGGTATCTTTAGAAAGTTTGGGATGTCCACTAGAATTGAAAACAAGGTTTTTGTGGGTTTGAACTGCGTTTGTCTGCACAGCATGAGTTTGTAACAACTGACCCACAGACCGATCGATGAGGTTTAAGCTGTTTAACAAGCTCAGCAACGTTTAAGAAAACGTCCAATATGACAACATGAGGAATATGTATTTTCCTAAAAACAAAACAGATACTTAAAATCATTTTCTCAGGTTTCCTCGATGTGCATCTGTCTGTGCCTCTGTGGTACACTATAGCGCTGCAGTAGACCCACATTTCCATGTTAGGGGAAGAGAAAACGACACTTTTGTTGTGATCACGCTGAGAGCTAACCAAAGTGATCAATCCCAATAAGTCATTGTTTCATGACTGCTAATAGAAAGTTCTCCAGCTGGAATGATTTAACCGCTTTTGTGTTTACGTTTCTCAAAGTGACATATGCAGTTTCTTTACATATGTTGAAGAGGTTTAAACATGTTGTTGGCTGCTCTGTAGGTGGGAGCTTATTCAGCTCTATGCTACAGATGGTCTGCAGTTTATTAGCACATAGAAGCAGGACTGTACAGAACGAGGGCTCTGTCTACTTCTGAATCAACATTACAAATATCACTACAGTGTGGGCATGTGCTGCAGTGTTAACCTCTGCAAAAACATTTTCCGTGCAGATATTTGAGCTTAACCAAATACCACCACAACTTTAAAACTGGAAATTATGTATGGACAGGAAATATTGAGTGACGTTTTGCAAGATTCCTGAGTTAGCATAAAACTCGAGCCCCGTTTAAGCGCGTTAATTGGTTATTTTAGAAAAAAAGAAGTGTAAATGACATGTTAGACCAGAAGCGTACAGCTGGGCTGCATAATGAAAACAATGAAAGCACTGCACCTGATTTTTAACAGCACAACCCAAACCCAGAATATAAAGGGAACCACAGGGAAATAGGCGCTCCAAGGATATGGTCAGTGCTGCGTTCAGGGACAGACTGAGTTTCCAGAAGAGCTGTCAAAATCTGGGTCAATAAACTGTATGAGGTTGAGTTGTGCTCAGACGACCTTCAATAACCTCACTTTGGAGGATTTGTATCATCACAGCCTTAAAGAGTTGAAAATACTTAGTTTGTTTCTGCTATTCAGTGACGTAACCGACTGGCTGTTGCAGTATTGAGGTCTTTTCACCATGTGAGTTTTTTTCAAATTCAAACTGGTTCAACTGGCTCAGTTTTCATCGGCAAAGAAAGCACTAACCTGACCCACCAGATGGTTTACACATGGGTTACACAGAACCACCTGCGAAGCCGTCATTGGAAACTGTTTGGAAAAGGGCTGGCACTTTCAAAAAGTACTTGGCAGGTGATTGGATGAATCATCTTCTTTTAATGAAGAAATACTCTCCAGTTCTGGTAGAACTGATGCTATTACAGCATCTACGCTAACCTCTTCAGGGGCCCCCATTGTTGTATAGTACAAATAGTCCATGAGCCTTGTGCCAATTTGGAAGGACCATGTCTCATAGTGATATTTTTAAAGACCTATGTCCCTAGTGTTGGAAAATGTATGATAGCATTGCAGCAATGGTAGCTTTTGCCATTTTACACAGAGACAGTATAAAAGAGGGTAACCTACACAGAATATCATGAAGTCACATATCATTGTAAAGTTTAGACTATAATCTATCTACCAGTCACATTGTCATGACACTGAGGACAACAGAACGCTGCAATAGAGCACATTTTAGAACAGTCGCTTCTGCTTCTCTGTGTCGTCACACAAACATAAACTACGCCGAGCTACGAGCTGCAGTTTCAGCCGTCGCCATGTTGAGAGACGTGCAGAGGCAATAGAAATGCTCCCAATCTCGCATTTAGCACCTTTAAGATCCTCAACGCATTGAGTTTTTCTCAGTTGCCATGGATTGTGAGTAGCTCTTAGACGTCCTATGTATGTTCACTTAAAGTTGTTTCAATCTCTATACATTTGTTATGGTTTAAAGTGGTTTTGAACTGTTTTAAAAGGTGTACATCTAGTGGTACTGAGTCACGGAGATAGTTTTGGTTTTATTTGCAGAGGTTTTGAGATTACATCCCCAGGATTTCTGCCACCAGCCCAGGACAATTAAGTTGAAATGAATTGTTTGTGGCGTTCAAAGCACTGAAAAATTACATTTAAAATGTTTAACAGCAATGAGTCTTTTCCGAAACTCATTACTTTTCATAATCAACAGACTTTAATTGGACTAACGATCAAAGAAATAGTCCCTATGATGTTTTTAATTTGAATGCGTAAGACAGGAAGTATTAATCACTTACTCTAGACTGAGTTCAGCCATTAGATCTTCGCTGAGGTCTTGTTGATGCAGTTTGGTGGTAGGAGTCATGGGGGTCACAGAGGTCATGACATGCCATTTCTGAGGATGTGGTGAGCTGTGGAAGTGGCGTGATCTGCAACAAGGAGTCAACAGAAAACAATGAGATGGGATCCATATGCATCCCATAATCCTTCACAGTCCAAAACCACTTTCGTCTTGCAGTGATGGGCGTAGCTGTGGGTTCAAATTCCATGCGTCCATACGAACGCTCCGAGTGTTTGGCTTTCCCTCCAGATTCTTTGCTATTTCTGTGATTTCTTTATGACTCGCCAATAGAGAGGGGCATTAAATCTGTTTGCACTGGCTCTGCTCAAAGTATGTACACATGTTTCATCTCAGCTTAGATAAATCCACAACTTGTCACTCCCTCCAGTCCAGAACATTGAAACGTGTTTGTCTCTGTTCTTTCACTTATATGTTTTTAAAAAGGTTTAATGTCAAAATGTATTTTATATATGATGATAGAGAAGGCATGAAAGGATTACAGGAGCCAAAGGTTCAGAGGGCCTATGGGCAAGATCACGACAAAGAGATGCAAAACGACCACAAAAAGATGCAAAATGACCATAAAAACAAAAACTTACCACAAAGAGACAAAATGACCACAAAGAGATGCAAAATGACCATAAAAACAAAAAATGACCACTAAGAGACAAAATGACTGCCAAAGGATGCAAAAGGACTGCAAAGGAATGCAAAGCGGCCACAAGGAGAAGCAAAAGGGCTGCAAAGAGACACAAAATGATCACAAAGAGATGCAAAATGACCACAAAGAGACGCAAAATGACCACAAAGAGACGCAAAATGATCACAAAAAGGTGCTAAACAACCACAAAGACTGCATAGGGATGCACAATGACCACAAAGAGATGTAAAACAATTGCAAAGGGTCATAAAAGGACCACCAAAAAGATGCAAAATGACCAAAAAAATGCCCTGCCACCGAGTATGATCTCCCAGGAAAATGAAGGCTTGATTTACAGCGAAAAAGGAAGTGCGTCAACCATTGCACAACCAAAACAGCAAGAGGATAAGGCATTTATTTTCCCCCAGCAGCTATCGGTAGCTATCCGCAGTTATCAAGGAGTATCAATGTAAGTTCTTAACAGTTACTATCCCCAGTAGAGGAAATGGCAGACGGTGGAACAACCAAAGTAAGCAGCGTGTCCTGAGGAAAACGAAAAGCAATACGGTTGTCTTTTGCGACAGCGGCGCCAACAATAATACCACTTGGAAACGCTAGGGGGGAAAGTTGAAAAGTTTTATGTTTCCATTTTAAGAGTAAAAAATAGAGACGAGAAATGACGACCTCATTACATATAAAGCTTGGAGCTTTTGTATAATTTGGAAATTGAGCCACGTGCTCAACTTTAAGAATGAAAATTATGCTTCAATATTCCTCTGAAAGAACACATTCGAGCCACTTGGCGTTCCCCGACAAAGCGATTGCATCGCCTTCAAACTAATAGGGTCAAATTGCCTTTGGATGCTGATCCAGGGTCTGCTTTGCAATTTCCTCAGCAACATTTTAGGTGAGAGGGTTACAGCAGGAATCCTGATTCCCACCAGGACGCCCAGAAAGTAAGGGACAGCATCCAGGAGGTTGAATTCTCTTAACCTTTCATTCAATACAGCTGAGAATTCCTGTAATTAATCAAACTGTCATTTCACATCCAAAGTAATAAGAGCACAGAGCCAAAATATCAAAGTACAGCACAGTCCAAATATTTATTGAGCTCTGTGTAATAATCTAAAGCTTTTTGCTTTTTGTCTGCTTACACTGTTTTAAAATAACAATAACCAATAACAATGTCCGTCAACAGATTATTTATCATTGTGCTGAAGGAAGGAAAACAAGCTAAAGCTCTCTTATTATGACAGAATGATCTGCCATAGCCTTCGCTTATTGTCATACACATCTGTGTGCCTTGTGCGTCGGTATCAAGACGCCCTGGCTGCTACAACATTGCTCACACAGGCTACATATTGTATCGTCATATCACGCAGCCCCGTGCTCACCATCTGAAAGTGTTTGTCTTGTGACTTTACTAAACCGCACTGATTAATATACATCAGTCTGCAGCCTGATCTAAAATTGTCCCAATGATCAAACGAGGGAAACTCATTTGCAGACCCACAATCTGGGAAGCATTATGTCCTCAATATTCGATTTGCAGTGAAAAGTTGAGATGCTTTCGTCTACTTGCTGACAGCGGTGTGAGCACTGAGACTCACCATGGCCCGTCCCTGAATTTCCACTTTTTGAAACTGATTCCAGAGCCTGCAGCCTCCAAGAAGAGTTTTGGCGTAATATCAGACTCATAATCGCTTCTAATTGGCGAGTGCAACCTGGAGCGTGAGGAATTTGGACTTTGTTAGTCAGTGCTGACACGTTATAAGACAGTTACACAGTGCAGGACTGACAGAGCACTGCAGGTAGAGGACAAAAGGTAACTGGACCTCACATACTGTATAGTGAAGACAAGATGATAGATTTGACTTCATGCTGTTCTCTCTGTCCAAACGTTTTCCACAGTAACATCAGTTTTGGTATTTTTTATGATTCAAGCTGACATCACTAAAAATCTGCCAAACACGCCCCAAAGAAACAAAACATTGATGTCAATAAATAAATTAATGTCTAGAGAAGATAACTATCAATAATCCTGTCAAAACTTTCCAGACATCCTGACAGAACCACGGGTGGGAAGAAGACGCTTCTTGTTTGAATTATATGTAAATGTGAGTAATCTGCAAAAAGCAATGTGCGTGATCGGCTCCAATAAGCCATAAATGACAAATGATGCTCTTGGTCGCATGAAAGAAAGACAATAATAGTCCCGTGAGAGTGGCTCCAAACTTCCAAACTCTTGGATGTGTTTTTTGACCGCGGCCCTCGTGATGACACAGTGAAGGAAGGAGCGAGACCTGAGTGAACCAGCTGAACTGAGGCGCTGCTGAAAAATGGCCTTTCCTACAACACTGCACGAGGAAAATGGATTTAATAACACCTAGAAGAGATGTTTGGGAAGATAAGTAACAGTAAATTGCTATAGTGTTGGGAGGATAATAAACATTATGTCAATAATCAAATGGACTTCATCTGGAGGATGAGTGTTCGTCACAGAGGGCGATGAAATGACTTCTGGAACGCTTAGACAACCACTGGAAAGTATTTAAAGGGGCACTCCACACAAAATCCTACCCCTGAGTAAGAAACTCTCTCTCTCTCTGTAGAAAGAAAGATGACATCTTCATGATATATTTGTATTAAAGGATATCAATAGTGAGCAGTTTTTATAGGGGAAGAAAATATTGAAATGTCCACAGTAGGGATGTCAAAATTCTTAAAACGAGACTAACGGCGTCTCTGGGACAATAGAAAATGTGTTTGGGACGCATTAAATTCACTGTTGACGCATTTAGGGGACGCACCATGTTTTTGGCTGGACCACAGAGGGCCTACAAACGCAAAAGTCTGTCACTGAGTTTCCTTATTGGCTGTTACTTTTTCAAAATGAAAAGGCGAGGATCAGTCCTTTATGCAAATGAGCCCGTCCAGTTTGATGCGTCCGGCTCACGAAACTTGGACCAAGTTGTCGAACTAGGCGATCTAGTTCTAAACTGAAACGAGATTCAGTAGTGGTAGACTATTTCTCGCATAAAATGTTTTCAGAAGTAGATTTTGGTGGATTGTTTAAGACATTCATTTCAGTGCAGCACCGAAACACAACAGCAATGAGCACCTAACACCAAAGTTGAAGAAATAAATAAATAAACCAAGGTATAACTCAAAAGGCCAAACATTACTTTAGTTAAATTCACTTTGGGTCATAAATCTTGGCACCATTTTTACTTTTATGTATGGTCCTGCTTCTATTATTCTATGTTTTTCCAGATATGGCTGTAATAGATTTCATAACACAGCGCGTCCCTGCAGCGATCATGTTTAGAGTATAGAGTTTTCTGGATGGCATTTCCTGCTGACACGTCCAAATAAATGAGGTGTTGAGTTGTGGTGCCCCTCTCTGTTTTAACAGTGACTCTTCCCAAACACCCGGCACTTTCACCCTGCATGACTATACATTAATCCACACCTTCTGATTTATGTGGTCTGGTTGGATTCTTGCCTCATTGCTGTGATTAACATGTCTCTAAACCGGATTAATTCAAGATAAATGAGGTGAGCGGTTTCAGGCGGGAGGCGTTGAAGAAGGCGGAAACATCATAATTTTCACGTGAGAAAATAAACGTAAACTGGTGCGGACATGTTTACCACCACTGATCTAAATCATTGCTTTGAGACATTTTTATAGACTGTCCTCATTTTGTACAAGAAACACGCACATTAGTACGGCTCAAATCAAGTCACTTTTTGGTACAGGGTGCTTTTCTGTATTTGTTTTCCACTGCAGATAATAGTACCCACTCAGTGTAGGCGGGATTCTCAGTTGATCGCTATACCAACGCTGCGTGAAATTTCCTTGGCATCCTCTACAACGGGACACTCGCTGAATCCTTTCATTAGCAACCAAATAGAGGAACGTCTGCACTTTGTTGTAGTGTAGGGCCTCGACAGAGATCAAAACAACTAGTCAATACTGCGCATCGTTGTAGACTAATCGTTCATCTGTTTGGTGCCGGTGGCACGGCAATGCCTGTCCAAATGCTAAATTGAATTATTGTCGTGTGAGCGTGAATAATTTTCAAAGCTCTCATCAGTAGCAGTGGATCAGGATGTTGTGACATCTAAGAAATGACAGTCAGCTGCTGAAAAAACTGCTGGAACATCCGATCCAGACAAGAGAGAAGAGAGCGGGCATGGATTTTACAAAAAGGGTCATTGGGATTTTGTTTTAAATAAAAAGTTTTATGTTTAAATTTCCTGCAATTCGCCATGTTACCATATCACTTGGACAAATGAAAGCAGGCCGCATATTGTTCTCAATTCTCTGTCAGTTGACTGTTTTTGATAGAAATGATACATTTTAAAATGATAATTTGTTGAAATATGCACAGGTGATCTTGTAAACAAAAATGAATCTATGACAGCTACCTGACCTTTGACCTGTGTTACTATACTATTACACCTTGTTTTTCTTACACAGTTCTTCACGTTGTGGAGGTCTTTGATATCACCAGTGATGACCACAGTGCCCACATGTACAGTCAGAGCTCATGAATGCTTCACTGTGAACAAAATCACCAGTGATTATATGACATTGAGCATTTAAACTCTAATCACTCTTCAGAAACCTACAGGAACCTTCAATTTCCAATAAAAACTGACTTGAAATAGCGAGCGTGATTGGATCAAGTCCAATTCGCTGAAAATAGTTGTTTTTCAAGTAGTTGACACATAATGATCCATCGCTGCCGTGTATAGTTTTCCCCTCAGGATCCTCCTCATCCGAACCGCTGAATGTTCCCATTCACTGTGAAACGTAATCCTCGGATATATGCGAAGCAAAGTGGTTTCCTCCCCTTATTAGGGTCCCCGTAAATCAAGCCAATGGGGTGTCCCGTCGAGAGCGAGGCCTCCTCGTCTGTAGAACTGATGCCAGTGAAGTATTGTGGGAGATGACGGGGGTCTGAGCCCACACTGAGGCATTGTGGAGCACCTGAGTACACCCCAGTATTCTAGTGCTATCACGGTATGAGAACTAAATCCCTGTTAAGGTCTTTTTTAGGGAGAGTTCTTCTTTATATCTTCATCCCTGATTATGGGAGGATTACGTTGTGAACTGAGCTTCAGGAATAGGAGGGAAAACCACAGTAGGCGAAAGTAAATTATAACATTATTACGATGTGTTCAAATGTAATCTTGTAAAATGTAGTTTTTGGCGAGAAACCGGGATAAATACAGTTGTGTGAAGGATATGCTTTCACAGCAACATGAAATAGATATTAGAGACTCATCAAAAGACAGTTTAAGTTTTATTTTGTTTGAATGAAGTATGTTTTACAATCATCAGCAAGGTGAAATTACTGTTTCTGTCAATGGAGTCGCATGAAATTAAAATAATTGTCAAAATCCCTGTTGATTTTATTTATTTTTTAACAGACCTACATTTTTACATATCAGGCAAGTAAAACATCTCAGCTACTTGCCCAAAGTCAAGTAATGTTGAGCCCTGTGGTCAGAGAAAATAAAAGATAAAAAGAAGTATACAGTCAACATAAATAACGTAGAAAAAAATTACAGTAAAAAGATGAAAAATAAAATAATAAAAAAATATGTACAACATATCTGTTTTAAAATGAAGAGCTGTAGAGTTTTGTAGAAGAATGTGCTAAATATTGTCCAAAGAATGTGCAAAGGTTCACAATATAAAGCAGAGGTGTTAACTTGAGTGACATGACTTGGACTCGAGTCAGACTCGAGTCACAAATTTGATGACTTTAGACTCGACAAAATCAAAGTAGACCTGCAACTCGATTTGGACTCTAACACCAGTGACCTGTGACTGCACATGGACTTGAGCCTTTTCTTATTTAAAGTGTGCCACAAATCAATTAATTTCCCTTCATTTTCTGAACCAACTAACATTAACGCTATTCATTCCTAGCAAGATGACACTTAATGCCCCAGATCCACTTTGTTTGAACCAATCAAACAGCATCCGATCAAGTTGCAGGATTACCGACAAATTACAGACGGTGAGGCAAATGGCAATACATTTGGGGAAAAGCGCATTATGACTTGTTGAGGACTCGAAGCTCAAAGTTTAGGACTTGGGACTTGACTTGAAACTGGTCAGTCTTGACTGGGACTTGAGTACAAATATTTGAGACCTACTTGTGACTTGCAAAACAATGACTTGGTCCCATCTCTAATATAAAGTATAGACAATATGTGCAATGTATGGAGATGATAATCCTATACATATTCAAAGATGTGCATGAATGTAATGCATTGTAACAGAGGGAGACTTTACACTGATATACTAATATATAATCATCTGATTAATGCTCAAAACAAGTCCTCTGTGATGGACTAGGGCTGCAAAAAACTCATTTTTATTACTTTAACTAGCAATTCATGTTGACTTTTTGATCATAAATATAAAGTTGTGTTGGAATGTTATTACTGTGGTAAATAGTTTACAATAAAGCGTTGTTTTTAATATAAAATCGGAGAATCATGCACTCTATCAATTACTGAAAAAAATGGGCCCTAGAAAGCCGGATTCATCCCTTGCGTTCCTCAGTACACGGCTAATAATCCATACGGTTTCTGCCTGAGATGACAGAATATGATATATACATGAGCAACTAAACAACTGTATTTTTCCAAATAGCATTACAATGATGATGTGCATGGAAAAATCATTGCATACTTCCTTTTGAGAGTAAACTGTCTCTGCTCATCACAACTGGGCCAGACACTTAGACGTTTGGGAAGCAAGGCAGCAATCAAAGCAGAAAAATAACACACTACTATATATCACAACAACTGCCAACACCCATTAAGAGCTTTTGAAGACTTTCAACCAGGATCGATCATGCAGCTCCCCTGATGTTTGTGAGTAACCACACTGCCAGTCAAGAATCCCGACTCTGTTTGTGCCTCAAAGACAGACACTTAGCATCCTACTGTGTCCATGTGGTGTTTTTCAAATAAACTGGGACTCCCTCCGGCCGGCGGTAAACCGAAACCATTCCTCTTGCCCTCATCAGTCAAGTGTCTCGTTGTGACCTAGACATCCTATTCTTTCACCGAGGGACATGAGCTAGGGTTCAGTGAGAAGGGAAATGGTGTGAAGGGGCAAACTCAGCTGCAGCACTTTAACTACAACGACTTTTATAGCCGCTTCTGACACCTTCACTGTTGATCAGGATGGATCACCTCGGCCAACGCGACTACTAATGATGATGTGAGCACAGAGGGCAGCGCGGAGGCATCCATCACATCAAATGTGTCGTGAATTTTATTGATTATCTGCGATTGCTGTAATCCTTCACACATGTTGGGCTTGTTGTACAGTGGCAGAGGATAACAGCAAAAGGACCCGGGCCAGTAGCAGCTACTGTGACCTAATGCCTTTAACTCTTGGAGGACCTCGACATTTCTTCTTCTTCTCCCGCTCAGCTCATACATCACCTTCCAAAGAAACGCAGAGAGGTAGGAAACAGCTGCCCTTTTAGACAGTGGCTGCTTTATCCTCTGATGTTCAGACCAAGTAAAGAGGAGCTGGTGAAAGCTCAGCAGCTCGCTGTAACAGGCCGTTTATCCTCTATTCGCTATGACAACATGGATATTGAGCTTCTCACTGTGTGTTAGCCTTGAGCCACAGCGCTCAGTGGAAGAAACAACAAAATGTCTTGGCCTAGCGTAACGTCAAACATATGAGCCAGGACTTACACCGATGCAATCAATGCAGGGAAGTGTTAAAGCAGCCAAGACCGATGACAAAAGCGAAGTTTCCACCAAAAGTTCACGGGACTTTTAGGCCCTGCAACTACTTTTCAAGGAATTAAAAGGTTCCTTCAGCCCACTGTTGTCTGCATTTCCACCGCGGTCTAAAGACCAGCGAAGATTAGGCAAATTAGTGAGCTGACGTGAGGAAAAGCAACATGACATGGGACGAGGGCTGCTGGTGGTCACAGCGGTAAACACACTCTTCAGCCTGCAGTTCAGTGTGTCCGCCTGTTTCCTCTAAAAAACACGGGGAAAAATGGTTTTGTCTCACTGCGACGATATTTACTGCTGCACGTTGGATGTAATGAATGAAATGAAACTAATAGCATCTGTGTCCACAATAAATCATCTGCTGAATGTTTGAGGGTTATTTATTTGTGCTTTAGAACGTAACCACCATGAAACAATAAGACAATAACTTTTATTTCTCTCATTCACAGCACCGCCGTACTACGTCTCTCTCTTCTACCGCTCGCCCTCTCAGCTCACTCGCACGATCTCTCTTTTTTAAAATGAGTCGGGTAGCCGATAGCAGAGCCTAACTTTACTTTTAATGTTATCAAACAAAGAGAAATGCTCTCCCCTCGTCCTAAAATGGTCTGAAGACCCAAATGGCATCTTAATTTAAAAAGAAAACTTAAGTAAACTGAAAACAGAATACCGAAAGTGTGGCAGTTCAGCTTAACAAGGTTACTATATTAGGCTGTAGGTAAAGACCCTCTACTGTGACGCTGGCAACAGATAAAATAAAAAAAAATCCAGTAGCCCATTGGTTTCTCCATCAAAGTGCTGCAGTAATTACTGTAATTATTGCTGTCTGGACGACGGCAGCCTTACAAGAGAAGAAGAGGTTGGCAGATGTATCACAACACATGGCCAGTTTGGCACAAACCAAAAATTGTTCCATAAATGTGAATATTTTGTGTGTGTCTGTTATATTTTACTTAGTTATTTTCTAATTGAAAACATTACACCTCATTCACAGTAACATCAAGTATCACTAAACAGAGAGCGTCACTTGATAAAATGATAAAAGAGATATAGATAAAGGAGCAGCGTGTAACATTTTGGGGGATCTATTAGCAGAAATGGAATATAACATTCATAACTATGTTTTCTTTAGTGTATGATCACAACCATACAGTAGTTCTCCGACACGCTTGTGGAACTGCGGTATCGTGAGCCGCGGAATGCAAAACCGCAGTACCGTCAGCCGCCATTTGACTTCCGTTACTTCTTAAGTAGTGTTACCACGGTTTTGCACTCGGCGGCTCAAAAATTAACTAAATGGGATTTATTTATGTAAAAACGACGGTGGGGGCGATGGGTAAGTAATGTAATCGGTGTGTGCCTGACCAACGTGCAACACCGACTACCACGGCAAGCCTAGCGGAGGGGTACTCAGTTGGTTGCAATCTGCAACCACACCACTAGATGTCGCCAAATCCTACACACTGTACATTTATAGATGCTAGATAATAATAAATATATCTATCTATAGAAATCTAGATAAATATACAAGTTCTTCAGTTCCTCCTGCATGTTCTGGAGCTTCTTATGGCCCTCCTTCTCTTCTATGAGGCAGTGTTAATCCACAATTATTTTTAAGAGTGACTTGCTTCACAATGCTTTTGGGAAACATCTCTTAGGCTGAAGAGGGTTCATAAAATGGACTTTTATGATCATCTTAGACTTAAAAGGCTTTTTGGAAACGAGGCCCAGGATTTGCTCCAATGCAATCTCTGCATGGGGAAGTGTTCAGCAGCCAAGACGGATGACAAAGAGAAAAAAAAAAACATCTATTCTTAAAATATTCAGCGCATGCAACAGTGAGAATTGGTTCACTTTTTAAATTCTTACTTTTCAAGCAGCACGAGACTCTCTGACCCGAGTTTCCAAGGAGAAATCCTGCTAAACAAATACATACAGTGCTCTGTGGCACCGCCGTTAGACAGGGTGACTACTCATGCACATTTACACTCAATGAGAGAACATTAAACTCAGTTTTGTGGCAATTTGATTGGGCAGGAGACCCAGCTTCATGGTGGTTTGTCATCACCTACATCCGACGCCTACCAAGAACCCGTCTGTGAGAAAAAAGTTACAGCTTCACACCACGTCGTAAAAGTCAGATCATATCGAGAGGGCATCTCTCCATTAGCATCAGCTATTAGACCATCCTTGTTTTATAGCTTTCTGAGTCAAGACAATGGCAGGATTTGATGACTTGATGTACAGACCCCGTTGTGAAACGATTCGATGGGAAAACTGAAGAAGGAAACCTCAGGACCTTTATGGCACCAGGAGTCCCCGCAGGCTGGCAGCTCTTGTGATTCAAGACGACACAGCTTCAACTTTCCAGCACTCCCATCTCATTTTGTCATAAATTTTAATGAGGAAGGGTCACTTTATCCATTGTACTTATTTTAATGATTTGGCTGCATCCAGTGAGGTAAACAAAAGATTTTCGCCAGACATATTTAACCCTTCAAGTAGTAAAATCTATAGGGGAGGTAAGGTTTATCAGCGGGGGGTGGATTACGTGAACTGCAGCTGGTGTGACTAATCAACAAGAATCTGCACTCTCACCATTCCCCTCGGTCATAAACAGGTTTTAATTAAGTTGAAAGTTGTCAGGCTATACTCCTGTATCCTGATTGTGGTTTGTACAGTGAGGGAAGATAAATTGAGTCCACATGTAAAATTACTCTTTTATAGCAGTTCCTCATAAGGCCGAATTGATTGTACTCCTGTTGCATATTCTTGTTCATAATAATCCGTCAAATTAAACCGTTTAAAAAGTCATAACTGTAGCCGTGTTTCCATTCACATAATTTTATCGCGTTGGAAAAGCTGTATGGAAATGGCAAAATTAGATCAATCCTCAATTGCGAAAATACGTTTTTATGCTTGCTTGAGGTGTTTTTTGCCTTTGTCGGAAAAAGAATTGATGCGCTGAATGGGTTATGGAAACGCTTTTGCCAAATAAATTCTGACGTAGCGAACATTTAACGCACATGACTGATCAGCTGTTTCCGTTGTCTCGGATATTCTTATAATGTGCAAATGCTTGTCTTAGTCGCTGGACAACGTGAAACATGGCCAATGCTAACTGACATGAAAGAACAATTAAAACTTGCCCAATGGAAACTAATCCCTTCCGCTCGGCCCGTAGACTTTACATTGTGATGAAGTCACAGATTTTTAAATCACTTTTCTCGGCTCAGAGAAAGTTTTACAAACATAAAACCTCCATGAATCAAAAATTTATATTAGAAATCGTCGACTTTGTTTGCAGTTTGAGGTGTCCTGTCCAGTTTGACAGACGTCTCTTATACAGTGGTGGTCTATGTGGAAAATGTTTTTTAGGCTGCAGGTAGATTTTTAGCTGCAATGCCACAAGTGGCCACTGGAAAAAAATTGGAGGCAAGACTGAGTGGCGGCACCTTATTCAGATCTTATTATACATCTATGGTTTGCATCAAGAGCTTCAATCATTTATTTTAAGACTGTGTAATATATTTACATTTAACAATGCACTGTACTTTAGGACAGTTTTATTTGTACTTGTACTTAAGCAGTTCCATTAAAGAGCTACTTCAAATGTCTACTCGCCTACATTTCAGAAGGAAACATCATATTTGTTACTCCACTCTACATTTATTTGACTACTTACTAGTTACTTTATCGATTAATTTAAAACTTGTATACAGTGTATAAAGTGGCTAAAATGATCTCTGCATTGACCAGCTATATCAAACTGCTGCTTATACATGAATACATCAGTAAAAGTAAATGTATAATACAATAATATAACATATAAAAGGGCTATTATGTCTAATTAATAATTTACTTTCCAAGTATATTTTGCTGACAATACTTATTTATTTTATTTACTTTAGTTACTAATTTTTGATTTTATTTTGTAATCAAATATTTATACATTGTTGTACTTTTGCAGTACTTTGATTTGAAGAAGTTTCCAACAACTGCTTTTCCCACAGTAAAAGTGTGTTTTAAACACTAGAGATGGTATGAGCACAGAACAATCCGGTTATTGTTTATATCATGTCAGTGTGCATGAACTGAAATATATTTAACAAATGTATTTAAAAGGATAGCAACACTGGAGCCGGTGTGAGCATTAAACAGAGGATCATGATATTCTAACTTTGGGTGAAAGACTCTCACTTTCTTGTTTATGTTATTTCAGTATGCAGTCAGACAGTCCAGGAAACCAACACTGGACAGTTTTCTTGCTAACATCTCTGCATCCCGTTTCTGCAAATGACTCCCAGGCGGCTTTTCCTCCCCTGCAACACCGAGTGGGATTTACAACGAGATTATGTGGCTCCCCTTTGACCCCAGGGGCTGTGTTCAGCAAGAGGCAACTTTAAATAAAAAAAAAGTAGACTCAGTTAGAGCTCCCTCCCTCCTTCCCTCTCTCCCTCCCTCCATCTATCCATCCACCGACTGCACCAAGAACAATGGCTTATTCTCCTGCGCCAGCGCTCCATTACGGGGCCTGTGGCTTGGCAGTGCAGCAGGCCTCAGATTTCAACCACATGTACTGCACTCAAATCAAAAGAGTCAGCCCTGGCAGTATGGCCGCATAGCTGAGGGAGACACAGAGAGAAAAAGTACAAGCAGAGAAGGGGAGGGAGGGGGAAAACAGGGAGGAGGACGGAGAAACAGAGGGAGAGAAAATAAAACCAAGTGATGTAAAGAGTAAATAGTGGAGGGGACGGAGAGAGAGGAGAGAGAGGAAATATGGAGACAGTAGGAGTTAGAAAGAAAGCTTGACGAGCAAACAGAGATTATGGCTTTAGCGCCGTGAGGTCAGGACACAGAGAGGTCGAGTCTCAAGGGAGCCATTTGGGAAGGCAGTGAGGGATAACCTCGCCTTCACCCTTAAACTGGCTGTTCTTATTGCACTCTTACTGTAATTTCCAAATCCCACAGACAGTAGCATTTCAGTGGAGTCTGAACACGTACACAGTGCTCACTTCAGGCAGATTTCTTTTGTTTTGAGGTGTGCACACATCATCTGGGACCCTCAGCAAAAAAAAAAAAAGGATTTGCTGAAAGTTTACGAAGAGGTTAAAAAGCGAGCTGAAAATGAAAACACCGGGTGTTGCCAGTGTTTTCCAAATGATTGCTCAGTCGTCTGGCGCTGAAACCGGCGTCTGCTTGGGCCCGGGCCGATACATCTGTGCCTCGGAAGTTCACTGTCAAATGCAATTTGAACGTCACGGGCGATCGTGTCATTAATGTGACAGCCCCAAACTTGGATGCTTTTTACCTTTCTTCCTCCGGTGTGAAATAAAGGAGGAAGACAGATCACCGTGATGTGTTAGGAGAAGTGTTTTTTTTCAATGAGATCTTCAGTGCGAACAGGTATCTGATCCGGCAGATACTTGGACGCTGTTTTGATGTTTGGCGTGATCGATTTGCTTTAATATCTGCTAGCGTGATGCAGCTTTCATTGTGTCCATATTTCATGGCAGAAATACAAAGAGGTTATCACCGCATGGAGTTCAGAGCAGCAGCTTTCCTGTGGGAGAAAAGCCTGCATTAATCTAACAAAATTGAACACACAAATTGCACAGAAGTCCAGTTCTGCGGGAAGAAAAGTGCATCTGGGGACAGCAAAGGTTGCGTTTAAGGTGAGCTTTGGCACATGAAGTCTTGGCCTCAGCTCTGTGGTTGTTTGTTAAACAGTGGACAGCGTCTGCAGAGAGCAGTGGGGCATTTGGCAACCGGCGTACGAGGTAAACTGAAGGCCTAACGTGAGCTAAAGCAACCTGACACCCCAGCAGATGTTCCAAAATCTCAGGAGACTCTGTTTCCAATTTGACATAATTTACTCTCACTCCTCTGCACTGCTGCTTAATCTTAATTTCTTTATCCCAGCTAGAAGAAGCTGGTGGATTCCCAAGCACTGTTTTCGTGTTGCTCAATCAGACTTAACAAGCTTGAATTGGGGTTGAAGGTGAAGTGCAACGTTGGGGGGGCAAGTTCATGAATGCATAATCAGAGGCAGAGGATAAAGATGTGCTTTCACAGTGTCCTCTGCTGTGACAATTTCCTGTAAATGGTGAACATCTGTATGAAAATCCAATGCAAGTCATGATTGTTTGATGTCAAGCTGTTGTCAAGCTGGATTTATTTGGATAAAATGTGTCAGAAAACAGATTGTGCTCAAAGTTCACGTCCTCCAAGTTGTAGGTTTTGCTCCATAAATCTGGTCTAAGCTCGCTGCAGATAAAGCATGAGTCACATCTGTTTTGGTTGACTCTAAATCAAACGCAATTCACAGGCAAGATAATATAAAGAGCAGCGGTCTTTGATCGTGGAGTCCAAACGTTTCACCCAAAACTTCATCCCTATACCTCAATGTAAACAATGAGGATGTAATAAATGATGAGATAAATAACAGGGTTACAAGACAGTTTGTCAGTCGGTGGCAGCAGTCCTGTTCTCACTGTGCTTATTGTTGCCAGCAAGTTAGAGACATCTGGAACTCTAACTTAGCTCAGTTATAACACAAGTGTTTACTAAGTGAAGATTTACACATCACATAAAGGGTTACTTTGGTATTTTTCCTCCTGGATCGTATTTTCTCATATTTTTGTGTCTAACTGACTAACAGGAACAACAATTTCTGAAATAAGTCCAGTATTGAGGGAGAATAATGTAGACAGCAGCTGTTCATGGGATGCAATACGGTGCTATTGGGACAAGTTGGCGCTGTCATTTACGTCCACTAAAAGTGCTTGTTTTTGCCATGACAGGCTGCGATCGTTATTATAAGTGTCTGACATTATGGAAAGAGTCTCGCTCAAGGAGAAGTCTCGTTCGGAAATCTGGCGAGGTGACGTGTTGCCGGAAGACAACGGTGGAATAGTGGAATACATCCGTGGTGGAAACGCGAGTCAGCGGCGCAGAGTTTGTTGTGTTGGAGTACAGAAAGTGTAACTTAGTGTTGTCTAAAAGATTGTCAATGTCATGGCTGAATATTTAAATGATTTCCACAATGTGGATGAGGTCTTTGAATTTGATGACTGCCCGTATTTATTTGGGCCAGAGTATACGGATATTCGGCTTTCACAATGAGACTTCTCCTTGAGCAGGACAATAACAAACAGACTGCATCAAGGAAGAGGTTTTATTTCTCTGTAGGGTCCTTTCCATAATGTCAGACACTTATAATAACAATCTGACTAGTAGTTGATTGCTTTTTATTTGACAGCAATATAGGTAAAGTCTTTATTAATTAAGACATTTCTTAAATTTTGTTGGTGCAACTCAGTTTAGCGCAACTGTAGCTTGAAACTATAACTAGTAGCTTTACAAATAAATGGTGCAACCCAATCCTGACCTCCAAAACTTACAAAAGACTGAATATATTTCCTCATGCTACAACATTGAAATATTCTATATAGAGTCTGGTGTGACAGCATAAAGGACCAAATCTATTACATACATATTTGCTGGATTTCCAATGAATCTCTGGAAACTCCTGAAGGATAAACTGAATCCCATCTCCCCTCTCTGATACTCACGTTCAATGTAACACAATCCATCTAACTTGTCAGCAGCTAAAACTGAATCCTCTTTAGCGTCTCATTGTCCCACCAGTTGGTCTGTTGAGTCTGTGTTGCAGATGACATAAAATAAAACACACACAATCTGCTGTTTATGCTCAGCAGTAATATGTTATGTCTTCAGCAAGTGGCCGGTGACAGTCCGCGCTGCAATTCTGTAACGGGATTCGACTGGCAAATCTCCCCCCTTACCCCTTGACTTTTCCTTATTTTTCCAAGCCGGCCATATATTTTAAGACTGTAAAATTGGCTACAGTTTAACATGCTTGGTAAATCTCCAAGTCCGACTACTGAACACCTACTCCTGACAGACGCTGACCACACCTGAGTTATTTAGTATTCTGCGGATGTTTCACACCAACGCGAAAGATTAATAAAATCTATTTAAAATGTTTCACTGTACAGTGTAAAACAGTAGGGCTTTGTGTCAACGTGTGTAAAAGCAAACACTTACATGAAATGGTTACCGGCTAAAGTTCATGTTGGGAGTCTATATTTTACCCCGAACAAAGAGTTAAATGTGTGTAACAGCCAGATGAGGGCACGCTGACAGATTCAATTAAGGAGCTATTTTAGAGTCGTGTTATATTTGCAGCGTTTCTGACAATCCCCCACCCCCTCCTGACTGCCTTAATAATCTGAATTATGTCTTTTCGTTTTGCCAGGGCCTAATGGCGAGCTAGCACAGCTTGAGTTCCTGTTAAAGGCCTGGCCGGAGCAAAAACTAACAAGAGAAGTATTTACATTCAGATCTCTGGCGGAGTACTTGTCCATGTGGCACAAAGGCCTGACGGTGAGAGAAGTGACCTTGTGGTCCGACGGTGGCCTGTTTGAATACATGGAGCAGCTGGTAAAGCAGAGATCTCCCCTTCAAGTGCTCTTGAGCAAGGCACCCCCAGTATAGCTCCATTAAGAACGTTCAATGGCGTGAGACTGAAGTAAAAGAGCAGCTGCTCCCATGTAACAACAACTCCTACAGCTCCTAGCCCAGGTCATGTGTTCATTGGAACTAGTCAAAATAAAGTCATAATTATGAATTTGCAATCATGGCAGTCATTATTCTGGGAGGTCAGAGGAAGGTTAATTTAGAACAACTACATAGTTATATGCTAGTATATAATGTATGCCTAATGTGAACATGAAGCTACAAACGAGGAAGCAGCATGTTCACTGGTATGATAGAATAGCTATTTTCTCTCTTCAGGTGTCGACCTTTTCGTGTATTTCCCCAACTTGACCCCTGAAATGGTTTTCAGTCCACGGACCAACTTTGTGTATGAAGTGTCCTTATTTTTGTGTGACAGCTCAGAGCGGATTCACTCAATTTCTAAACTTTTTTTCTTGTTGTTTTCTCTTTCTCCTTTCATGTGGTCTGGAGCTCCATGTTTGTTGTCTTTCTGTTGTTGCTTCATGTAAAGCATGATTTAGATGGTTTGTTTGGATTCATTATTCAAGATATAGAAACAAGAAGATTTTATTTTTGCTTATTTTTCCTTCAGACCTCTCCTTTTTCTTCGTCTCTATACTAGGCTGACCGCGGTAGTCATTGTTACCTGTGTTACACTGTCTTTGGAAACTAAGCGATTACATTATGTACCCCCACACCATCTTTTTGCTTTTTTTATAGAAATAAAACCCATTTAGTTCATCTTTGCGTTTCAGCGCCGTGTTATCAATACAAAGTTGGACGACGGATGCCATAAACTGAAAGTGAAAGTTTCTGCTCCATACGGAGTCTTAGCACAGAGTAGCAGGAGTCAGATTTGAAAACAGTCAGGATTTGGTGTCAAAGCGAAAAGCAAAAGCGCAGATTTAGCAATATTTTGGATTTAAACTCAATGCTATAAGGGAACCATAACATTAATGAGGTAATCACCGTGAGGAGGACAGAGAGGTCACAGCTTTTAAATATTTTTTGGGGTATTTTCATCTTTAATTGACAGAGGACAGGGAAGAAATGGGGGAGAGACGTATGACATGCTACAAAGGTCCAAAAGCTACAATCTCACAAAAAGAAAGTTGCGTGTATAAATCTCATTTCTGCTCCTTGCTGTGTTGAATTTGCAGTCTTGGCATTTTTCCTCAGAGCCTATAGTGGTCTATTTTAAAGCACAGGTAACAGGTGAACATTCAGTTGAATGGCTTTGGGTGGTTGGATGTCTGTGTTACAAAAACAGCAGCCAAACCCCTGAACAGCCGTGAAACATTCAGCAGCAGCAGCAGACTCAAATGTGCTCTGGATTTCTGCTTTACTGTAACTGAATTTATTATTTGGAGCTGCTCTCTTTTCCCTCCTGGTGTCCTTAATGAAGACCTTCAGACTGAATGGTATTTGCTCAGAGGCATCTACATACAATAACATCCCTCTCTTTGTACACCTGAACACGGCAAAGCACGGCTCCCCCCCCCCCTACATTTAGGCCCTGTTTCATTAGGGGAGCTTAGACAAACTCACCACACATGGCAACGTGTCGACTGAGGAGGAATAACGGCGACGACTCCAGTTTCAAATTCCTGACCACTTGTCCTCCACAGCGGACGTCCCTCATGAACAAAGGGTGCGATGACAAAATAAATACAGCAGGAGGCTAATGAGTGTATTTAGGTTATATGGCCTGAAGAAACACACAGGGACGCTGCTAATTACTCCCCAGATAGAAATAATAAATATGATAAACTTTATTTGTACAGCAGGTTTTCAAAAGCAATTTTAAAAGTATTGTTCAGCACCAGTGGGCAGATCCGGAGTCTGAAAAGTGAAGCCAATGATGAAGTGCCTTAAACTTGCATTTTTTTCTAATAGCCAGCAGGGGGCGACTCCTCTGGTTGCAAAAATAGTCTGATTGGAAATGACCCTACTTCTCACTTGATTTATTACCTAAATAAACATTGTAAACATGAGTTTATGGTCTCAATCACTAGTTTCAAGTGTTCTTCAATACAGCATGATGTTCATTTAGTAAATGATGGTCCCATTTAGCGTCAAATAGACCATAAAGCAGGGGGAGCTTTAGGGTGTGGCTAGCTTGTGATTGACAGGTCGCTACCACGGCGTTGTCCGGTCTGGGAGTTGTCTGTGTTTTGGTCTTAGAACTTTAACACTTTCACAGTGTGTTTTCAGTTCATCAGAGTAAATATTAACATTTCGGTCGCCTAAAAATGTCTTATTCAGCGTTCGGTTGTATTTAGCTCCACTCTCTCGTGTCACTTCTGGTTGGAAAAAACGATGGCGACGGCCAAAATGCAGAACTCGAGGCTTCAAAACAGCAGTCCACAAACCAATGGTTGACGTCACGGTGATTACCTACATTTTTTATATACAGTCTATGGTTGTTTATGGTCTCAATCACTAGTTTCAATCTTCTTCAACACAGCATGATGTTCATTTAGTAAATTATGGTCCCATTTAGACTCAAATAGATCATAAAGCAGGGGATGCTTTAGGGCGTGGCTACCGTATGATTGGCGATGGGTTGGTGACGGCCAAAAAAACCTACGTCCACTTCTAAGATACAGTCTATGTGCAGGACGTGACAAGACGTCATCACTTTTATCTTGAAATCATGCAACAATAAGACTTATTTTGTTTCCTACAGTAATTGTGGCCCTGTATTACATTTGTTTATTTACCGTACGCTCCGCTCAGTTAATTATTACGTCACGCTCGTGGCTCGGACTGATGATTGCTGTTGATTTCCATGACGTTTGATCCAAAACAGCTAAGTTAATAATGAATGGAGCTTAAGAAAAGTTACAGCTCGGTTAATACAGACATCCAAATTAGGGGCCACCAACGTTTCAGCTTAAATGCACCAACAAGGCTCTTTAATGGTGTTATTTTCAAATTAAGTGTGTATAGAATAAGTACAGGTTATTAAGGCGTTGGACAGCCAAATGCAGCTTGGCAGGCTGTGGGCGGTATATAAACAATACACAGGGCAATTATTTCAGGGCCGCTTATTAAAAAGGCTACAGATGTGTTTCATACTAATCACTGTGGTTATGTTACCCTCCATTTTCTTCTTCTCCTCCCCGTTTTTCAGATGAATAAAGGCCGATTACTCCATGTAATTGTCGTTATACCGTCTGCCTGCCTCTTATTCCACATGTGAAATAAAACTACTTCTAGTGTGCTTAATTAAAATACTTGACAGCAACTGAACTCTGGTTGTATTTTCCAGGGTGACAAGCTTTGGCTTATACGGTAACTTCTATTTTGTTGTATTTCTCCTTTACAGGATGCCCTGTTTAATATATACATCTATAGATTTATGTCTGCGTATGTTTTATGTTTTTGAGTACATTTCTGCAAAAGCAATTGGCCACTTTCGGGACAAATAAAATGTAACCTTGAACTGTGATATACTACCTGAACTAACAGCGGGGAACTTTGTGATAAATAACGGCCCAGCTTTAAAATTAAATCAACTTTGGGTTTTATTCCAGGCCTTGTGATGTGTCTTCTGTCTTTTTAACAACTTTACACTCAACATATATACAATTAACCTTTTCCAGTGCTATGACGTTCTCTAAAATAGCTCTGCAAATATACTGTGAAATGATGTGTTGTTTAGGCGTGACTGTTTTTAGCAAAGCAATTCATCATGTTTCACTTTTCACCTTCACTGTAATAAATCTTTATTTAGGTACAGTAATACGCTTACAGGCCTTTGCAGTGGAAAACCCCTAAATTCTATATTCTGATGATTAGATCTGGTTGATTTTTTGCGGCTCACTTGCTAGAAAAACAGTGTCAGTGGCTCCCGATGAAAGAAGTACGGTCCTAAAGTCATTTATTGACTGTGAAAACTCTAAATGTGTAGTCTTGTTTTTCTTGGGGTTAAGTAGTTCTCAGGTGTAAAGTTACATATTAGAACATTTTTAGAGCAGTTATAAACTGTACGAGCTCCGTAAAGCATCAGTTTGGACATTGAACCAAATGGTTTGCCTGTTTATGTTCTAATTCAGTCCAATGAACAATATATGAAACTGGCAACCGGAGCTGCATATCATAAAAATCAATGTACACAATGTTGCAGTCCATTGAAAATCTAGAAACAAACAATAAAAACAGTGGATTAACTTCTCTATACAGCATTAGTGTTTGAACAGAACTCCACAAAAACTCTATCCAAGACACTGATGTCATCTGATGACCTACTAAAACCTACTAATACTTTTTTCTTATATCCTGAGTTAATATCCCTAAATTTACAAAAGACCCACATAATGCTGAACTGTATGGCAGTACAGGTTTCTTAAGCTTTTATCACGGTATGCAGCATTTTCTACTTTTTTACGAGATACAAGGTTGTATCTTGGATACAAAATACAAGTGGCAGTAAATCACCTTCCCAGTACGAACGCTTGAATAGCCCTTATTTAAATCATTAGGTCCTAAAAGTTGTAAAATGCATTAATAGCTGAATCCAGAGTTATTTCCCTTCCTCCGTTCATGTGAATGAGACCCAGACCGAGGCTGGAGCGAGGGCTGGGAGGCGGAGTTAAAGGAAATGCTAGTGCACCTGCTCTATGGGCCCAATGGATGAGGAAGATCGCTGGATGATCCGGATACTTTATCACTCGGCAGTCGAGCCATTTTGGGTTCATGCGCCACTGAGCAACTTTCATAGGAATGAACGGGAGCCTTCATGCAACAAAGGTATCTAGCTGGACTCCAACTTGAGATATTACATAGTAAACATAAGACAGCATTGTTAATATGTATCTAATATCAATTCTACTTCTATGAAAAACTAAACTGATTACACATGCACGTACTATGCCGGTAGACTGCATAGCTGAGAGAGCAAACAACAACGTGTCAGCTGTTTGGAGGTATTTCACACTTGCTATGTCAACAAATTCTACGGCTACTTGCAATATTTGCAGAGCCAATGTTTCGAGGGTTGGCAGCAGCACAATAAATATAACACAAACCAACCTAATCAAGCACCTCCAGAGGCATCAAGGCAAAAAAAATTGAAAAATGTTGAAGATGTTTGGCCAAGTTGCTGGTGCACCATTTATTATTTTAAAAATAAATAGCAATGCAGTGAATTTATTTGTTACATTTTAGTTAGGAAAGTAATGTCAAGCCTGATGTTGCCTTACACATGAAATAATGATCCCAGTCACTTCCACACAGTTAGGCATACAGCTTATTAATTAAACACTGGTATCGGATCAGTACTCGGCATCGGCTGATACCCAAAGCCCAGGTATCGGTATCGGTATTGGTATCAGGACTAAAAAGTTGGATCGGTGCATCCCTAAGTGGAACTTAATGTAATCAAAGACAGATTAGCTGCTGCTAATTGCTGAAGAATTTCACATTCTAAAGGAAAATGCAGAAATCACAAAAGTACAGACGGGAATAAAAAGCACTTTACTATGTGCAACAGTGTAATTTTGGTCATCACAGGCAACAGAAGTTCAAGGGTTGAAACATCAAATAAAAGTGACTTTGAAACTTTAGTTGGTACTGTCAGAGTTATCATGTGAGTGAGAAGGAACAAAGTCTGTGTCCAACTCCTGAGTGCTAATTATTTTCACCTTAGGTGCAGTAATTTCTTTTCAGGTTTGAGCAGTAAAAGCATAAGAAAGCATTTAAAGTGTTGAAGCATCGAGACTTTGCTGTAAAACTGTAAGCCAGCTGGATTCAGATGATTTTACAAGCCCACATTGAGCCACTAAATTAAGTGCTGTGCTGTATACTTGAAAATATTTTTGTTTTAAGATAATTGACTTGGTCGGGGAAAAAGCATGAATCATTGTCAGATTTGTTGAACTCTTGAGGTGAAATACAAATATCCCACAAAAATAACACCTAATCTGCTTGAAAAGTCATAAATTGCTGCTGTTATAGTAGATTTAAATATGATTACACATTTAATAGTCTGGAAAAAAGTAACACAACAAAGTGACAGATGTACTAGAGGAACTCTTCCATCTCTCTCCATCTTGATATACATTACAAAATGGTTGCATGATTTAAAAGTGAGATAAAAAAGCAGGTATCCAACTGCAAAGAGACATGACTTCATACAAAACGGAACGTAAAATGTGCTCCAATACTCCACATTTACTGCTGTTTGGGTCAAAACATTCAGGGGTTTAATTGGCTATGGCCGATATGGTTGCTGGGTTTAATTTCCATGTGCATGATGTCACACGTTGGTAAAAGTTGAGCCGTGCCAGCGGTGACAACTGTGGATGACTAATCTTAACACGCTGCTGCCAAAGAAGCCAAGAGAAATAGGTAGCAGAGTGCCTACCAACTTAAAACAGCTCTCACATTTTCTTGGACGAAATGTGTTTTTCCTGAGGATTCCCGTTGGACGCCTTAAATCAGTGAACTTGTCAGCAAATGTGTTTATGAGGCAAAATGTTGCTGGAGGTCTTCCAGATAGCAGAGCGGGCGCTAAATCATCCGAAAGTTACATCTCATGCGTTTCTTCTCACAGGAAAAGAACATTATTTTATACTAAAAGCAAACTTAGTGTGCAGAATAGCACCTTTTGATATTATTCTGATCTTGTTTGTAATAAAATTATGAATTCAAGTCAGCGTCCCAAGGTCGGTTCTGCGGGGGTCTTTTTTGATACTAGTATGAAATCTCTGCCCCCGTAATATTAAAGGAACAGTGTGTAACATTTCAGGGTATCTATCAGCAGAAATGGAATATAATATTCATAACTATGTTTTCATTAGTGTATAATCACCTGAAACTAAGAATTGTTGTGTTTACGTTAGCTTAGAATGAGCCTTTCTTATCTATACAGGTAGCGGGTCCTCTTTCAGGAGTCCGCCATGTTTCTACAGTAGCCCAGAACAGACAAACCAAACACTGGCTCTAGAGAGAGCCTTTTGCGTTTTTACGTTACCTGAAGGCCACTGTAGTTCTCCGACACGCTTGTGAAACTGCGGTAACGTGAGCTGCAGAGTGCAAAACAGTGGTACCGCCAGTCATCGTCTGACTTCTGTTGTTCCTAAAGTAGTGTTATTATGGTAAGGATGGCCTCTGAACGAGGCGAACGGCGTTACCACGGTTTTGCAATCGGTGGCTCACGTTAAGGCAGTCTTGGAAAGGGAGGGGTGAGCAGAGGGGTACTCAGTTGGTTGCAATCGGCAAACCAGCCAAATCCTATACACTGTACCTTTAAGCCTGGACCCCCCTATGGCCCACCTAACTGTGGCGCATATTTTCGTACATTTTTCACTCCACATGTATCCCCAGAGAGGGGAAGTTGTAATTATTTATGTGGAGTGATAAATAAAATGTATGCGTTAACACTGAATGAGTATTCTTGTGTATATATTTATATGTGTACAGTTAGTCTTTGGGAGATCCAAACCTATAGGGGTGGTGGTGGTATGTAACAGTTGTGCTTAATATATTAGATACCCCTAAAAACGCATGTGACCCGAGCCTGGTGCACCATTTGAAATGATCAAGAACTGCCACTGCCGTCATGCCAATGCTCTTTGCTGCTGCATTTCCATCCACTTCCCAAACCTCCTCCTGTGCTATATGTTTGGTTTTGTTGATGTAACTAAGATTTTATGTCTTTGTATGTATTTATAAATTAGTTCTCGTTGTTGCTCGGATTCATCGAGAGCAAAGAAGACAAACTAACTGTATAATTATTTTTTAGAACTTGTCAATTCCTTGACGTAAGTATCTCTGACAGAATCTTTTGAAACACAAACTACACAATTAAGAGAAATCTTATTGTTCACATGCAGGATAAGCCCCTGGGATGCGTCATCTCATTGTCTATCATGACTAATCCTTCTCTACATAATGTTATGCATGTCAGCATTAATATCGATCTAATAGTAATGAATGAGTCATATACAAGGCTGGGTATCAAACCTCAGTAATGTTTCTGTAGAGACTGAAATGTGTCTGTAGCGCCAAGTACCAAAAAGTCTCAAACATTTGCTCTTCTGTACTCGTACTTATATCAGACAGTTACTAATTCAAATCAAAATTTTGCCAGATTTAATACTATTTAATTCAACTAAAGACACCAACGTTCCCAATTGTTAAATGTTGTCTAAATACAATCAGTAATGCAAGAACTTTGCCCACATAAAATAAAGTTTTTCAGAACAAAACATGTTAATATTCCTCACGGCAAAGATAGTTTTTGCATTGGCACGGAAAATCAGTTCAGCACTATCAGCCCTAGTCACATATGAAACAGTTGTACTACAACATCATACATTTCAAGACAAATTATTTATTTATTAATTATTTCATGGAATGGCACATTCCTAATGAAGTCATAACTGTTTTCAGCCCTCAGGCTATTCCTCACAGTCAAATAAACAGTAGAAATAAGACACTAACTGAAATACCCGAGTCCAGAGTACTATAATACTCTCACACCCATCCGTGTACAGCTTTCTCCAGTTATTCCCACGCTTAATTGATTTCCTGAAGGTGGGATTTTCCTACCATGAGTTGTAAATTAGGATGGAAATTATGTGCAGCTGAGGTTACAGAGTGCAAAAAACTCAGTTTTTCCAATTTGCAAAGATTAAAAAATATGAGCTCTTCACACCCTAATGCTCCACTTAAATTCAGACAAGAAGCCAGCACTGACGTTTTAAGCGCTCACCGATGAGCAGAGTGGAGAGCTGCAGTAGAGGTGTGAACGTCACAGATACCTGACGCTCTGAGGAGCTCTAATAAATTCATTCTGTGATGATGGGACTCGATGTGTGTGGCCTCTGGCGTTCATCTGTCTACAGTTTGGTCCTTAAACGATGCAGTTAAGAACATCTGCTTGAATAAACCATCACCCATTTACAAATAATTCTCTGAATCTAAGAAGGAATGGACTAGTGAGTGACACTAATTAGGGAGTTCTAACACTACAGCCTTGAAGATTAAAGGGTGGGTCTATTGTTTGTTTGTTTTTTTAGGTCTTTATATCATTTTGTAGCTTCCCAGTGGTGTTTCACATGTATTCAAATCCAAACATCAAAATGTTGGTTGAAGTATGTATGTTTTAGCGTCAAAATGCTATTTACCCAAGCCCTTCTAAAACTTTTTTCCCATGTGATCTCACGTAGGTTTCTGCATGATGACGTTTTACATACATCCTTATCCTACCTAAAGTAACTTGGCCGGCATGCTCCGAGTTTGGAGAAACAGACGGGCCGGCCTTTAACATTATCATCAGTGATTGTAAACAACCCTAGTCACGTATGAAGCTGTGTCATATTGCACCCCATTCGCACCAAATGGCGAACTGGCCATAGTCCACACTGCATACTTGGTCCATGCGGGGACTTGAACCGACAACCCAAGCCAAGTCCCTACGGACTGAGATACTACTAAATACATTTTGGAATCATTCATGTACTGTACTGCGTGTAACAGATCCTATTGACTCTTATGACACCAGTGAAGTTTCTGCAATGTGTTTTTTTCAGGGGAAATATACGATAAATCATGTAAGTGAAAATATCCTCCATTAGGATTTGCCTTGACAGCATATCATTACTACACTATTAATCTTACAGAAATCTGATCTGTTTCACAAAGTCTTGTCTGCAGTATTAAAGCTTGTGGGAATAGACGCGGGATCTTGTAAATGCATGAGAGCATATTTTTTAAACAGCTACTGGTGGGGATTTTCTTTTTATTCAAATAAAGTCTTTTGTGGTTGTGTGATATTGTTTATTGGTAGCAATCCATCATTGTCATTTTTAATGATTTCAAGGTCATATAAAAGGTAATTATGAGTGTGATTCGGATTTGAATTTGGCATATTTGTGGGAAGGGGGGTTCCCCTTTAGGTCTTTGTTCTTACCCACTCTTTCCCTGCAAGCCAGGAAGTATAAAAACCAATCGGTTGTGAAACCATTGCTTATACGACGTTGCATGAGAGTATCAGCGGGTTAGCATGAAGCAAAGCGTCTCATCTTACAATAATGAGCTGAAATATTCCTGCTACAGTAAATACTGTATGAACATAAACAACATGTCAGATTTGTCAGCAGACATTTCATGATTCTTCATTTAAAGACTGGAGGCTTTACGTGATATATCTGCAGTATTTTCCACCTCTCTCTGTTCACTAGACAGCTGCAGTAGCTGTGTTGAAAGCGTTGAATGGTTTTCAGACACACACACGACCACATGATCACAACACCTTGGATTCCAGTTACTCTCTGGATGAACTGTTTGAGGGGAGATTCTTCTGCCGTGTTTGATTTGGACGAACTTAACTTTTCTCAGGTTTTTGACATCTTTGATAGATGAACTTCTTGGGATATTCAATGTCTGCTTAATTAGAAGGTTGAGTTGAGCCACTGGAAAATAGTCTGTTGCCTTTGGTTTCCCTCCTCTGTTAGGATACAAGCAGCATTCACACATCATTCTTTTCCCCTGTATCACCCAACTACTGCAGCTCACTCAAAATCCTGCTTAAAGCTATAGGGTCAGCAATGTTGAGTTTCTCAGCAAGGGTACGCTAGATTTGAAAAATAAACCATTTGCCAACTCTTTTCCAATGAAAGAAGCGAGCAGGACTAGCTCCAAAAGTCCCTTCAGGGCACCCTCCAAAGCCACTCCCCCACAGTTATCATAATGAATGCAAACATATAATGAATGCAAACATATAATGAACATAAACAATGAACATGGTTATTGTTAGTACTCACAGCTGTCAAGCACGCAGGCAGGCAGACAGCTATCCTGACAGGTAGCCCCTCCAATCATTTAATCCGGCCCAAATGAATGATTATGAATGAATGAATGCTTATTACAGTCCTGTAACAGCCGTAGATACCATTTTATTTTCTTCATGTGTCAGAGCATTTGATTCATTGATTGCTGTCGGGATGTAATGAAAATTTAAACTATTATAACAAAAAAATTTTTTGAAAAAGATTACCAACCCTAGCTTTAAAGTATTCCATAATGTCAAAATCAACAAACAAAACAAAGCACATCTACTAAAAAGTGTAGGGTTTCAGGCTAATCCAACAAACTAAATTATATTTTACAGATTATATTACCCCAAAATATCTAACCATACACGATACCTATATAACCAAGTCTAAGAGTCTACAGCCATGCAAGCAGCTAATTTTTAAGAAAAAAGTAAAAATGTTCTGCTTCCAGCTTCTTAAATGTGAATATTTTCTGGTTTCTTTACTCCTCTGTGAAAGTAAATTGAATAACTTTGAGTTGTGGACAAAACAAGACATTTGAGGATGTAATCTGGGGCTTTGGGAAACACTGATCGACATTTTTCACCATTTTCTGACCTTTTATAGACAAATCTAATCGATTAATCGAGAAAATTATCTACAGATTAATCGGCAATGAAAATAATCGTTTGTTGCAGCCCTGTTTCGCGCTAACTAGCTCAAAGGTTAGGGAACACCACTGTCATGAAAAGTGACATCATGAAATATAATGTGTCATTAAGCTAAATAAAAGTGTCATGGGGGCCACATACAAAACATTTTGAACAGGATGAATATTTAATAATAATGCAAAGTTTAAAGATTTCTTAAATTATTTCACAAATTATTTGATTTCTATAGTTTACATAATTTGTTCGGGTGATTACTTATTTCAAAACCACATATTTATTTAATATCTAACAGTTTGGAGCTCCAGGCTATAATGAATATACCTCATATATTGTTGTTGTCCATGTCTGCCTTCTAGAAAATAATGAAAGGAAATATTCCTCGCATATTTCACTGTCACCTGTCACCATCTGGTCTCTGAAATCACTGACGACAGACAGCCGTAAACCACTTGGCACCACTCTCTCTCAACGTATTATTGTATTCGCAAACCTACACCACAAGACTGAAGGATTTATGAAGTGAGACAGACTGAGAAGGATGAGTTTGGTTTTGACCTGTGCTCACATGTAGAGTTTACCACAGGAGAGTTACACAACACTGGATTCACCAAGACGGGGCCAATAAAAAGGCAATTTGTCAATTTAGTTCAGGTCTTTTTTTTTGTTTCTTTGTTGAAAACCTGCAGGGGTTTCAAAGACGTTACAATATGAGCAGCAGCGGCAGCTAGATGCCATTAACTGAACTACTTCCTCTGTCAGACGCAGGTACATTACACTCTATTTATTCGTGTCTCATAAACGTCTAACGTGTTAACAACCTGGTGTATTTGGTGACACCTAGACGGACGCACTTCCCCAAAGAAAATACACTTTTGTCAATTATAAGGTGTAAATACTGACTCCAGAGAAGTCCTCCTGCTCCCTTTTTTCCTCATACTGGTGGAAAAAGAACAAATACCTCGGCCATGTGTTCCAAATCAAATGGAAATGATGGAATTAAAATGAAACGGGGCACTCAGATAACCATTTAATTAGCGCTTGTGGTAGCGATCAGGATGAAATCCAAGAGCAAAATCATGCGGTGTATTTCCTTCGCCATCAAGATTATTGCATGACCGTCAAACGGGTGATTCCAAACCTCTGCCGCAAAGGACTCATTTCACGCCTGTTATAACGCTATAGCACCTGGTGCCTGACAGCAGATCAATGTGTGGGAGCCGGGATATGGATTTATTATATGAAAATTTAGATTAGATTTTAGTGGAGTTTCCTATCCGCTCAGCTTAAGACGCCGACGCCCAAACGAAGAATGTTAACGTATCGAGAGAGATCCGCTTCCTCGGACTGCACACTTCATTGACTGGTGTTCAGTTTTTACACCCGTCGTATTTAAAGAGCCATGAAGGTATTCAGAACTACTGCGGCAAAGGCCTGAAGGAAAATAAAGAAATCTTTCACCTCAGCCTAAACACGGGCGCATACATAGTAGCACAAGCACATAAACAATGAGAAGTTGGAACGATCGCAGAGTTTCAATCAGGCCTCGTAGCCAAAACACAAACGTAAAGTCTTCCGGGAGTCAGGGCAGGGCCTCCTGAAGCCAGCTCAAGTGCTGAGAGTCCCACTCACATTTACAGTGTGTGTGTAATCATCGCCTGCCCGGCGTGATGAAAGGACAATTAACAACATCGCCCTCATAATGCAACACCCTCATCAATTTCTCATTTACAGCTTCCTCCCTGCTGGTGTCATTGTGGAGCAACTATCTGACAACAGGAAGTGGTTTCCTAATCTGAGAGCTGCCAGAAATCCACCAGGAAAACTCAACAAGGACATTCACAGGACTGCAAAATATTGGATAATATCCACTGGATTACATAATCTAAATGCAAGTGTCCGCACACTGAAGTGTAGCTCCCTAAATAGTTTTATAAAAAATGAAAAAGGCAACATTAGATCAGACTAAGACTGTCTATCGATTCAAATATTTATCACGATTAATCAAATGATTGTCCATAGTTAATCTTGATTAATCGCAGGTTAACTGCACAAAATGTACCTTAAAAGGGAAATTTGTCAAGTATTTAATACTCTTATCAACATGGGAGTGGGCAAATATGCTGCTTTATGCAAATGTTTGTATTTATTATTGGAAATTAATTAGCGAAACAAAACAATGACACATATTGTCCAGAAACCCTCACAGGTACTGCATTTAGTATAAAAATATGCTCAAATCATATATCATGGCAAACACAAGCCCAGCAGAAAACAACAGCTGTCAGTGTGTCAGTGTGCTGACTTGACTATGACTTGCCCAAACTGCATGTGATTATCATAAAGTGGGCATGTCTGTAAAGGGGAGACTCGTCGGTACCCATAGAACCCATTTTTATTCACATATCTTGAGGTCAGAGGTCAAGGGAGCCCTTTGAAAATGGCCATGACAGTTTTTCCTCACCAAAATTTAGCACAAGTTTGGAGCGTTATTTAACCCCCTTCGCGACAAGCTAGTATGACATGGTTGGTACCAATGGAGTCCTTAAAACTGAGCCCGCTGCAACGTCCAAAAGATCGATTGTATTAATGTGTTAAAGAAATTAGTGGCGTTAAAACAAATTTTTGTTAACGCTTTACTATCGCGTTAACTTTGACAGCCCTAATTTATTTGGATTGATCAGTCCGATATCCAATATGTGAGTTAGGTCGTATCGTAACCAAATACTGACATTGAATCGGATTAGTCCCATCTCTAATTGTATCCTATTTTATTCTCTCTTATGTGTGGTACTGTCTCTTATTAGTAGAACATTGGTGCTAATGCAGCCCCTCTTTGACCTTTGGTTCCTGCTAGAGTCATCTGTTCAGATACTGAGATAACTCTGAAAGCATCACTGCTGGCTGTTAAAGTGTGAGAAAGATATCATCTCTTCTTTGTGCTGTGCATCGAGTAACCGTTAATGTTTATCTCATAAGTTCTTGGAAGGTTGTGTCGTTCTTGGCTTTGTGATGAAGGAGAGCGTTTGTCTGGCCAATTTGACTCAACAAATATTGTGCTGAAATATAACTCTATGACTTTATGTGTTTAATATCTCTTCCGCTGTTGAAAAGCCGTGTGCTGCGAGGCCGGCCAGGCCTTCCCTTCCTGCTATTGACTGCTGGCCTGTTGTTTTTACCTGCTCAGACAATAACTTGGCACAAAGGCTTTGAAAGAGAGACGTCAACATGTGCAAATGCAGAAGACTGTGTGTGTTTAAGGGACATTTATGCAGTTTTACTTTACACACAATCAGCGGTAGGTTAATTCAACTCCTGATTGATTTCTGAAAGGGGCTGGTGAGCTCCAGCCTCTGAACCCGCTGAAAAATCTGGACAAGTGAGAAAAACTGATGATATTTTCCCCTTTTACAGCAATGACATGCGCTAGATACTTTTCACCTTATTCCTCCAGTTTCTAGCTGCAGAAAACAGTGGTTTTACTGGGTAGCACCCAGTTGTAAATGTGTATAATGTCTGTATGAATGTGAAGCAGGGTGTTGCTGGGAAAGAGCACACTCAGCAGAGAACAAACCTCAATCAACACTGAACGCTTCTCCAAAGCAGCAGCCTCAATAAAAGTTTGTTTGTTCAGTGTCTGACAAAACAGCATGTGAGTGCAGTTTTGTTTGGCCAACAACAACTTCTCATCAGCACATAAATATAGCACCATAGTTATGGCCACAAAAAAAACAAACAGCAAAAAGATGACAGTTGAAATCTGGTGCTGATCCGGATCAGCACCAAAAGCTCATCAAGTAATCTGTCTGCTACATGTCAGCCAAATCCATTCAACATTAGCCGAATAACAGCAACAGTTCCATACTCAATGTGTCCATGCAGTCAATGACTGCGAGTCTTTTGGAGCAAAAAGACATTTACTGTCAAAATTAGACAAATTGTTACATGAAATTGTACACAGGCCTTGTCTTGGTCATCTGACCTTAGCAGCAGGTAGGTTTGCCCTGCTTACAGCCCTTCTCACAGCGATCTAACTGGAGTCTTGCAAACAATAAGCAACAAGCTGCCAAGCTATGTCTATGAAAAGCTACGGCGGCCGCTCCCAAGCTCAGCGAGCTGCGGATGTTTGATTCTGCAGCAAAGTGTGGCCAAACAAAAGTTGGGAAAAGTTAAACTTTTAGTGGCGAAGTGCGGCCAGAGAGTACCCGAAGTCAATGAGTAAACCGATCCCGTGACTCTTGTGACATGTTGGCCTACGTTATAAAGAATTCCTTCTGCCTGAAACACATGAATACGCCTCCCGGCCGCAGAAAAATGTTATTATTGCGGCAAGCCGCACTTCGCCGCTGCCTAGTGTGAATTCAGCGTAAAGAGAAGGAGCTTTGACACTCTCTCCCTCTCTATATGAACGCCCATATGCATTCATTATGTGTGAGAGAGACAGATATCGGGCAACTGTGAGACACCTTTTGGTAACATCATTTCTGTATCATATATGTATGCTTCAGTATGGGCTTATAATGATTATATGACTTGTATTTGGCAGCAATAAAATTAAACTGCAGTCATGAGTGATTGTTGATGCATTATTGTATGCAATTTAAGCGTGGCTGATGTTTGTGCAAGTAGGACGGGGCAATAGTTGAGTCGTGATGGTGCTTTGGGGAGGGCCTTGAAAAGTCGTATAGCCCCAAAGCCCATAGTACTTTAATGCGGCCTTGTTGATGACAGGAAATCAATTACATCCTTCCAGATCCAGATATACCGGTAAGTGTGTTTGACTGTATGTGTGTGGACCCCAGGAAGAATAGCCAATGAATATACTAGTGCTAATGGAGATCCTAAGAAAGAATCACCATGATGTGCAAATCCAACCTCACCACAACCATGCCAGCATATTCTGATATCGTCTGGTTCATTACAGATCTAACTGTGATTTTAAATGCAGAATGAGTCAGGAAGTTGGTTTTCTAAAGACACATTTAACCGGAAATAACCGAGGACAATACATGGAATTGTTTGAACTCTAAGTAGGATGTTACAGGACGATCCACTAATATCAGTACAGGTCAGAAATGCATGTACTCAAACAAATGAGACAAAGCGCTGCACACTAACCTATCCTGCAAAGTAAATATTCATTCAAACTTACAAGTTTGAAATGTTCAACTTCAGCTCATTTCATCAGCTTTGTAACAATTAAAATATCTATCACCTTAACTTTCAACTACAACAATAAAAGTGGTAACTTCCTTCTACCTCTGCATAGACTCAAATGAAGCAAATATACCGATTCAGGCATTAAAAAATCGATTTCAAAATCGTAAAAAATAAATAAATCACGATACATAGGTGAATCGATTTTTTGTCCCCCACCCCTAAAGTAAAGTATCAATGACCTTTACATCCAACATCTGTCATTCAGCACATCAAGTGTAACCCTGGTAAATTAATTTTCGGGCCACTTTGCAACCATCTGTAAACATTGGAGGAAAGTTCCAGACAATTTGCCAATACAGATTAAAGTTATGTTATTAATTAATTTGTTGATGTCACTTTTCTATGAGAGCCATCTGCAGCCTGGATCACACGCGTATCCACAGCAACAACACTCTGGCACAGTAAGCAGGCAGCAGTGGAGTAACCGTACGAGCTGTCGGCTTTAAGAATATATCACCTCTGGATAAATCAAACCACGACTGTTTGTTTTGGCTCACGATCCCGTTCGTCTGTAGTGCTGCCATGTAATGTGGTAACACCTATGTAAAGTCGTGTGAAGAGTTCTGGGAGCCATATGTGGAATCTGCACAACACCACGGCATGATTTCATAAAACGGTTTGACTTTCGCAAAAATTAATTTTCAACAAATGTGATGAATGGCTTCATCGCCAAGTATCATTTCAGATAATAAACCATCGCATCTGTGCACTTGATTAGGCCGCTTTTGAATGCGATCCATGCTTTTGCACGCAACTTTGTCTCTAACAGGTGCTCCAGCGATGCATGCATAAAGGCTGTTTTATGTATGATGTTTTTGTTATTGCATTACCACACTATGAGGTCAGATGAGCAGGGTTCCGTGATTGGGAGGTTAAGGTTTATGGCCCAGGACCACAAAGAAAATCTAATATGATTTTTTTATTATCAGGGATGTGGTGGAACATTAAACGGAGGAGAAATGTGTTCAAAGACGGAGAAAGGAGGTGAAGAAACAGAAAAAAAGGATATGTATATTCCCCTCTTTACACACATTTCACAATAGCAATACAATGCAGTAAATAAGCAAAGAAAAGAAGCTCATAAAGTGCTGATACACCAGCACTTTCAGGCAGTGACTATGTGACCTCTCTTCAAAGGCAAGGTTTACTTTCCATGTCTGCTTAGCTGCGAGAGTCCGCATAACATTAATTTAGACTACTGCTCATGTCCAGACTGTAAACACTTACAAGTCAAGATGTTGTGTCGAAGAGTTGCCAGTTGGATTTAAAGTTTGCAACGTGTCGCATGCATAGAAATCCAATGTGGTAAACATAGACCCACATGCATTTCCAATGTCTGTGTATGCATCTGTTTTGGATTAATGTATATCCGGGACTTATATCAGGAAAGTTGGTAACTTTAATAAAACATATTTTTTTGTCATATTTGCTCAAACTGTCACTACATCCTGACAGTAATACATGAGACTGATAATCTGTGAAAGAAAATCATGCTCCTCTGTCTCTTTTTAGTGCTCCTAAATGCATTTGCAAGATTCCACCGTTCCCGAAGAAAAACAACCACTCCGAAGCCGAAGAGTCTCTAACGCAGCTGTCAATCACTGCTGGTGAAACTCGTGAACTCTGATCAAACGGTCAAACTAGGCAGCACTGATCACATATGAATTATGTTACTCTATTGTCTATTTTAGTGTACTGTTTAGATGTAAAATTAGAAAGTTTGTGACCCGATCGCCATGTTGAAAACAGTCGAGCCAAAACTAAGCACCGCCCATTTTACAGCTAAACAGCACACTAAAACAGTGATTATCAAAGTGGGATCGGTGGCACTCTGTCAGGGGGTCTGCAAAATAATTTGCTATAAATTACAAAATTGTGCCGTATCATTAAAAAGTGCAAATCTACAGATGGGGACCATTTGCACCAATAACACAGGCATATTGTGTCCATTACTCCCACCCTTGTTGCAGCTTTGGTCGATATAACTCCGATATGATAGTGACACACAGCAATAAGTTCATCATTTTTAAGTTGAAGCACTTACTGAAAGTCAGCTTTAAAGAAGTAAGTTTAAATGTCTCGATTTATTAAGACTATGTCAGTCTTGCTACTGTTCATTTTCTGAAAACTTTTAAGATCAATTACTTGAAATGTTGTCTATAAATGCTGTCAAGTTGAGTCCAAATGCAATTTGAATAAAATCACTCTTTGTTTAAAAGGTAAATAAATGGTATTAACATTCAATAACGTCGCAGATTTCCCCACTGTGGGACTAATAAAGGAATATCTCATCTCATCTTACATGTATTTTAACATGATTCAAATGAAATGTGTTTCTATTCATCACTATAAAACTGGTCTGAAGCATTTAGGTTGAAAAGTTTTAGAATATAATAGTTCCAATGGCGTCTAAGAGTACAAATAAGCATATACGTAGTCGTTGTTACGATTAAGTTTCTCCCCTGTGAGGGGTCTCTGGCCGCAAAACGTTTGAGAACTCCTGCAGTAAAATATGTTTCTGAAAACATTTGAGGTGATAAACAGGCATTACAGTAACAAAATCTTGATTCATATTTGACAGTTTGATCGGAGTTCACGAGTTTCACCAGCAGTGATAGAAAGCTGCGTTTAAGACTCTTCGGCTCCGATTGGTTGTTTTTCTTCGGGCGCGGTGGAATCTTCCAAATGCCACAGATTATCTGTCTCATGTACTACTGTCAAGATATAGTGACAATTTGAGCAAATATGACATAAAAGTATATTTTATTATAGTCACCAACTGTAGCTTTAAGTGGCCTACTGTAATCACTAAAACGATTGTGGTCATTACACCTCCTAATGGTATTCATCTTAATTTGACTCACTTGTTTAGCTGCCTTGGGGTTTCCACGTCATCTGGAGCATCAGTCACAAACAACAAAGCAGGGACTGAAAGAAACAAAACAGGATATTCAGTTCATCACTGTTGTATCCACTGTCATCAAAAAATCACATAAAATGAACATTACGATATTTTATGTTTACTGTTGGGTTATTGCACAACCATAAGTGGTCGTGATGGATGGTTTGGCGTTCAAAGCACAGCATTTTAACACCAGTGACCAGGGTTCAGGTTTAGGCTACGGAAACACTTGGTGTAATAAGGAAAGATTATGGTTTTGGGTTAAATATTCTATTTATTCAATATTTAACCGAGGCGACAATCTTCCCCTAACCTTCACCAACTTCCTTGAGTTGCCGAACATAATCATAAAAGTATTATTAATACTTTTGCTGCCAGGAGATCAGATATTATAAAAAAAAAAAATGAAATGTGTTCACAGTGAAGGTTTTGTAAATATGTTCAGTATGACTATTTTGCATTGGCTGTACTTTTTAGTGGGAGACATAAACACTTCCCTTTTTATATTGATGAAAAAAATTTGTCATTTTGTTGATGCAAATTAGTTGTATTATATATGAAAGTTTTAGGGTTGTCAGCCTATAAAGTTGGATAAAAACAAATAAAACTGAGGGTAAACTGGGATTAAGTAAGTTCACTTCTTATTAGTATTGGCCCCCATAACTCTGCATGTGATTATGTTGCATCCCCTATCTGCACAAAGAGATAAACAGTGCATCAGTAATCAGTCACATCTGCTTGTCCCTGAACTTTGCTGGTCTGCATCCAAACCAGGCTCAGACTGAGGCCAGCTGCTGCTGGTAAGTGATAAATGTGCAGGTACCAAAAACAGCAGGAGGTAGCGAGGTAGTAATTACCTGAACTTAACAACAATATACGCTGGCACCGGTTCACACTCTGTAAAAAATCATAATATTTACTCCATTATTTCCATCATTTCTTTTGGAAATTATGACCCATGTCTTTGTGTCTGAAACTGTTGACCTCCCAAGAGAGGCCTCATTATTCCTCCAGTGGCTGCCTCTCATACCTTTGATTCCAAATATCACCCCTGTGCGACCCTGACCTTTGACCTCGGGTAGTAAATTCTCCGCTTGCTCAGGTACCTCGGCGCCACGCTCCCGTGGGACCCGAGCAGCGCCTTTAATTGCTTATCCTCATCTCCGCACAGACGTTTGTGGCATTGCAATTGGTGCGTCGTATAAATTTGTGGGCCTGACGTCGGGCTTGGAGGAGGACCAGTGCCAAGGAATATAATGTGAGTCTCTGTGGCCTCCTTGTATGTCTTGGACAAGAATACAGTCATGAAGAATAGAAGCAGTTGGGTTCAGGGCTCTGTGAACTATAGCAGTCTGAATATGAATATTTTGGGGCTATAAAACATCTACTTTACACTCAAAGGAGCACAAACGGGTCTGTGACACGTTCTCTGATGGATCGCTATGTTTTGCTTCACTGTGGTTAAATCAAAAGGGCTAATTATAATGCCATTAACAAAAGGCAAACAGTCAAACTTCATTAACCCCTTATCATTCCCCCCTCTTTTTATAGAAGGGTAGGGGTGGGGGATAGGGGATGTTCAGGGGTAGATAAAAAGTCAACAGTAGATGTCACATAGAAGTGGTGTACATCATCTGAAAGCTGGGAACCTGAAGATTAATTTGAGATGCTGTTCAAGTGTGTCAAGTTGTTCTATTGTCATTAATAAGAAATACAAATTAATTAATAAATGAATTGTGAAAGTGTATAAGAGCGTAGAACATTTGGTGCTAAATTTAACCATTTTGTACCACTGGAGAATTGATCAAAATGATCAATAATCCCTCAAAAATACCACATTAAGACACCAAGACCTTGAGGAACACTATAGAAAAAGACATGCTGTGATTTGGTCTCAAAAACTTTTGACATTTGCATTGGATGGCGAGCATTTCTGTTGTATAAACTGCTCAGAACCCCCTTATTGTCAATCTACCTAGGAAAGCCATCCATCCTCTAAATGCTCTAGGTCTCTAGTTTGTGGTTGTAAAGTTTCATGAGGCCTGTGATTATCCTAGAGGTCACCACAGGTCATTTTATGGAGTGAGGTCAAGTTTAAAAAAATGGTCTCATTACAATGAAATGGCTACTATGAGAACTAACATCATCACACATGAATACAGTTGGGCTCATTGGATCCACAAGAGTCTCAGCTTTACAGTGATACCCAATACCCAATACCCAATCTATGTAATTCCAAGACTGTTTAGGGACCCCAGTATGCAGAAATATTAAAAATACATCATTTTAGAATAGGCGAAAATAACACATTTATACTGCATTAAAGAAAATACATGTTTTTGCCCCAAACTGCATGTGATTATCATAAAGTGGGCATGTCTGTAAAGGGGAGACTCGTGGGTACCCATAAAACCCATTTTCATTCACATATCTTGAGGTCAGAGGTCAAGGGACCCCTTTGAAAATCACCATGCCAGTTTTTCCTTCCCAAAATTTTGCGTAACTTCGTAGCGTTATTTAGTATTCTTCCCGACAAGCTAGTATAGAATGGTTATGCTTGGGTTTTTTAGTTTCACATGATACCAGTATCTTCACTCTAGCTTGAAAACTGAGCCTGCAACAACCTCTGAAAGACAGAATAGCGGCCGGACCTGCTATCGGAGTGTTAAGGGGTTAAAGACATCAGTCCAGGCAGTAGCTCTATTCATCTGCCAGGTTCTAATATCATTTTAAACTCATCGTTAAAATAAAAATACGATGTAGTTCTCAATTCACATGCCAAGTAATAGGGAGCCGACAGTGCTTGTGATTAGCAGCTCATTTCAGTCTGCAAACAAATAAATGCAGAGTCAGGATTTCAGCCTTCTCCCTTCCAAGTTTGTCCAACGCTCTGAACTGCATGTCCTCGATAGCCCTGGTCCAAGCCCCAGACCGCACGCTCTCATCCCGGGAGTCCTGTATTCGGTGAGTTGTCCAATCGTAGCAGCAGCAGCTCTTAGGGTCTTTTGGTCAACGCGACAGAGCCAAAGACCCCGTCAGGGACCTCATTCGCTCCTGTGCTGCCGCTCTGTCGCCAAACCCTTGGAGCCGACCTTCGCAGCCAGGCTGTCCCGTAAAAATAAAAACTACAAGTGGAAAACAAGAGCAGTGAAATGGCGACAAACTCTGTTGCTTCTTATAAAAGAAACCCCCATTCCTCCTCTTTTTTCCTCAGAGACAGAGGGGCTTAAAGACTTCACATTTTCAGCACTAGATGAGTACATTTTCAGGTTTCCACGGTTGGTGCTGCAGCAGCCCGAGGCGGTCTTTTTCCACATGCAGCAGAGGTTCGGTTCCATTTTGGAAGGTGCAATGGTGCTCCTTATTTTTCAGGCATATTATCCTAATCGCTGCCAATGTGCCATAGGCTAAGAGGGCAGCAGGATGATTTATGCCCAGCTTAAGTGATTTAAAAGTTCTTTCAAATATTTTACTAGTCTGCTTCTGCTATAGGATATACTGTATGTATGGGAGGAGACGGGTATGGGCTGAATGCACAGCTTGCTGTTCCTGCCCCGAGTTACGCATCATTTATTTGTACTTTAGGTGAGCAATTATGAGCAATAGACGAAATGGGTGAGGTGGTATCAAGTTAAATGATTTAGGATAAGGTCATTCATAAATTGCAGATATGGGAATTGCACTTTCCGGGATTTTCAAGTTCGTTTTGAGACGTTTTCTTGGCTCCTGGTTGAAGAAATGAAAAGTGTGTGGGGCGCTGGATCTGCTAAGCTGACATTGATGAAGTCTTTCGAGAAGTCATAACCACGCATGGAAAAGTCCTGCCCACTCTAACACACGCGTTGGAGCTCACGCTGTGTTAGTTTTGGGGTTATTTTTAAGTTGGTGGCTGCAATTCCCATTTCCACACATCTGCTTCTGTGCCCATGTTGTTCTTTAAGATGCTGTGAAATGATACATCACTCCCGGGAGGCAATGACGTGTTGAGCTGTCGCCAGAGACTCAACACTAGAAGTACCAGCCGATAAAGCATAAAAGCTATTTTGTGATTATTTTATCATGGTGCTACTGCTGCTCTGTGTGGCTTCAGTGCTGCAGCTCCTCAGGACAAAATTCCAGACTTTTCCAGACTCAAATTTCCAGTCTTCTTGGCAGATTTTTCAGACCATATTTGACTTTGTGACTTGGGGAGGATGCTGTCACAAGATTTCACACAAAGTTTACATCCAGCTTTCTTTCCCCATTTGGAATTGTTAACCAACCAGGCTTTGTATTTGGGATTGTCAAGCCCGCACTCGGAAAACTTGCATTTACCGATTGGGACCATTCAGTCCATAGCCCTACGCAGAAAGTTGGACGATGTTCCACTGTCAAAAAATCTTAAACTTTGGGCAAAGCTGTCTTGCAGGCCGTGCCCCAGGCCACTTTAGGTGAAAAATAATTATGGCAACCTTTTATTAGCAAACAGGGACAGAAATCCATCCCGGGACTTTGAGATGGAAGGGCCTTTACTACACTTCCTCAGTTTGTATAAGCACGTCACCACTCCACACCAATCAAAACAAGACCGTCCAGACAAGCTGAGGTGAGCTGGAACACTAGTCACAGTTCTTTACATTCACGATTAAAATGACTGAGCCAATCAGATTTCAGTATTAGATAGATTATTAGTATTAGATCACGCTCAGTGCTGTCTGCCTGCTGTTACTGCTACTGGTTACTTTTTATTATCATATTATTGTAATTTTGCTCATAATGAATAGTCGACCCACATTTCGCTTAGTGCTGACCGGTAAATCATATTTTCATCGTCGTCGTGATATGAACATCGCAAAAGACTGCCTGAAACGCGATGATTAAGATAAATCCTTTTATTTAGGGATGGTTACCGAAATTGGTATTAAACGGACCGTAGGGCTAAAGACCGTAATGTTAAATATTTATTATCATGCTGTTTCTCGTGAGATATTATAGAGTTTATATAATGACTTTGCTGTTGTAAACATTGCTGTTGCTGCTCCAGAAACAACATTTAGCCTAAATATATTTTAAATATTAGTATAGTCATATTGCAAGTCATATCGTCATCGCAGTATTGAAAAATGTTATCGCACATTGCAGATTTAGCTCATATCATGCAGGCCTAATTTCGCCACCCTTGCCAAAGAGGCGCCCTAGGCAATTGCCTAGTTCGCCTATATGGACGCGCCGGCCCTGGCTGTGATGTACAGGCGTAGAGGAAGCTCAGTGTACGAGTGTGCGTTCAGTCGCACGCCAGAGCCTACTCCTTGTCTTTCTTTCGACGACATCAAGTTCGCTCTGGCCCGTGGTAAACATTTTAACTGGCTGCTCCAAACGCCATGAAAAACACTCTGCTGCTTGTATGATCAATTTACGTTTAGAAATTCTGAATTTTATATTTAAGAAAACAGAATAGGGGAAACCGTCTTGAAATAGATATGTATTTCCATACTCTCTTTTCTTTTTTCCATACTTATCCAGATCTGGAAATGACTAAAATCAAATTCCATACTGTTCCGTACTGCGTCGGAACCCTGTCAGTAGATACAACATGCAGAAAGCTTTCAATTACTGCAGGCCTTGATCCCATTATGGTGTGAAAGCAAAAATAATCAGAGCGCAATGTGTAACAACATAATTCAACCGTCAATATACAATGATATAAAAACGCCAAATCATGACACATGCTTACACAAAATCCAATATGTGGTGTTTACTGGGGCTAACGGCCTGCGCTATGTGCTGCACCATATGGACAGAGCAGAGCAGGGCCTCAGTAATCTCCGTTGCTGTGGTCACCCACCATTGTGGAAATGTTTGTATGAAGTCGAATCAAATATGTCAACCTCACTAAAGGCTACAAACTTCCCCAGGCTTGTGTTGATGCTGTGGGAATGTAAAAACCTGGGGGTAAAAGATGGGGAATCATATTGATATGATTTCCACTTTTTAACTCTTGAATCCCAACACTACAGTGGAGCTTATACTACTGTATGTTGGAGCGTTTGCCAGGGTAACACCAGGCTGACACTAGATGGCAGCAGCACACACTGCTATCTCCTCCTTCAGCTGCATGAAAACTGAGCTCTAACACTAAATAAGTGTTTGCAAAAAAAAGTTAAAGCCATAAAAATCGCTTCTCATTTCTATTTGAGAGCAAAGAAGGACGCAGCTATAGGGTGTGAGAAAACGATCAGACATTGTCACCTGTTGGCCAGACCTGCCTGTCATCGCCCCACAAGTGTTTTTGCTTTGAGTCACATCCTGAACAAAAACAAAAAGGAGTGAGCTCTAGGAATCCAGTCAAAGGAAGGAAAGAGAGGAGAAGGAGGAGGAAAATGTCGCAGGAACAGGGTTTTATGTCTATCTTTTGCACACAGGGGTGATGTTTTGAGTGGAAACACCCAGGGAGAGATAAGGTGGGACGTCACGTCTGGCTTTCATCATGGCACTGCCTCCTGAGTGTTGTTGCAGCAAGCCTAGGAGTCACTCCAATTCTGCTAAACTCCCCTAGCAGGAATCTGAGGTCACTCTCCTGAAGCATGGCAAAAATATATAGCATGCTGCACACTTTAAAGAAGCCATAATAAATCTGAACAGGGTCTAATAAAACGAGCTTGCTTACCACAACACTGAAAGAAAAAGAAAAATGTAAAGTGAGAGTATTTGTTCTCGACAGACGGAGAGCCACACATGTTTGTTTACCTCAAGGGGAGGGCTGAGATTTATATCCAAATCTTCAAGCTGATTCCCCCGAGGCACAATTCATCCTGACCACTTTTTATGGCTTTCAATAAAACACGCTTTAAAAGATGTTCCTTCCCTTTGTCTGCAGCTCTGATCGGATCACCAGAGCTCCTCAGACCGAGGGCCTTGGCCTGGTTTCTCTTTCAAACATCCTTCTTGGTGTTCCTCCCTCCACTTCCCCTCGCGATTGAATTTGTTTTCTTAAATAACCACTTAATTCAAAAGTCCCATAATTTTTTGCGAGGCCATATAAATAACATGCCCGAGCTATCCCACAAATAAGATATCTGTCAGTCTGCCAATGAAGCGCTAGCAGCGGCTGAGAGTCAAGATAAAGTAAAGATCTTTTACTGCTGTGTCATGCGTGTGGCATCAAACACGCTCTAATTTATAGTTGCACATCCTGAAGCGGCCCTCCCTCGTTGCGTTTTGCTTTTAAACTGAAGTAAACTGAGAAGCAGGCGCATTGCTTCTCATGAGGTCTGGCCATATTTCATGCTATAGTTGACCTCTGAACCCTGAGAGCGGGTCAGACTCCGTAGATTAGGCTGAATATTTGAGGCGAGTGCCACATGGGCTGTGAGAAGGGACTGTTGAAGGGTTCGTCCATTAATCACAGCTTCAGCGTCGACAGAGTTTGACCCCCGGAGTCACATTTCCAGCCCACTGAATCAAAGTTGGTAAACATCACCTGAGGACAAATAGTTCAGTGACTATTGACACTAAATCAGGACATAAATGTGTCTCGTTTGTTCAAAATGAATGACTTATAGCGATACTATACTATCTTTCTGAAATATTTATATTTTTCTTTTGTGATATTGCAAGTTTAAATACATTTACATCATACTGTATAGGCAGCACCTTGTTACAAACCATGTCGAAGAGCATTTGATGTTAAACTTGTATTTGCTTCAATGGTAAAAAATAAAAAGGAAAAACATTTAAACTATATTTACAAAATGTAGGTTTGTCACCAACATCCACACAATCACACATACAGTTTGAACTGTTGGTCACTAACTTCCTACATATGTCTTTAATCCATACAATGTTTTGATTTACAACAAATATTCTCCTAAAACGATGCTAGAATGAAATTAAAGATAAGACAGAAGGCTCTTTTTAGTCAGGATGCAGATGAGACATTATCTCTCATTATGTTTTGTTTCAGTCCTCTATCAATGACACGGATGTAATGTGACTTTAAGTAGGGTTAGTGCATTACTAATGCAGCAATTTACACAGCATGTCAAATTAATTTGTTGGACTGCCATTATCATTGACACAGCATAATAACATTTGAACAGTGTAATATTAATACATTCTTAACTAGATTTATATGAAAAATAACATTCACATACTGTAGATTCTTCTCATTTTATTAAAGGTTCTCTATATCAAGAGCGTTAATATAGCATCAACAAGACTGTCCAATCCGAGTATATGTCTGGACGGTGTACGGTCAGTCTGTGAATTTGTGGCTGAATTGTTACACAAATAGTCAGCGGTCATGTCTATAATGTTAAATTCAGCAGTACATGTTAACCAGGTCCGGCGAGTACATTAGGGGACTCGCTGCTCCACTCAACTGGCAGTTCAAGCGGTGACGTACCCTATCATTGAATGCACCTGATTGGTCCCTGGTTTTCTGCTCGCCGTTTCAAACAAAAAACAACACGGCAGCCTGCTTTTAACTTTCTGTAATTACGTCTTAACATTCCACCAAAATCTACTACTGAAAACATTTCAACGCAGCGCAACTAGATGACCTAAGGAATCCATTGGTGCTAACCAAGAAGGACAATAATGCTCTAAAGTTAGGCTACATTTTGGCGAGGGAAAAACTGGCATGGCCATTTTCACCCTTGAACTCTGACCTCAAGATGTGTAAATGAAAATGGGTTCTATGGGTACCCACGAGTCTCCCCCTTTACAGACATGCCGACTTTATGATAATCACATGCAGTTTTTTGTATGCAGTATTAATGTGTTATTTTCGCCTATTCTAAAATGATGTATTTGGATATTTCTACATACTGGGGTCCCTAAACAGTCTTTGAATTGCATAAATTGGGTATCACCGTAAAGCTGAGACTCTTGTGGATCCAATGAGCCCAACTGTATTCATGTGCGATGATGTTAGTCCCCATAGTAGCAATTTCATATAGTATACTGTCACTATATAATATCAAATGACCTATTGTGACCTCTAGGATAATCACATATGCTCCAATAAAGGCTTTAACTCTTCAGCACTCCACAAAATCATATATTTATAGCACAGCACAATGCTGTGATTGTCTGCCTATAAAGCACTTTTTAGACTCTTAAAGTAAATCTGGCTCCAAATTAATGTCAGTCACACCTGTTGGAGATATTACATATCAATTACTGGACCGATACGTCACATGAAAACTACAATTCAGGTGTTCATGTTCACTACAGACACACGTAAAACACAAACACACATATTCTCACATGTACAGACACACACAAACACCTGTCCAGCCATCACTATTCTAACACTTCCAGCTGTACAGCTGCACAGAGTCAGTGTCAGCTTCAAGGCTCACTTTAGTATCGACCAAAATATCAAGTGAATAATGCAGTGTGGACGGGGTGGAGCAGCGAGGTCAGCTTTTCAAAGCAAACACATGACGGGATTTTATCCTCTGCCATGTAAATTTGACACCTGTTTAATCTGACATTTCACAACTCACAGATCCTACATAATCTCTCTGTAGTGAAGGCAGCACCACATCCTAACAGCTACCAGACTGAGTTAGTTTCTCCTCTACTCTATTTGTGAGAGGCTTGTAAAGACAACAAATTATAGTGTTTCTATGTTGTTCTTCGTAAGCAATGACACTGCACTATATAATGTCTCGAAACCATGTTAAAGTGACACTACACCCAACACTCACCCCCTGCTGAGTCAAAGGGTGGTTGAGGAAAGATTAAAGGCTGCTTCTTCGTGAACTGTGTCTGTGGTCGGCTTGAATTCATGTCTACAACAAGTTAGAAGCTACAAGTTTTGGGGTTTCCTGCAGCACATTATAGTGGAGAAACACTGCCTCGCCTGAAATGGAGAGTGCCTCCACTAACTTAAGAACAAATTATTACACTTTATGAATATAATACTTGGAAAAGAGCAGAGTCACTGTATGACACAACAAAGGTCACATTATTTTGAGTGATGTTTAAATGGTCATATACTAACTAAATCAATCACGACACTTGATTTATTACCTCAGTAAACATTGGAAACATGAGTTTATGGTCTCAATCGCTAGTTTCAAGTCTTCTTCAATACAGCATGATGTTCATTTAGTAACTTATGGTCCCATTTAGAGTTAAATAGACCATAATGGCTACCTTGTGATTGACAGGTAGCTACCACAATGTTGTCTGGTTTGGGCATTGTCAAACTACGTGCTGTGATATAAAAACGTTGTTGCAGAACAGACAGATCACACTGTCTTCCTCTTCCAAACATCTGCAGCTCCATATTTTTTCCTTCTTATTTAACATAAATATGCACATTGTCTGCCACTACTGCAGAATAATCAGCCCAATTGCCAGGGAAAAATGTTGGCGTTTCTTCAAACGCCAACATTTCAAAGGACCCCTTTGAGAATGGCCATGCCAATTTTTCCTTGCCAAAATTAACGTTGGTTTGGAGTGTTATTTAGCCTTTTACGACATGGTTGGTGCCAGTGGATTCCTTAGGTTTTTTAGTTTCATATGATAACAGTATCTTCACTCTAGCTTTAAAACTGAGCCAGCTACAACTTAAAATTACAGGTTGTGTTTATGCATTCAAAAATGAGTGGCATTAAAAGGAATTTGCGTTAACGCGTTATTATCACATTCACTTTGAGAGCCCTAGCTATTATGTTTGTTACGAAACGTTATGCTTGTTATGTAACGTTATTTAAGAAAGTCTGGTAAGGCTGGTTGTGATTAATTTATGGTATAGTGACGTTGTTGCGTTTGTTTAGTTATGTTGTTACGTTATTTGAACCCAAACCATGATCTTTTTTTCTAACCTTAATCAAGTAGTCTTGCTGCCTAAACCTAACCTAACCACGTGGCATTGCACGTTTCTGCAAGAGTGATACAAGGCTGATATGAAATGTATTCATGAAACATATTGTTGCTTCAGAAACATCAACATTCAACATGTCCTGTGGTTTGCAGAAATGTACAATGTCAACATTTTTTATGGCGACTGGACTACTATAATCCACTTCTTCACTGTCTGTATGTTGTAAACAACCCCTGTTTCATAAAAATATAACTTAATATGCCAGCTGCAGTGGAGCCTGTAAATAACTGGAACATACTGAGCATTAGGACCATAGTTAGAATAAGGTTTGTTTTGTGCAGATTGGTTTTGATGGTGCATATTACTAATAACCTATAAAACATAATAATCAATGTTAATAATGGGGCAGACACAAAATCCTGCAGACTCCCAGCTAACACAGACAGAGGTTAATCTGTAATTTACCTATTGTACAGATCATATTCTCCGTGCTCGATGTATAATTGTAATATTTGCCTGCCAGCGATGGAAAAACCAGATGAAGTTTCATTGATAATGAAAGTATCATCAGGGATCTGTGGCTGTTTCTGTGCATCCTGGTTGATTTGTTGGCTCACTTACGGGAGCTCCAGGATGAATTTATTCCCTTTATCTCCACGAATGCCAAGAGTCGTGGGGTTCCGCAAGGCAGCCCGAGTCCTGCAGCATTTATTTATGTTTTCTGGAAAACTCTGCAGCCATGAGGCAATCCATCATGTGAGTTTTATCTGCCGACAGAAGAGTTTGAGGTAAAATGGGTCTCATCCCTCCTGTTGGCTTTGTTCATGACGCCTAAGTGGGCCCAAGTTTGGAAAGTAGACAAAATCTTGATAATGTGGTTTGGAGCGGTTGACACTGTGTCTATGCAAAAACAATCAGAGTCATTAGTGGGAGATAGTCAAAGCCATTGAGCTGCCTCCCCCCTCCTCACCCTCCAAACAGACCTTGAGAACCTCTTCACTGACTTCTTCCTAAGCCTCTTGTGCTGAGAGACTAGACTCTGGCACATCACAGGCAGAGAGGAAGCATTTGTTCATTTGAAAAGATGCTGTAATGTTAATCAGATGTGGTTCACATCATACGTGCAAATAAAATCCTCGCAATAAGATCACCCGCAGTATCTGGGTGGAGGTATCAACACACTGTAAAGACAACAAACTGAACCAGAGAGTGCAGATGATCACAGGAAATAGTTTGAGGGTGAATTTCATTTCGTTCAAAAGAATGAGATCATCTTTAATTTGCATTGATTATAGGATTATCCAGTTAAATATATGATTAGCAGGGACTAAACTGTTAATCGTGACTGTGTAATTGTCACTCTGTCTCACTGAATAGACAATGTCAATGGAATTACAGTTCAAATAGGCTCTGATTAGTTGTTGTTTTTCTCATGTGGCAATTCAGAGAAACCATGTTCGAATCAAAAACATCCCCGAATATTGTAATGTGTACATTTGAGTCACAAATTGTGTCTTTCATTATTAGCTTATGTTTGATATGGACTATATACATGTAACAAATAGGAATGTCACGAGAGCTGATACTTCGGTACCAAGTCGATGCCAAAATTCTGAAAATGTGACGGTACTTGTTTTTAATACCGCAGGTAACGGGGATCAGGTTTTTTTTTCTGATTTCTCTGATACTGCTACCTTGTGAACAACAAATCCATATGAAATCAGCAGGTGTAGAGCTAGTTAACATTAGCTGTTAGCAGCCGGCGGGCAGCACAGTCCTGCTTGGCTAAATAACGGAGCTAAAAGCTAACGTACGGATTGTTGCATTGAGTTATATTACGGTGCATTCAAGCTCTATTCAGTAAAAAGTATTAGCCAAAGGTAAATTATGACGTTATCATGATGTATTCAAATGTAATCTTGTAAAATTTGGGTTTTGGCTAGAAATTCGAGGCAGATCATGAACTATTAATAATACATTTCTAAAAACCAGTATGCAAACGGTAATGAAGGAGAGTATGTTGAAGTACATGGGATTTCTTGTTTTGTTTTCATACCGTGGTATCGAATTGGGTACAGAGAATCGTGGAAATTCACTCATATTGGTATCAACTACTACATTTCTGGTATTGTGACATCCCTAGTAACAAATGCTCTTATTAAAGTAATTTCCAACAGATTCAACATGAGATTAAGATTTAAGGATAAGAAGATCAAAAGTAAAGAGTGCAAGGGTAAAAGATGCAGTGATGTATTGATGGATGTAAAAAAAATATTTTTCTTTCCCTGCAGTGATCAGCTTTGATACAAGCGTTGTAGAATAAGAACGGATAGACAAGATATTTTATGCAAACTACAAGAAATACATTAACATATTCAGCATATGGACTTCAGGAGCCCAAAATATCACAAAAATTAATGACAGCATTAACTCAAGGACCAGATGTACTACTGAAGATTATAGTTATTTCAAAAATAAGGTAATTAGCTTTCCCCTCAGGGTTATCTGATCTAATTTTGTATTAACTGTTTATTATATCATCAAAAGCAGCTGCGAGGCCAACGCAAGTCTTTTAATAACTATTTCATTCCTGCTTTGCTCTTTCTTCTCTCCTCCCAGAGTAAATCCAGCAGGAGCCTTGATTAGAAACGGATGCTTCCTGACTGTTTTTTCTCCTTTCTCCAAGTTGAGGTCAGCAGAAAACGAAAAGACGTAACGCGAAAGATTTCAGACTTGATTACCTTCCACTGACAGGCTGGATCTGATGCCTGCGTTGGCTAATTGATCGCACCGCTGTTTTGTTGCTATTGCCAAGAGAGTTGTGTTTTGTTGCCACGCAAATCACTGCAACTCTCACAATGCCACGTGTGCTCACTTTGACTCGAGCTCCAGATTGGGCCATGGGAAAATATGGTTCCCCAGAGCTGGTTGAGCTCTGCAGCTCTACAGTATGTGTCATGGTGGTTTTAGGGGAAGGAATGTGTGATGTGTATTACATGCAAATATTCGCCTGCAATGACAGACACTTTCTCAGCCTCAAAAAAGCTTCTCTCTAATCATCCTGCTCAGGTTAAATTCCTTTTTATATGACATGTTATAAGTGGTTATAGTTGTTATTTTTACTACTGTGATTATACAGTAACTGTATATTTGTTCAGGCTGGTCTCATACACCAGACCATGATCTTTTCCTAAGCCTAACTAAGTAGTTTTGTTGCCTAATCCTAACCAAATCGGTCTTTTCCTTAAACTAACTAAGTAGTTTTGTAGAGCAGATATTAACACGTTGACACGTGTTGCTGGACATTCGTAGGAAAGCGAACGAAAAATGATGGAATGACTATCGTAAGATGTCATATGAGCTGTTGCATGAGAATACATTGATTTGTTACATGTTTGTTTTTACTTGTTCACTGTCAATGCCTATACAGAATGAGTGTCTACTGTAAGTGAGTTTAATCACTGATGAGGAAGAGAATGAAGGGTTGAATTGAGTGTGACGATGGATAAGTGAATGAATGATTGACTGTCTTGCTGAAATGGCTGGTTTTAGTCAGCTTTTAACTCCACAGTCAACTCCTCTGTGTATTGGACCAACCAGTAATCTGAGCAGCATAGCCCACAGATGACCTACACACACATACACACAACAAGGCCTATCAAAAGTCGGGGTACAGGGCCTCATCCCGTAACAACTCCTGCCAACAAGAGAGCCGATTCATGCTGGCACCATCAAAGAGCAGTACGGCGGCAGGTGAGAGTATTAACATTCTTTGGTTAGAACATGAGGATGTGTTTATTCTCCTCTGCATGTCTAATGACGGCATCTGGAAACCAAAAATCCAGCGGAGTAGACTGTTTCTTCCTATTTCTGTCAGTTCTCACATAATTGGGATAGTAACATTTGGCAACGCTTAAAAGATCGTAGATTCACACCTGTTTGTTTCATTATGTCACAACCGGTCGGAGATACTTGTGGGTTTTTTTAACAGGCAAGCAACACATTTTATTTTTATCAGTCATGAGCATATGCCCTTTTGTACTGAACTACTTGAGTTGTGCAAAGATATGCAAGTGTGGTGAGGTGTTGACAACGGAAACTTTTTCCTCTCTACAATGTCTATTTTAGGACATTTTGGGTTTAGCGTTTCTTTACACGCCTCAGCGTGCTTTAAGTCAAAGGTCAAAGCCTTTGACCTTATTGTTAGCATGTTACTGGAATACTGACCATGCTGACATTTAGCATGTTAGACTTTGCTGTGAAAATGTTAATGTATAATATTTAGTATATTATGCTGCCATGCGTAAAGTTAGCATAAAAATATGGATACAGATAGCATAGTATGCTAAGGTTTGGCATTTTGTTGTAGCACAGTAACATATAAACATTTAGCATTTAATAACTATATAATGCTTCTACTAATAATACAGAGAACACTTATCAGCCTAACTCTCACACTGGACACTCAATAGAATAAAACATCCCAACTAAGACCCAGTAGAGAACCTTGTTTGGCCAAATTAAATTCTGCTGTGGAAACTGAGAGGACTATAAATTCAAACTTAGGAGCAAAACAACAGTTTTTCATCTACAAGTAAACACATTTTCTCTATTTGGAAAAGGCTGGCCTCTCCAATAAGGCATAAACTACATGTTTTACCTTTATATTGTTTGCAGAAACTGGGATTGCAATAGAGCACAAGCCAGCTGGCTGTCAAATAAAAACAGTATGTTTTTTATGAAGAATCCATGCACTTCACTTTCTACAATTCAGCTGCAACACACTGTCCAAATTCTTCAGTGATTTATGTTTAATGTCCCGCCATATTTAAGCATCCCGTTCCATTTCCATGTCATGCTCTAAATTCTGCTTGACCCAAGCCCACTTTTTACTCGACAGTTTAAATCCCTTCATAAATTGGGGTTAACAAATTAGAGGACAAACTTCTTTGTGCGTCGATTAAACAAACAGCATTGATGAAATTCTCCAGTGATTTATACAGCTGGTGTGTTTGAAACATTATTAATCCCCCTTTTAGCTGCAGGGGAATTGCTTTCAGTATCCCCAGTGAGAGACGCCTGTTGAAATATCCAAGGGACCAACTGTAATGTCCCTAATGTGGCTTTGAGAGCTATTCTGTGGGATTGACAACTTTCCAAAATCTGCAATTATGGCTCATCTTTTTGACCACAAAATACAACACGGGTCAGCATCAACTGTTTTTATGTGCAAGTCACGGTTTGAAGCTGTCAAGGACGGCATGAAGAATGCAAAGTGTCTCGTTCTCACAGACAAACCCATGTATACTCCCTTAGTCTACTTAAACATTAATTATGTGCTGCCATTAACTTTGACAAACGGAAGTGAGCTTATGTACATGAAACCACATTGCATGGGAACGTTTGTTATGGGGAATCAGTTTCTCTTTATATAGGTTTCCCTGTTTATGGTTACACCTAGGGGGCTTTATGAGTCACAACTGACTCACCCATTCTTCTACAGCAAATGAGCCACTGAAATAAGAGCAGTGATGATAGATGTACTCGGATCATTTACTTGAGTAAAAGCAGCAATACCACAATCTGGACCACAATGACAAATAATGCTGCATTACTCATAAAAGTTCTACATTCATGATTCACTTACACCTCATTTTTTGGCCACTTGGAGGCAGCAGAAACACGTTGTGAATAGGGTCGAGCTAAATACTCGGTTGAAACCGTAGATTGTATAAAACATGGACGTAGTCTCCGTGATACCACCCACAGGTTTTTGAAGAGTGGTTGCGAATCTCAAAGTGGGTGGCTCCGGCCGTCGCCATCTTTGGAGAGACGACGCAGCCGAGCTCGCGGCTAAAATCCAGAAATGGGCAAAGAAGTGGATCGCCGGTGGAGCTGAGTCGAGGCCGGGTGATGCAGCAGAGGAGACAGCGAACTTAGACGACACCCACCTGTCACTCAAAGCGGACACGCCCTTAAAGGATAACTTTGGTATTTTTCAACCTGGACCCTATTTTCCCATGTTTTTGTGTCTAAGTGACTATGGGGGACAACTCTTTTTGAAATGGTCCAGTTTTGAGGGAGCAGCCACTAGCCCCTAAACAGGCCGTTATATAATCATTTGGGGCAACCTACCGTCAGTTTACTAAAAAGTGCTTGTTTTTGCCACTGACAGGCTCAGATTGTTATTATAAGTGTCTGACAACATTGTGGAAAGGACCCTACAAAAACATAAAACTTTTTCTTTCATAGAGGGGGGCTTTGCACACACAGCTGAGCAGAGAGACAGCATTCAAACACTCGGCAGTCCACTAACTTGCTCTAATACCAATATTAGCTGCTCTGTTTCAACAATGTTAGGCTGAAAAAACATGCATGTTCTGTAGGCTGAAATTCAACCGTGGTGTTGATGCAGTGACTTAAACCAAGTAAGAGTAGAAGAGCTATGAGTAAGGAAAAGCTGCTAGCCACTAGGCTAATTTATGCAGTGTAAAATGCCATAGGCTTTGTACTGCATTTACGTGGTATCGGAATAATAGGAACAATTTGTTGCCGATTGGGAAAAGGAACGCGAACCCTAACGGGTTAGGGTTAGGGTTAGGGCTTGAGTTGCCCCCTCAAGTCGGAACAGCAACTCGGAGACAGCTATTTACACGTCAAGCAGCTACAGTGCAACATTATCATTCAGTTGCTTTACAGTTTTTTTAAACAATATCAGCTGATATTATTTTTTTAGATTAAGTAAACAAACATTTTTAATAGGGATCCTGTAAATATTGCTTTTAAAGAATTGTTTTTAAGATAAGTGGGACATTTTACAGTTGCAGTGCTCAATACATGTAGTTAGTTACTTTCCACTACCAAACCAGAGATCAATCTTCCTACAGCCCTCATTCAATTTTGAAACATTTTTTATGGAGCAGCTGAAGAGTCTGTGGACACTGGACACTTTCACCAGGGAGGAATGTTTTTCCATGGGAAGAAAAGGTTAAGACCAATTTCAGGCCTGCGTGTTGCTACTGCTTATTTGGCCAAAACATCTGTAATAGCAAAAAATGTAGGCCATGGCAGCTGAGAGGCCT